>NC_092270.1:7762784-7882784 GCF_036320965.1 Panulirus ornatus
CACCCCCATACACATGTATATACATACGTCCACACACGCAAATATACATACCTACACAGCTTTCCATGGTTTACCCCAGACGCTTCACATGCCCTGATTCAATCCACTGACAGCACGTCAACCCCGGTATACCACATCGCTCCAATTCACTCTATTCCTTGCCCTCCTTTCACCCTTTCTTTTGAAATTATATATATATATATATATATATATATATATATATATATATATATATATATATATATATATATATTATATATATACAAACCTTTGTTTTCCCAGTGGGTTCAGGTGACACTGCTTATTTAATCATTGACTGTGGTAACTTATTATCATCGCAGGAAAAGAATCTTACGTCAAAGTGAAAAGATTTTTATTGTTTTCTTTTTCATTCGTAACTACACTGTAATTATTTTATCGTTAGAACCAAATGTAAAAGTAAAAAAGATTTTTTTATTTTTCAAAATAAAAGTATAATGATTTAGTCATAAAGAATCAAGAATAGTGGATTTTTTTTTTACCAAATCAACTGACTTGCATTTCTTTCTTGTATCTCTCCTGATGATGTGACTCTCACAGGAAAGTGCTCTTGGGAACTTATCCGTTGAGATGTATAGGTATGTATATATACTTGTGTGGACGTGTATATATATACATGTGTATTTGGGTGGGTTGGGCCATTCTTTCGTCTGTTTCCTTGCGCTACCTCGCTAACGCGGGAGACAACGACAAAGTATAATGAATATATATATATATATATATATATATATATATATATATATATATATATATATATATATATTTGTCGCTGTCTCCCGCGTTTGCGAGGTAGCGCGAGAAAACAGACGAAAGAAATGGCCCAACCCACCCCCATACACATGTATATACATACGTCCACACACGCAAATATACATACCTACACAGCTTTCCATGGTTTACCCCAGACGCTTCACATGCCCTGATTCAATCCACTGATAGCACGTCAACCCCGGTATACCACATCGATCCAATTCACTCTATTCCTTGCCCTCCTTTCACCCTCCTGCATGTTCAGGCCCCGATCACACAAAATCTTTTTCACTCCATCTTTCCACCTTCGGTTACTTTTTATATCTTTTAAAAAAAATGGGAGAGTTAGCGAGATAAATTCTCAGTAATGTCTGTCAATAAAACATCGAAGTTCAGAAAATGTTTAGGGGCCACCTGTCGCTGACAACCTTGGGTTTTATCATAAGTATTTAGAACACGTCAGAATCCATCATACTTTGCTCCCCTCAAGGATTATTTGTGGTGGTTTTTTTCTTTCTCTTTCATATATCATGAGAATACTTGTTCTATTATTATTATTATTATTATTATTATTATTATTATTATTATTTTTTATTATTTTTTATTATTATTATTATTATTATTATTATGATTATTATTATTACTATTATTATTATTATCATCATTATTTATTATTATTATTATTATTATTATTATTATTATTATTATTATTTTAAAAGGAGAAGGAGTGAGTTCATTGTGGTACATTGTGTAATAAAGTATGGTTGTATACCGTACATTTATGCAGTATTGGGTAGAAGTAGGTCGATGCGTGACCACTCGTCGTACGGTGGTCGTCAGGGTCGTCACCTGAGTGGTGGAAGGGGAGGGAGGTGTTCGAGGGGGTGTTCGTCACACACGCGTCTTCGGGGAAGAAATGATGATGGGTGGCCACAACGCGAGGTGTGGCCGACGCAAGTCATCCCATTTAATTCCTGCGTCACCTTCTCGCGTCCCTACACTCCAGGGGGGAACTGGAGAAGCCATCTGACTACATTGATGTGTGGTGGAGTCTGCAACTGGCCTGTGTGCGCGTGTGTGTTGACATTAGGCCTGTACAGACGTGTGTCATCAACGGGTCGAGGGTTTGTAGATGTTGTGCATGTGAGGTGTGACTATAGTGTCTGTCTTTGGCTGAGGGAGGAGGTGCTAAGTTAGCCGGGGAAGGTATACGTCTAAATGGTTGTTACGGACGCAGGTGCTCATGGCACTTGACGCAACCACACGGGTGCCTGAGGTAGAGGTGGTATGAGGTGGTTCGCTGGGTGTCTTGGTCTATGGTTCGTTTCCATAGACGTTCTCTCTGATGGTGGTAGGGTTGTTCGACCAGACGATGGTCGAGGGAATTTGAGAAAACGTTGGTCGGGTAGTTGAGAGACCAGACGATGGTCGAGGGAATTTGAGATAACGTTGGTAGAGTAGTGAGGGATCAGACGATGGTCGAGGGAATTTGAGAAAAAGTTGGTAGAGTAGTTGAGGGACCAGACGATGGTCAAGGGAATTTGAGATAACGTTGGTTGAGTAGTGAGGGACCAGACGATGGTCGAGGGAATTTGAGATAACGTTGGTAGAGTAGTTGAGGGACCAGACGATGGTCAAGGGAATTTGAGATAACGTTGGTAGAGTAGTTGAGGGACCAGACGATGATCGAGGGAATTTGAGATAACGTTGGTAGAGTAGTTGAGGGACCAGACGATGGTCGAGGGAATTTGAGATAACGTTGGTAGAGTAGTTGAGGGACCAGACGATGGTCGAGGGAATTTGAGATAACGTTGGTAGAGTAGTTGAGGGACCAGACGATGGTCGAGGGAATTTGAGATAACGTTGGTAGAGTAGTTGAGGGACCAGACGATGGTCGAGGGAATTTGAGATAACGTTGGTAGAGTAGTGAGGGCGGGTTTTGCCCCCAGCCTTCTCAAGAGACGACACTGATCCCTCGACGACCCCTGTGTAGGGGTTGTTGGCGTGGGGTTGCATCTCAGGGGTTGTAGTGGTACTACGACGCCCGTGTGTGGGGAGGGCCGCTCCCACGCTGCCGGCGGTATATGACACATGTGAGAACTGAAGTCACCTGGTGGTAATGATGACGTAGGGTAGTCATCCACACTGCCCAACCCTTCCTCCCCCACCCGCAGCACGTGCTGCCGGGCCCAATCCTCAGAGCACGTGCTGCCCCACCATCGTTAGCACGCGTGCGTGTCGCTGGCTAATGCCCCACACTGGCCACTTCCGTCTTGTATCGTTCTTCGTAACTGCTCTGTGAACTTTACGACTGTGTGAGCATTTGCGACTGTGTGATCACATTATCATATGTTTCATGTGTATAACACCTGAGTTGTGTGGGGGGGTGGTCATGACTTCTGGTGCGTCAAGGGCAGTAGACGGAAGTGAGGCAGACGTGGGGTAGGTAGGTCAGCAGGTGCCGAACACATCTTCCTCACATGACCTTGGACCTGAGCATGAAGGGTCAGGTCAGAGGCCAGGCCATTATACCCAAGGGTTGTTGTCGTGGGGGTTCGTACCGTCGTGCTTATAAAAGGGGGTTCCAACTATTGGCTGGGTCAAGCGGACGCCAGCCTCCTTCCCCCGCAGCCTCCGCCAAGGCTACCTACCCACCCAGAGAGGGTCGCCTGAACTCGGCCTCTCTCTCTCTCTCTCTCTTCCTGTTCCTCCTCCTCTTCTTCCCCCTTCCCTTCCCTCCTCCCCCCAGCAAACCCCAGGATGAATGGATGATCCTTCCCCCTCCCTCCTCCATATTTTTCCATCACGGTTCGATTCATCGTCGACCAACTTTTTGCCCTCAGCACTGGGTGGGAGGGGATACACACCACACCACCCTGGCAGCCGTAGCGCACTACGTTTCGACGCTCTTTTATCATTGCACCTGCAAGTTTTTTCCCTCGCGTCGAGGGGCGGGTGGGGACCACTTCTCTGGCAGCGTCGTGCGATCATTTTGCCTCTCAGTGTGCTGCTGCTGAAGACAGTCATAATAATAATGCCGGATGATCCCTCTGGCCAGTCAGTGGGGGAGCTCTGGCTTGTCAAGTTAACAGGAGGTAGAAAGGTGAATATCGCAGGGAGTGGGTTGAGCCTGCTGCATCGCTTACCCGTTTTCTTACGCACCCGTGTTTACTTTCTCCGTTTTCTTGTTGTGTATCCGTTTTCCCTCACCAGATCCTCGGCGCGTAACGGGTAGGGGGAGTTAAAAACGCAGAAGCACCTCGTATCTTCCAGCAGCTGGGTGGTAATTTCCCCCCGTGTTTACGAGGGTCGTGGCGGAATTAATGTAGATTTAATTACCGGCGGGGAGGAATGTCGCGGAGGGCGACTTGACACAGGTGAGCTGGCTGGGTGTTAGGTTGGGGCGTGGCCTTGAGAGAGAGAGAGAGAGAGAGAGAGAGAGAGAGAGAGAGAGAGAGAGAGAGAGAGAGAGAGAGTTATATAGAAACAGACTACACAGACCATAGGTCCGAGCGAGGTGGTCTGGCCTTAAGAGAGAGAGAGAGAGAGAGAGAGAGAGAGAGAGAGAGAGAGAGAGAGATGGTCAGCACTGTAAGACGGTACTTGCTATTGTTAGCAGAGGTTCTGCCAAGCATTTGATAATGACATTGTCGCTCGTATCGTATCTAGGTGGACATGTAGACGCTACCCAGTCGGTTCGGAAGCCTGGTTAAGCCAGTGCCTCTCCACGCTGAAGTGAGTGAACCACTGTACCAGAAGCGGTAATGTGATGGTTCGTGCTCGCTCTCTCTCTCTCTCTCTCTCTCTCTCTCTCTCTCTCTCTCTCTCTCTCTCTCTCTCAAGGCCAGACCTCCTCGCTCGGACCTAGGGTCTGTGTATTGTTTCTCTGTAACTCTCTCTCTCTCTCTCTCTCTCTCTCTCTCTCTCTCTCTCTCTCTCTCTCTCTCTCTCTCTCAAGGCCAGACCTCCTCGCTCGGACCTAGGGTCTGTGTATTGTTTCTATGTAACTCTCTCTCTCTCTCTCTCCTCTCTCTCTCTCTCTCTCTCTCTCTCTCTCTCTCTCTCTCTCTTAAGGCCAGACCACCTCGCTCGGACCTAGGGTCTGTGTATTGTTTCTCTCTCTCTCTCTCTTCTCTCTCTCTCTCTCTCTCTCTCTCTCTCTCTCTCTCTCTCTCTCTCTCTCTCTCTCTCTCTCTCTCTCTCTCTTGTCAGACGCGGGAAATTCATATTCAAGTGTCAGATCCGTTTAGGGCTTTTGCTCTGGCTCGGTCTTGTCATTGCACTTTAGGAACTATTTTACATTTAGTCCGCGAGATGGGTGGATCCTGTAGTATTATTATCATCATCGTGTGTTCAGTCGCGAACACACCATGACTTAACTCCACATTTATAATAAGTACTGATCTTTTGTATAACACTTACAATCATAAGTGACTGATCACGTCACAGGTTGGCCTTCATTACGAGGGTGAGGAAAAACGCCACGGGGGAAGAAAAGGAAGAGAAAAAAAAAGCGCCGAGCTATTAGTTAGTTAGCCTTCGAGCAGGCGTGTTTGGCCACGACCACCACGACCACCACCCAGGCGTGTTTGACCACGACCACCACGACCACCACCCAGGCGTGTTTGACCACGACCACCACGACCACCACCCAGGCGTGTTTGACCACGACCACCACGACCACCACCCAGGCGTGTTTGACCACGACCACCACGACCACCACCCAGGCGTGTTTGACCACGACCACCACGACCACCACCCAGGCGTGTTTGACCACGACCACCACGACCACCACCCAGGCGTGTTTGACCACGACCACCACGACCACCACCCAGGCGTGTTTGACCACGACCACCACGACCACCACCCAGGCGTGTTTGACCACGACCACCACGACCACCACCCAGGCGTGTTTGACCACGACCACCACGACCACCACCCAGGCGTGTTTGACCACGACCACCACGACCACCACCCAGGCGTGTTTGACCACGACCACCACGACCACCACCCAGGCGTGTTTGACCACGACCACCACGACCACCACCCAGGCGTGTTTGACCACGACCACGTTGTTCAGAACACTGCACAGTGTCACACACGACCGCCCTCCCCACTTGTCCTTTCCTCCCCCAATGTCTCACTTGGTTGACCATGTCTCACTTGGTTTCCACGTTTCCTTTCCTTTAAGCAAAGAAGAAAAAAAAAAGGGGGTGAGGTGGGGTGGACTTTATCCTGGACACCGTGGCATTATTATCCCCCTACCAGAAGGGTTCCGGTGATGCGAACTGCGATTGAGAGAGACTTTTAAAAGAGTTTTCCCCAGTGGTTGCCTGATAGGAGTGGCGGGTGGGCCCGAGCTACGCGTCAGTGGGTCGGTCCGTCCTGGCCCCCACACACCAGCGTAACGCGCGAGCGAGGGAGGGTGGAGAGAAAAAAACAATAGACCTTTTTACCCCCGTGTCCTTCTTTATACGATGCCATTGGTAACATTTAAACAAAACCGTCGCGCTTTTTAAAGGCTCTTGTTATCAAGGGCAGCCTTCGATATTGTTTAAGGGGGGGGGGGGTGCCAGATTTACCCTTCGTATTGTTACAGTGTGTGTGTGTGTGTGTGTGTGGCGGTTGCCAGGTACTCCGTTCAAGTGTGACTTGAGCCATTCTCGGAATCATACCTTGGTTGGCTCTTTCGGGTATTGGTATTTTTACAAAATGGGGCCTTTTCTTTTTATATCGTCTGGGGGGGGGGATAAACGCAGGGTTGAGAACTGAGCCTTGCACCTGTATCGTCGTTCCCAAGGCCACCTGGCGGTCGCGCCAGAAATACATCGGTAAACAAAGGTCGCGTCCAGATGTGTGTGTGTGTGTGTGTACAATACGCCCTCCTGGCTGCCCGTTGTTCGTTCATCTTGAGAGGGGAAATTGGGTTACCAGGATTTGTATAGACCCAGAGCCGAACTGAAGAACAGTTGAATATGGTTGAAAGGAAACCATTGGAACGGTCTCTCAAGGAAGACATGTCTTTTAAGCAATTGTAGTTTCTAGAAGTAAGTGATTTTTGTAGTTAGTACATGAGTATTCTGGAAGCAAATATATATATATATATATATATATATATATATATATATATATATATATATATATATATATATATATATATATTTCTATGAGTCCACGGCGAAAATGAAACACGAAAAGTTTCCAAGTGCACTTTCGTGTAATGATATATATATATATATATATATATATATATATATATATATATATATATATATCAGTCCCGAGGACAATAATTGTGGCTGTTGGGCACGGTCAAAGTCCTTCCCTTCAAGGACTTTTTATTTTTTATTCTTCTTTTTATTTCGTTGTCTGACCTACAGCAGACCTGTTACGGTGTCCGCGGTGCGTTGCGAAACCCAATTAACGTCGTGTGATGACGATTTCCGTCCAGAGCTCCTGTCGCACTACAGGACATGGCTCGGATATCTCGCCTGGCTGGAGACGGAGTCGCCATGATTCCATAAGCGTGTACGACCCGACCCCGACCCTCACCCACCCCATTTTAGCGCAAGGGCGCGGCCCTTGAACACCACGGGACGACGACCCCCCCCCAAAGGGTTATGATGGTTCGCGCCTCTGATGACTGCCTGACCTCGTATGGGGGGGGGCGGGTGAACGAACACCAGGCTATATCATCGCATCCCTCCCGAAGGGGTAATGTCGTGATGGAGGGCCGTGCCCTAAGAAGGGTCGTACAGCCAGCCCTCTAGGTCCCATCCTGGGCCCAGCTGTTGGGAGCGTAGCGACCTTCATCTGCTCCTCAGGTTCACACACACACACACACACACACACACACGCGCGCGCGCGCGCGCTCCTGGACCACAGGCCTTGAGATGCCATCATTACTGTGAGGAAGAACTCAGCCACCAGGACCCCAGCCTGGTGGTCGGCGGCGGCGCACCAGGGCTGGGCTGGGCTAACCTGGAGAGGGAGGGTGGGAGGGGTTACCCCTGACTCTGGGGTTACCACCGGGGTTATTCCCTGACTCTGGGGTTACCGGCGTTATTCCCTGACTCTGGGTTTACCGGGGCTATTCCCTGACTGGGGTTACCGGGGCTATTCCCTGACTCTGGGGTTACCGCGGTTATTCCCTGACTCTGGGGTTACCGGGGTTATTCCCTGACTCTGGGGTTACCAGGGTTATTCCCTGACTCTGGGGTTACCAGGGTTATTCCCTGACTCTGGGGTTACCGGGGTTATTCCCTGACTCTGGGGTTACCAGGGTTATTCCCTGACTCTGGGGTTAGGCCGCACCCGCCGTGCTAGGGCGTATACCGGATCCCCCCCGCACTCCGGGGCTGCGCCTGTCTACCGTGCTAGGGCGTAACGGATCCCCCCGCACTCTGGGGATGGGCCTGCCTACCGTGTTAGAGCATACCGGAGCTCTCATACTCTGGGGATGGGCCTACCTGCCGTACTGGGGGAGTACCGGAGCCCCCAGACTCCGGGGATGGTCCGTCCCGCCGTGCTGGGGCGTGCCGGAGCCCCCGGATTCCGGGGATGGGCCTGCCTACCTTGCTGGGGCGTACCGGAGCCCCCGGACTCCGGGGATGGTCCGTCCCGCCGTGCTGGTGGCGTGCCGGAGCCCCCGGACTCCGGGGATGGTCCGTCCCGCCGTGCTGGTGGCGTGCCGGAGCCCCCGGACTCCGGGGATGGTCCGTCCCGCCGTGCTGGGGTGCGGCAAGGTCCCCTCGCACTTCTGGGTTGGGCGCCCCGTCGTGTTGAGGGTCAGGGGGGAACCTTGCCCCCAGACTCCGGGGGCGGGTTATTTATATAATCTGGGAACACACAAGGTTTTCTGAGGTGTCCTTCAGGACAAGAGAGCCGAAGGTATGTCGTGCTTGCTGTGTTGATGGCACAGAACACAGCTAATTGCTGTGTTGCTGGTGTATTATAACACGGCTGACGCCAATGTTCATTGTGTATAGCAGGTGAAGCATGTAGCGTAGCCTAGTATCATAAATATATGCTATGTTGGAGGTGTTTAACACAGCCGTAGCATAGCCTAATATATCCTATGTTGGAGGTGTTTAACACAGCCGTAGCATAGCCTAATATATGCTATGTTGGAGGTGTTTAACCCAGCCGTAGCATAGCCTAATATATGCTATGTTGGAGGTGTTTAACACAGCCGTAGCATAGCCTAATATATGCTATGTTGGAGGTGTTTAACCCAGCCGTAGCATAGCCTAATATATGCTATGTTGGAGGTGTTTAACACAGCCGTAGCATAGCCTAATATATGTTATGTTGGAGGTGTTTAACACAGCCGTAGCATAGCCTAAAATATGCTATGTTGGAGGTGTTCAACACAGCTGGCTTCCTGTGTTGCTGGTTGTGCTAATATTATCCCCCATCTCCGTGTTGTCATTTCCCGTAATGAACTCGATACACTTCCATCATTCTCGTCACTTCGCGTCTCTACGAGGTTATTGGTCGAGGAATCAAGAACTCTGAAGTAAGTGTAGGATAAAAACCAGACAGGTCACACACACACACACACACACACACACACACACACACACACACACACCTCCCCCATCGTGACGTCACGGTGATGACGTCGTGATCGAACAGACTATCCACCTCATCTCGTCATGACGTCACGATCCGCCCATCCTCCCTGATCCGCTGACTGGACATAGGCCTCAGTGGGGCAGGTGGACGTGTGGTGTGTGGTGGGGGTAGGCTGGTCATGCGGTGTGGTGGGGGTAGGCTGGTCATGCGATGTGGTGGGGGTAGGCTGGTCATGCGTTGTGGTGGGGGTAGGCTGGTCATGCGGTGTGGTGGGGTAGGCTGGTCATGCGGTGTGGTGGGGGTAGGCTGGTCATGCAGTGTGGTGGGGGTAGGCTGGTCATGCGTGTGGTGGGGGTAGGCTGGTCATGCGGTGTGGTGGGGGTAGGCTGGTCATGCGGTGTGGTAGGGGTAGGCTGGTCATGCGGTGTGGTGGGGGTAGGCTGGTCATGCAGTGTGGTGGGGGTAGGCTGGTCATGCGGTGTGGTGGGGGTAGGCTGGTCATGCGGTGTGGTGGGGGTAGGCTGGTCATGCGGTGTGGTGGGGGTAGGCTGGTCATGCGATGTGGTGGGGTAGGCTGGTCATGCAGTGTGGTGGGGTAGGCTGGTCATGCGGTGTGGTGGGGGTAGGCTGGTCATGCGGTGTGGTGGGGTAGGCTGGTCATGATGTGTGGTGGGGGTAGGCTGGTCATGCGGTGTGGTGGGGGTAGGCTGGTCATGCAGTGTGGTGGGGGTAGGCTGGTCATGCAGTGTGGTGGGGGTAGGCTGGTCATGCAGTGTGGTTGGGGTAGGCTGGTCATGCGGTGTGGTGGGGGTAGGCTGGTCATGCGGTGTGGTGGGGGTAGGCTGGTCATGCGGTGTGGTGGGGGTAGGCTGGTCATGCGGTGTGGTGGGGGTAGGCTGGTCATGCGGTGTGGTGGGGGTAGGCTGGTCATGCGGTGTGGTGGGGGTAGGCTGGTCATGCAGTGTGGTGGGGGTAGGCTGGTCATGCGGTGTGGTGGGGGTAGGCTGGTCATGCGGTGTGGTGGGGGTAGGCTGGTCATGCGGTGTGGTGGGGGTAGGCTGGTCATGCGATGTGGTGGGGTAGGCTGGTCATGCGATGTGGTGGGGGTAGGCTGGTCATGCGATGTGGTGGGGGTAGGCTGGTCATGCTGTGTGGTGGGGGTAGGCTGGTCTGCAGGAAGTGTGTGTTCGGGTGGCAGGTGGAGGGTCGCCTGCTTTTTGTCGTGTGTGTGTGTGTGTGTGTGCGCGCGCGTGTGTGTGTGTGTGTGTGTGTGTGTGTGTGTGTGTGGTTAACACCTTGAGCACGATGGTGCGACTCTTGACCAAGAAGATGACGACCCTTGGGTATTATGGCATGATCATTAACCTGACTCTTTCAGAGTCAAGGTCATAATGATAGTCTTCTCACTGCCAAGGGTCGTACCCAAAGGTCATATCATCCTCAAGGGTCGTACCCAAAGGTCATATCATCATCCTCAAGGGTCGTACCCAAAGGTCATATCAACCTCAAGGGTCGTACCCAAAGGTCATATCATCATCCTCAAGGGTCGTACCCAAAGGTCATATCATCCTCAAGGGTCGTACCCAAAGATCATATCATCCTCAAGGGTCGTACCCAAAGGTCATATCATCCTCAAGGGTCGTACCCAAAGGTCATATCATCCTCAAGGGTCGTACCTAAAGGTCATATCATCCTCAAGGGTCGTACCCAAAGATCATATCATACTTTTCGGGTCGTACCCAAAGGTCGTATCATACTTCTCGGGTCGTACCCAAAGGTCATATCATCCTCAAGGGTCGTGCCCAAAGGTCGCATCCTCCTCCTCGGTTCGTACCCAAAGGTCATATCAACCTCAAGGGTCGTACCCAAAGGTCATATCATACTTCTCGGGTCGTACCCAAAGGTCATATCATCCTGAAGGGTCGTGCCCAAAGGTCGCATCCTCCTCCTCCTCAAGGGTCGTACCCAGAGGTCGTACCCTTGTGCTCAGTGGATTACTCGACCATAGCACAGTATGAGGTTGTGTGTAACGTCCGAGATCAGTTGAACCTGAGAATGAAAAAAGAAAAGAGGAGAAAAACGACCAATTTAGTTAAAACGACTAATTTAGACGCGAAGCTTAAACGAATGTAGAAATTGACGAACGTAGAGATTTGATCTATCCACAACCTTCTAACGTTGAGCAGAGAGAGAAAAAAATCACTGGACCTATCCTTCATTATCCATAACGAAATTAAGGTTTATTCTAAGACAAAACCTAGGAGAATACATCCGTAGAATGAATGTATAAATGAACGTTTGATAACCCTTTCACTTGGTCATGTACCACCTCCAGAGAGACACCTGTGTCTCTCTCTCTCTCTCAGTCACTGGAATAAAAGAAAAGAAAAAAAAAACACACCATCACGTCTTTCGGTGGTCATTTTGTGGTCAGTCAGACCATTTGGTTTGGTCCAGTTGAAGGCAGTAATTTAAAGAGAGGACCACCTCAGTCAGGCCCCCCCTACTTCCTCATTCTTCCACAGGGGAATTACCCAAATCTGCACCAGTCTTTTTTTTTGCAGTCATGTATATATATATATATATATATATATATATATATATATATATATATATATATATATATATATATATGTTTTACGTGGCTATTACCACTTCTGAAATAGCCGTTTAATTCACCATCGTAACTATGTGTGGCCGAGTGGGTGGTGGTCGCCGTGGAGTTGATACGTTGTGTTGATATTGAGGTGCTGTGTAAGCCAGACTAGATAAGCTGGTCAGACGAGAGGGGCTAGTGTGCTAGGTTAGGTTGTCTGGCCTTACGGGAGTGGCTAGGCTAGGCCGGCTGGCCTTACGGGAGTAGCTAGGCTAGGCCGTTTGGCCTTACGGGAGTGGCTAGGCTAGGCCGTCTGGCCTTACGGGAGTGGCTAGGCTAGGCCGTCTTGGCCTTAAGGAAGTGGCTAGGCTAGGCCGTCTGGCCTTACGGGAGTGGGTAGGCTGGGCCGGCTGGCCTTACGGGAGTGGCTAGGCTAGGCCGTCTGGCCTTACGGGAGTAGCTAGGCTGGGCCGTCTGGCCTTACGGGAGTAGCTAGGCTCGGCCGTCTGGCCTTACGGGAGTGGCTAGGCTAGGCCGTTTGGCCTTACGGGAGTAGCTAGGCTGGGCCGGCTGGCCTTACGGGAGTGGCTAGGCTAGGCCGTCTGGCCTTACGGGAGTAGCTAGGCTGGGCCGGCTGGCCTTACGGGAGTGGCTAGGCTAGGCCGTCTGGCCTTACGGGAGTAGCTAGGCTGGGCCGTCTGGCCTTACGGGAGTAGCTAGGCTCGGCCGTCTGGCCTTACGGGAGTGGCTAGGCTAGGCCGTTTGGCCTTACGGGAGTAGCTAGGCTGGGCCGGCTGGCCTTACGGGAGTGGCTAGGCTAGGCCGTCTGGCCTTACGGGAGTAGCTAGGCTGGGCCGTCTGGCCTTACGGGAGGAGCTAGGCTAGGCCGGCTGGCCTTACGGGAGTGGGCGATGCCTGAGGGATATGACTTATTTCATCACTGGTGTTGATATTTTACACACACGAAACCGTTCATACACGTAGTATTCTCTGATGAATGTAAAAACCTCACTCGCCAGTATGACTTAAAAGTTAAATAAGGCGATGAGGCTTGTAACATTTGTCCAGTACGCGGGCTGGACTGTATTCTTGAATGTCATCCACTTCTTCCACCATTAAAGTTATCTCATAAAGTATATTGTGCCTTAGTGAATTATACTATTTTTCATTTGCTCCTGATGTCTTACCAATGGGTAATGCTTCTTTAGCTTCTTCTTCTCGAGCCCTGCTCACTGAAACAGATGCTCGAGACGTTCGAACTGCCGCTCAAGAGATCCTGAAATATTTATGAAAAGTATTCGATCAGTCAGATTACTGCACGAATATCTAAATTGCTGTTCGATGACTGGACGTTCAGCCTGGAGACTTGAACTCATGTTCGTGAATCCAGACCAGCTCTATAAGGCACAGATAGACAGGTTAGTGATAGATTCAAACTACTTCTTCTAGAGGATCCCAACGGCAGCTCGGAAGTCCGAACATCTGGTTCAGACGCAAACAGGTGATCGGATCAACTGCCGGAGACCCAGATGGCCTAATGTACAGGAAGGATCCAAGCTAGACACATGGGAGTTCAATTTACTCTCCGGAAGACTTGGTTGTGTTCAGCCTTTCCGCGAAATCTTCATCAGACCATGGAACCAATTAGGTCATAGTTCACATGACGTTAAACAGCCCATAGGGTAGTTAATTACACGAGGTGTTTGCCTTTTGGCAGCTGTCATTCGGTCGTGGTACACCACACTCGGCTTGGCCATGAGCACGATTGTATACAGCAGATCCTCAGGTTTAAGGAGATAAGAACAGACGTCCGAGTCTATATATATTGTACAGTTAACGGGGCATAGCGATTTGCGAAGGCAAGTTGAGGTAAATTAAGTTTATATGATGCCTCAACCTCGCCTCTTTAGCCGACCCATCTAGTGCATCCGGGTTCCTTGTTTATGTATGTCAAAAAAAGAAAAAAGAAAAAGAAAAAAGTCACACAATGACTTCCTGCCTCTCGTGTTTCAGGTTCGGGTGCGCGCGCGCGTAAGGTGATCCACCGTCTGTCTACTCGACCCACCGCCGACCAGCGGCAGCTACGATAGTGGGCGTGAGGGCGCGCCCGACGGTAGGTAGTGTGTTCGCCTCTCAAACGTAGCCTAGCATATATGGTCTGTAGGTACTGCTTGGTGTTCACCACACATTCCTAGCGTAGTTGGCTAGATACTGCTTGCTGTCAGCGCCACAAACATGGGCAGGTAACAGCTTGCGATCCATCTCGTAAACCTAGCAGTGTTTGGAAGGTATGGCATGCTGTTCCCCTCCACAGACCTAACTCGGTAGGTAATGCATGCTCTTCGACCTCACAGACCTAGGCTAATATGGCAGGTATTGCTTGCTGTCTACCCCACAAGCCACAAATCTGTGGGGTAGGTAGGCTGATATGATAGATACAGCTTGTTATCTACCTCGTAGACCTAGGTTTTGTTTCGAAGGTATTGCTTTGCCATTTCCCTCCACCACCCTCCCTCCCCGAACATAGCCTAGTGTGAGGTAAGTATTGCATGCTGTTCGCTCCACAAACCTAGCCTAGATTGGCCTACTCGGTGGGTGTAGTGTGGTCTTGCCTGAGGCATAACATCTTGTTTCCGTTGCTCATCATGTATATATATATATATATATATGTATATAATCCTGTTGTCTAACGGTACATTAATGAACACGTCTTGATAAGGAAGGAGCATCATCCCCGAGCTGTTTCAGTCACTGGTCTAAACTTTTCCCTCGGGTGTAAAATGTCACCGTCTCGAGACTCAGACATTATTTTTTTCACTCCGCCATGAAAACGAAGATGATCATCGCCGTATCGCAAACGGCGAAGCCTCTGCGGAGAGAGAGAGAGAGAGAGAGAGAGAGAGAGAGAGAGAGAGAGAGAGAGAGAGAGAGAGAGAGAGAGAGAGGAGGAAAAAAAAGAGAGTGTCTGGTCTAGTGAAAGTTGGGCAGGATTTAGTAAGGCCCGTAGGAAAGTAGCTAACAAGTGAAGCGAACACAGCGGCCGCCTCACGTGGTGGCCTCCTGCTGGTGGCGGGCCAGGGAGGGGCCGCTCTCGCGGAGTGTTGGGCCTCCCACCCACCCACCTACCTCAGGAAGCGAGAGGCACATTCTTCCCCCCCTCCCTCAACACGCTTCACAGACGATAAGGTTCCGCTTAATTTGAGGGCATGAAGGAAGTGGAGCACGCGACGAGTAGCGCAGCGGGGGCGTCGAGGTGTGCTGGTATGTGACGAACGCGCCTTACGGGCTGATGAGAGAGTGTGTCCAGCTAGGAGGGGAGGTGTGTGTGGAGGGTGTGTGTCGCTTTTACCAAACTCCTCACGGGTGGCTGCGAATGTCGATACCATTTTAAAAAAAAAACGGCATAAGATTGAAAAGCATTGTTGATAGGCTATTCATCGCCGATGCAGTGGCGAAATGGGTACGCAGTTTTCAAGTGCGTCCGTTGCATTCGTCGCGAAAAGAACAGCGTGACATCTCGTGTATAGAAGTGCGAAGCGTCCTGTGACAATATCCTGCTTCAGGAGAGTCCTCCCTCCTCCCTGTGGTCCTGCCCTTATGACTGTCATTACGGACATGGCCACTGTGACTCAGGGCTGCTGCCGCCCTCAGAGAAGAAAGACTCATACTCCCTCTCCCTCGCCCCTCCCAAATGTCATTTCCACGAGCCTTTCTTCCTTCGTGGATGTCTGAACCCTCAGAGGGGGGGGGGGAGGTAATTATCGTACATCTGGTTAATTCTCAAGTATGGCCGGGACTTCCTCACCGTAGTAGTGTGTCAAGGTCTGGTTGATTCTGCTGTGTTGGGTCTCTTGTGTCGAATCGCTCCTGCACCCGTTCTTGCCATGCTACGGAAATCCTCCCCGGGACCTCGTACAACTCGGGTTCCATCAGGCTTTTACAGCCTCATTGATGGCATGATGAGGTGGAGGGGGAGACGCCTTGCTGCGGGATGCCACTGTTGCCAGAGCATTCTCCCGTGGCTCCCGCGCCTTTTGAGCTCCGGGCGTGGCACTGGCTCTCGCGGTTACCCCAGGTGGAAGTTGAAACATTGGTATTAAAAAGTGGGTTTCCCATACTTAAATGGAACCTCCCGGGTTGTGGTCCAGATAGCTTGCGGAACTTGAGCCGCGAGTGCCTTTTGATAACGTAGCTGTTGCCGGATATGTCTCTCTCTCTCTCTCTCTCTCTCTCTCTCTCTCTCTCTCTCTCTCTCTCCATGGAGCAAGGTGATGTTTGTTGGTTGTGGTCGGCAGCTGGTGGTGGTGGTGGAGGTGATAGTTGTGGTTGGCTGACTGGTTGTGCTGGGTTGAGTCGCACTGGGGAAAGTAATGGGCTGGTTAGAACAGGTCCAGGGGAAGGGTTACGAGGCGATCATGTTGATAGTGTAGGAGTGAATCCCTTACGAGGGTCTAGAAGGTTAGGTTAGGTGGTGGAGGGTGTTCCACTGGGTAGAACAGAGCAGGGGAGGTGTTCCACTGGGTAGAACAGAGCAGGGAAGGTGTTTCACTGGGTAGAACAGAGCAGGGAAAGTGTTCCACTGGGTAGAACAGAGCAGGGGAGGTGTTCCACTGGGTAGAACAGAGCAGGGGAGGTGTTCCACTGGGTAGAACAGAGCAGGGAAGGTGTTTCACTGGGTAGAACAGAGCAGGGAAAGTGTTCCACTGGTTAGAACAGAGCAGGGGAGGTGTTCTGCTGAGTAGAAGAGAGGAGGGGAGGTGTTCTGCTGGACAGACCAAACCATTTGAGAGGTGATCTGTTGAGTAGAAGAAGGCCATGGCAAACGGGGGGCGTGTGAAAGGTGTCGGATAAGTAAAGGAAGTTCGTAAGGCCGAGAGATGATGACGTGCAGTTATTATAGATGGTTTTGTTTTACGAGAGAGAGAGAGAGAGAGAGAGAGAGAGAGAGAGAGAGAGAGAGAGAGAGAGAGAGAGAGAGAGAGAGTTTCCCGCACTAGGGAAGAGCGTAACTAAGGTGGTTGCACGTTCCTCCCCAATGCTCTCCCAGGCCCCATTCGCCCGGAGAGCATGGGGGGAGGAACCCTTACCCCATCACAGGTCCAGCAGTGAGGGGTAAACACAGCGATGCGTCAGCCCCATCGAACGCCCGCGGTGGATATCGCCAGCGGTGAATGTCGCCAGGCACTGCGGTCGTCGGCAGTGAACGTCCGGGAACCACAGTCGTCATCATCATACATCAAGATAACTTACTTTTTTTTTTTCTTTTGTAGAAATGAAAGGAATTATATCAATGTGACATTACCCGTCGTTCTCGTGTTTGACACCCCGTGACCTGCCGAAGGTACAATGGCTATTGTGTGTGTGTGTGTGTGTGTGTGTGTGTGTGGCTGGACCTCTTGGGTTGACGCAAGACGAGCTGGCGTTGCTGCTAACTCGAGCCGGACCCTGACGGAGGGAGGGAGTTATTGTCATACTCCAGTCGTTCCCTTCAACTGTTTCCAGTAGCAAGTTGTCGTATCTCCGATTATATGTGAAGGGTCTCAGACACATGTTCTTAAGTGACCAGACTCGTAAGCAACGTGGCGAGTGTGATGTGTGTACACAAGGGTCATCCTTGGCTCTGTGTCTTGTCCGCCTCTCTCATGTTGACGGTCTTGTGTCTTGTTTTGTGTCACTAGGGAGCAGGCAAGGTACAGTAGGGACTGTGGTCCTCACGCCACCGGGGACAACCTCGCCAGCATCGATCAGTCAGGCGTTTGAGGTAGCTCGTTGTGGCCATCCCTCGTTGTGCTAGAGAGGGAGGAGGGGAGGTTAAGGGGAATCCCTCCACTTATACCCCACCTTCGTTCAATACAACTGGGGTCCACTGTAGCCTGATTCTGCGACATAGCCGTCCTCCACCTCCAGGTGTACCTGCGGGCCAGCTGGCGCAACTCGTGTGGCAAATGCCTCCAGTGGGGCCTCTGGTAGTAACCTCGCATGACAATGCATGTCACTGTCACGGCGTTGTCGGACCGGGAGTGTCACACACACACACACACACACGGTAACAGTCATGTCACATCGTGGTCCTCTTGAGGCAGGCCACCCGCCGCATTCCTGGACGGGAGAGAAGTTCTTGACTCCGTCTCTCGGAGTCAACGCTCAGGGTCCTGTTATCCTGGCCAGGCCGGGTAGGCGGGGTAAGGAGCCCTGCAGGTTGCAGCATCTTGATGACCGTGGTCCTCCTCCTCGAGCCTGGACCGGCTACACCGGACACCTGTACCTGATAAGAATGTTCATTGCCTCGTCCCTCAAACCTGGGACATTAAGTGACCTCCGATGTTTTGTTCCCTCCGATGTTTTTGGGGTTAGTGAGGGTGGTGTTTGCTGCCGGTCGTGCTATGTGCTTCCCTCAGGTTCCACACGACCATAGATTACGGTTCCCTCGATGTATAAGGTTGAGGACACACACTATACTCTCCAGTTATTTGAGGACACACACACTATACTCTCCAGTTATTTGAGGACACACACACACTATACTCTCCACTTATTTGAGGACACACACACTATACTCTCCAGTTATTTGAGGACACACACACTATACTCTCCAGTTATTTGAGGACACACACACACTATACTCTCCAGTTATTTGAGGACACACACACTATACTCTCCAGTTATTTGAGGACACACACACACTATACTCTCCAGTTATTTGAGGACACACACACACTATACTCTCCAGTTATTTGAAGACACACACACTATACTCTCCAGTTATTTGAGGACACACACTATACTCTCCAGTTATTTGAGGACACACACACACTATACTCTCCAGTTATTTGAGGACGCACACACTATACTCTCCAGTTATTTGAGGACACACACACACTATACTCTCCAGTTATTTTCGAACTGTTCTTTTCGTGCAGGGATTTGGTGTATGGGTCTAATGTCGATACCTACGAGATTTCGAAACGGTAATTGGTGTGTGTGTGTGTGTGTGTGTGTGTGTGTGTGTGTGGGAATACGACACACGTCTTGGGATCTGTTGATCAGAAGGTCTTTTAAAACGCGACGGAATCAGAGAGTACAACAGTACCAGTTTATCTGTTCTGGAAGCTTGCGTTGGTGTATGGGTTCGTGGTGTCGTAAGCTCACACTACTGGGTTTTATTACCTGCGTCGGAAGGTCTGTGTGAGATACCGGTGTGGCAGACCCAGTGTGGGGGGTCTTATTGTGACGAAAGATTAGAACACTCCGGGGTATGCCATGTCGTAAGCTGCTGCTGTACTGCCGAAGGGGCTCCCTGTGTCGTAAGGTTACAGATATAGTGTTCTTTACACTGGTCTGAAGCACATTACTTACGATAGCTTCCCCTTGGCCTCCGTCGTGTCGTAACCTCGCATTTCTCGCCGTTATTTGCTCTGTGCACTGACCGCCCCCCTTCCCTGAGGGCTAGCCCTAGGCCTTTGACACCCCCATCACCGCCCACAGGTGTCGCCTCTGCACCCTAATGAGGGGTATTTGAGTCTGGCCTTCACACCAACCCTGAAGAAGGACTCGTATTTCAGGGGTCTACCGGGGATATGTTCCAGCCTTTGTCAATGAGACGTAACCACAGAACCCTCGCTGGATGTCTCGAGATACGACTGTCTTGCCCCCCGCCTACCCCTTAGTAGTGCTCTGTGGGCACTGCACTATTATCCGTTTCTCCCATCACATTTTCCTCTCCCTCTCCCGATGGCTCTTGACATATCCCATCCCATTTTCTTCCTTTTTTTATCAAAGCTTTTCTAAAGCCCTTTCCCATCCCGTTCTCTTCCTCCTATCCACCTGTTCCGCCTTTGGCATCCAGTCTTCTTCTCTGTATCCAGCCGTTCCACCCTCTCATCCCGTTTTCTTGTCCATATCCAGTTGTTCCGCTCCTTTCCATACCGTTGTCTTCCCCCCCAGTGTCAAGCAGGGTGTGATTCCCTGTCTTCCATCCCCATTGAACGTCTTTATCAGCCATTTTCGTGACTGAACCATACCCATGCTCCTTTCCACTCCTTCAGGTGGGTCGTCAGTGTCCTACACTTCTCAAACAACACAGCACAACGGTGTTACACAGAGGGTTCAGACTGGCCTGAGGAACTTGTACACCCAAGCCCTCGGTGTGTGTGTGTGTATGGGCCCACGTCATGAAATTTGGACCTTTCAGTTTTCGTTTGAAGTTAAGGTAAATGATGAATTCTTCCTTGTGAGTTTGGGACACGCGTGACATCATCTGTGTCTGAAGGGTGGCTTCGTCAGTCCTGTGGCTTGCCTGTCCTTCCTCTGGGGGTGTCCATTGCACGAAGAGTGACAGGAGACGTCTGTTGTCAACCACATCCTTCCGGCCAGGATTCCTTTGTCGCTCATCCTTCACAGTGGCTGCAGATTGGGCGGCGGTCCATCAGCGCATCCACCGCCTCACAGCCTTGCCATAAATCAGGCCCAGACAACAACCTTTGTGCTCACCCCTGTACCTCCTCCTCCTCCTGCTCCTCCTCCTTCTGAATATGTATATAATGATGTGGCTTGCCGCCACCTCCTCCTCCTCGTCCTGAATATATACATAATGTTGTGGCTTGCGCCTCGGTCGTCCGGGCGTCACACGTCAGGAGTGGTTGTGGAGGGCGTTTTGGTTCTTGTGTGGCGTCGTGTGGGGGTGTGTGTGACCCCCACCTTCGCTGGCCGGGTCGGCAGTTTCTGAGGTTACACATCCCGTCGACGCCCCCTCGGCGCCGTCGACGCCCTGCAATTAAGATATGGTCAGAGGGCTTCTTCCTCCCTCCTCCCCGAGCAGGAGGCTGGAACGGTGGCCTTCCCTGAGAGGCCTCATCCTTGACTGTCCACTCCCATGACAGTCGATACCCGTGGCAGTCGACGGCCATGACATTCCGCACCCCATGACGGTCCACACCCACAGCGGTCCACTCCCATAACAGTCGACATACATGACAGTCAGTACGTATTCGTGTGTGTTTCTGGTGAGGATATCTTCACCAGGATAATCTGAAGATCTCCTTCCTCAGCGGCGTGTCGTAGACAACACCCCTAAGCGTCTCCCACACGCCACTTCTCCCATGTCCTTTCCTCTCCCACTACTTCCCCCTCCTCTATGTTCCTCACATCCTACACGCTTTTTCCCCCCATGTCCTCTCCTCTCCTACAACGTCCCTTCCTCAATATCCTCTTCTCATACGATGACCTCTCCTCATCCTTCAACATCCACTCCCTAATGTCCTCTCCTCTCCTAGAGCTGGTGTGCTGGCATGGTGTGCTCGCCGGTACACTCACCTCCCTCAGCCAGAGGTGTTCATCCTCGTCGCCTTTCACCCCGATAACCTCCTCCTGTTTCTCGTGTTCATCATCCCAACACCTTTGTACGTATGTGACGCTATAGACCCCATGTTTCATGAGCGGCTGTATAACGTCTCGCTCGCTCCCACACGTGGCCTGTGGTAACTGAAGGGACATGACAGAGAGAGAGAGAGAGAGAGAGAGAGAGAGAGAGAGAGAGAGAGAGAGAGAGAGAGAGAGAGAGAGAACCTCACAGAACACGTGTGTTCTCTTGCATCATCATCATGTGCTTTAGGTGTGTGGGGTGTCCTTGTGGCTACCCCAGCCGCCTGCCCGCCCGGACTACCATTCGTGTTCTGGCAGGGCGGGGCGCACCTAGCCCCGGCCGACCCCCGTGTCGTCTCGTGACGTCCCCGGACGGAGGATCCCGGCAGCCCCGACCTTGTCGTTCCTCCTCCCTTCTCCAGGATCTGGTCTCTCGGTCCTTTGTCTTATAACCTCTGCCCTCCTTTTTTTTTGTTGTTGTTGACCACTTTGCTCTTTACATGTCATTTTTGGTCATTATATATCGTATGAAGAGTTGATTCATCTTATAATTACCGTCCCTACTTTCCTCCTACTTCTCTTCTTCATTTTCTTTCATTTAGATTAAGAAGAATGCCAGTTACTCATGCGTAATCCATTCTTTTTTAACCTCGTCATTTTTACTCATCTTACCAGAATCCTCGGACCATTACGTGCCATCCATGTGTGTTGATGACTCACGCTTTCCTCACCTGTTGGGCGAGGTGCACTGGGGCACGACGGGTCAAAGCTAAGTGGTTGATTTCCTATTAGTTTCTCAGGCGTGAGTATTCGCCGTCGTCGTTGCCACCTGCTGCGCTAGGTACCGCCGAGAGTGGCCTGCTGGTGGTGTAGGGTACCAGGTACTTCCTGACGCCGCGGCCAGGAATGGCCATAGGACCTGTTTACCTTGTACCTGACCTTCCGTCATCCTCTTCCCATTGGTCTACTCTCTACACCACCACCACCGCCGTCTTCCACCTGGCCTCCTGTCTGCGCCACCGTCGCCATAGATTCATTTTCCTTCTTCAGCAGAGATGTGTCTTGCGTTCGTCAGGGCCGCTTGACTGTGTCACGCGTGTTGCCGTCGTCCTGTAGAGACGCTCCTGCTCTTGACGGGTTGTGAGGTGCAGCCGCTCATCAAGTCGCTGCCTCAGCGGTTCTCTCCGCACCATGAACCCACCAACTCCCTCGCCATCCGTACTATCCTCCCACCTTCCCTAGCCTTCGTGACCCTTCCTCCTATCCTTAACCCTTCATCCTCTCCATCCCCCACGCTCTCAAGTGTGTGTGTATATACATCCCCCCACGCTTACCACATCGCCGTCTATAAATCGTGAAGCGAATCTCCTTTCCTTCTGTCAGACTTGACCCCTCGCACTTTCCACCCACCTCCTTCCCTTTCTCCTCCCGCCCTTCTCTCCTCCTCACCAGGCACCGCCCACAACCAAACCCGGAGGCCGCAACTCCACACCCACAGTGTGGTACTTTGAGGTATGGTCTGGAAAGGCCAGAGGACACGATGACCGGCGATGCCGTTGGTTAGGCATTCCGGAAGCCTGGATCACCACCGCCTGGAAGATTACTTCCGTCCAGCACTTCCAGCCTAGACCTCGATAAACTACTTCCGTCAGTAGTTCCAGGAGTGACGAGGCGATTTCTCCTTTCTGTCCAGAGTTCCAGCAGTTACCAGAGTGATACCCTTCCCTCGACTGCATCTCTCCAGCACAGACGATAGAATTTCCTGTCTCCAGCATTTCCAGCCGGCACCGAAGCCTCTTCCAGCCGGGGCTTTAAGAGTAAACCGGGCCTGCTTTCCTAGATGGACTCTAGAGCCATTACCTCCGTCCAGAATTTCCAGGGGCTCTTCACAGAGACGTTAACTTTCGTCTCGGAGTCCAGTCGCTTTCAGCCGCTATTTCCAGCATTGTACAAGACGTCCTGCCTGGAATGCAGCAATTACCTCCGTCCTGGACTTCTAGTTGTGCTACACGCAATCCGCCATTGAAGAAATCACTCGAGATTCCAGACTTCACATGACTACCATTAGTCTCGGGGGAACAGAGTCGCGACGGCAGCCAGGGAGTTACTGCAATTCCATGTAAACGAAGAGACATCGTTAATCTCCCAGTACGAAGTTCCCTTCTGAGGCGCGGGGTGTGGGTCAGGGTGACCTGCCGTTGGTGGGATGCTGAAGCGCTTTGTCACCATGCATCAGCATGGGAAGTCTCATGACCGCCGCACATCACATGATTCGCATTGTGACTGACAACTGAACTTGGATGTAAACGTTTGGCAGAGTGTGGACGCCCCCCCAAAGAACACGGACGGACACGGACATGGGTTGAGGCTGATTAAAGACAGAAAGTGGGCGAAGAAGAGATTCGCTGCAGTCGGTCTCAGTTGCACATGGTTCCGCGGAAGACTCTGTTGGTCATCAGTTGTGTGGAAGACTTTATCGTAATTGATTACAACGATGATGAAAGGATCAACGCTTTTGCTTCAGCTATCGAAGGCTCTATCGGGGGACAGAGGCACTTTGGGGAGGCCCTGTTCAGTCCACTGTTTATGACATTGGAACAGATAGGTTAGGTAGGAAGCGATAGATGTCTCACAGACCTTGATCACGGAAATAGTCCCTCGCGTTTTTGTACATCGCTTATGACATAGGAACAGATAGATTAGATTAGAAGTGATAGATGTCTTACAGACCTTGATCACGGAAATAGTCCCCGCTTTTTGCATTATTTACACTGATTATCCCTTGCTGTAATACGAAGGATCATGGCCGTGCTGGTATGATTATGAAAGGCAAATTCCACAATGATTCTTCGGAGCAAAGAATTTGAACCCGTGCGTTAAGCGTGCGACGAGAAATCGCTACAGATGTATTGTGAGATTAGTGACTTGCGTTCAGGCCGAGGTGATGTATACGTCATACGTTCAGAACGAGATGGACGTGTCTAGGCGTTCAAGTCGAGGTGATATACACGTCATACGTTCAGAACGAAATGGACGTGTCTGGGCGTTCAGGCCGAGGTGATGTACACGTCATACGTTCAGAACGAAATGGACGTGTCTGGGCGTTCAGGTTGAGGTGATGTACACGTCATAACGTTCAGAACGAAGGAATTTACATTCCACGCTCTCAGGCCGAGGGAGATGTACGTGCCGGACGTGTACCTAAAGTTAATCATCCACCATTAGCTGATCCATTAAGGAGAAATTCTGGGATTCATTCACGTGTGTCAGTCTTCACCTCATGGTCCTCACTCACTCGTCTTGATGCCTCGTTCAGCTTTTCCTCCTCTGTGTCTGATGTTCCGTTTCCCCTGCGAAGACCAGAGCGGCCCGCGCTGGAACTGGTGTATGATCTTGACCACACTTGGTGAAGGCTTCCATGGCGCTGGCTTATGTAGGTAGAATGGTGGCTTAACCCCCCTTGAGCGCATCGGTACGACCCTTGAGCACGACAGTACGACCCCTTGATCACAACGTTACAACCATTAAGCACGACGGTACGACCCTTGAGCACGACGGTACGACCCTTGTGGAAAAGGGCCTGATTATTTTTTTTTACCCGGCCCTGAAATGTCAGGCAGAGGGACCAGACCGGGCCAATCCATCATACCCGGGAGACGGACCGTCGTCCACAAGGATCGTAACGTCGTCCTCAAGGGTCGTAACGTCGTCCTCAAGGGTCGTAACGTCGTCCTCAAGGGTAGTAACGTCGTCCTCAAGGTCGTAACGTCGTCCTCAAGGGCCGTAACGTCGTCCTCAAGGGCCCTAACGTCGTCCTCAAGGGTCGTAACATCGTCCTCAAGGGTCGTAACGTCGTCCTCAAGGGCCCTAACGTCGTCCTCAAGGGTCATGACGTCGTCCTCAAGGGCCCTAACGTCGTCCTCAAGGTCGTAACGTCGTCCTCAAGGGCCGTAACGTCGTTCTCAAGGTCGTAACGTCGTCCTCAAGGGCCATAACGTCGTCCTCAAGGTCGTAACGTCGTGCTCAAGGGTCGTAACGTCGTCCTCAAGGGCCGTAACGTCGTCCTCAAGGGTCGTAACGTCGTCCTCAAGGAGCTTACAAGGCCTCCAGATCGCCCCGTCGACCAACAACGGAGAGACCACTTGTGGTGCCCCTCATGCGTTCTCTTCCCCCCGTCCCTGGGCACGTCTCGCGCACGCCTCGGGTTTTTCAGTTTTCCATCCGAGGTTTTCAATCCTCAGCCGCCGCGCGGTGGGCGACCCTGTGCCCTTGGATGCATATTTGACGAGCGCTTCAGCATCCCACCAGAGGATTAGGTCTGCCTCAGAGGTCAGTTTATGTAACTGGTGATAACTTCTTTTTTTTTTGCGGTATTAGTACATGATTAATTTTCTGGGATTATCTGACACTCGATTACAGATGACTTCCTCTGTCACGTACTGCAGCGAGCGATGGAGATCGAAGACCATGATCGCATCTTGAATGTAATCGGTGTGTCACTGAGTAGGTTCAGATCCCATGACTATTACACGAATGCTTTTTGTAGGTTTGTTGTAGTAATCATTTTCTCCGGTGGTTGGGTCAGAGTCCCTGGTGTGGGTCCATAGTCGGACGAGGGAATTCTAAGATCTTCAGATGTTAGTGATTCGTCGGCAAGTTGTGGAGTCTTCATGAGGCGAGAGAAAGAAAAAGGAGAAAGAGGTGAGGCTGTAGCAGGAGCAGCAGCAGCAACACCAGTAGAGGCAGCAGCGGTAGCAGCAGCAACACCAGTAGAGGCAGCAGCAGCAACACCAGTAGAGGCAGCAACAGTAGCAGCAGCAACACCAGTAGAGGCAGCAGCAGAGGCATTAGAGGCAGAGAAGGAAGGGTGTCTATCACCAGGAGACGCTGGTTGGGGTACACAGTATTGATTGAGCCGTCAGCTACGTGTGATGGTGTCGCCGCCAGGTGTGTGTGTGTGTGTGTGGGTCGCTCTCCTGTCTTAATCGTTCAGATGATCGTCCTCCTCCCGCTGCGCCTGGCCTCATGTACCCTCCATCCTCCCCGTGGCCTCCACGTTCCCCCAATCAACCCTGCTTCCGAAGTCGCACGAAGCGACAAGGTCACACACACACACACACACACACACACACACACACACACACACACACTGGGAGGGGTCGGCTGAGGTCAGGAACAGGACTGATACGTGATCTGGTCGGCAGAGAGGAGGGATGAATTGGTGTTTGGGTTAGAGGCGAGTGCGATGATGGTGGGTTGTGTAGCCTTGACGAGGTGGCCCATGATGTTTGGCGTGTTTACCCAGCGTTGTGTTGCTGATTTGCTCTCCCTGGCTCCCGGGCCAAGGCTAGCGATTATTTTCTTCACCTCTGATGCCGTACGAAGGGTCTAGAACTACGTATGTATTCCCGAGACACACGTATTTATCTGTGGTTTGAAGTGTCGTGACAGTGCGCTTGGCGCTGTCAAGGGAAGCGCTTAAGATTGTTACTATTACGTATTAGTTGAGAGACGGAGGAAATTTTACCGTTGTTGAATCGGTGTTACATGACGGAGATGCTGGCATCCAGATGGCAAGCAGGGGTGCAGGCGACGAGATCCTGTCACAACAAGGCTTTAAAAAGACTTCGTTTTAATGTCTTTTTGAAGTTTAAGGGACGCCGGTCGTAGGCCGCCTTGCTCGACGCTGTGTCATCCATGTAGGCGGTTTGTGTCAAGTGATGTTTGTGTGGTGGTGGTGTATCGACACGAGTATACTGACTGGAAATACACCTGGTGTGTAGGAACGTTTCTCCGGATGGTCCGCACTGCTGTGGCGTGTGTAGGGTTGTACGCATTGCTGTGGGAAGGTATGGGGGATGAGGGCACTGCTCCTGGGGACGGGAGGTGACGCATGGACTGTGCACACTGGTGTGGTGACGTACGGGCTGTACACACATACACACACACACACACACACACACACACACACACACACACACACACTGAGTGGAGTACCTTTGGATCCTACTGACGAAGGCTTAGTTGAGGGAAAAGTGGGAGAGGAGACAGGGTCAATTAGAGGAACAGAATAGCGAACGGAATGTTGAGGTAACAGATGTGGGTGTGGGGGCGTGAGGCAGATGTGTGAGGATGGTTAGTGATCGTGCTTCAGGTCGGGAGACGGAGGCGGGGGAGAGAGTCGCAGGTGTTGCCTCTGTGTGAGGAGGGGAAGGTACCAAGATTTGAGGAAATACTGGAGGGAGATAATGAACCTGGCGACAAGGGTTGAGGCGCGTGATGAGGAAGGAAAGTTGGTAGAGAAGAAGAAGAACGGAGATGAAAGAAAGGAAGAGAAGATGAGATATGAGAGTTACAGTAGACGTCATGTATTTCCGCACACCAGGAGCAGATGGAGCAGCAGCATGACGGGAGACCTGTGTAGGCGCCTGTTGGTCTGTCCTGTCAGATACCACACGTCCAGATACGATCACGGGTCGGTGGTCTGGGGAACCCAGCTCCTGCAGTGAGTTGCAGACGAAGACTCGGAGGGGACGTTACTTCGTTAACACTAATTACTTGATGAGGGGTTAATGAGAACACACTAATTACTTGATGAGGGGTTAATGAGAACACACTAATTACTTGATGAGGGGTTAAAGGAGAACATCGCAAGCCTGTAGTGTGGTGGGTAGACCACGTACGCCAGTAGTTTAGATTTTTTTTTTCTTTAGAATGCGGTGTTTGCACCAGGGTGGCGTTATTGAAGAATCCTGGGGATAAAAGCCTTGACTTTTGTTGATCTAAGCTACGTCCATGGGTGTGAGAGGAGGAAGGCTATGGACCACGTTGGTCAGCGGTGATGAACTACAGACGATTAAGGATACACAGAAATATGTGCCCGAGTAGACTGTGACGAGGGGCTAGTGTGCGTGGCGAGGTTGGTTGGTTGCCTTGTTGCAGTCTGGCGGACATGGGGGTTAGGAATGGTTAGGAGTGGGACCCCTGTGCTTGGTGAGGTTGAAAGTGCTTGATGAAGTAGGTGGCGGGGGTTGACGGTGCCTGACGAGAAGGAGGTGTGGAGGGGGTGCAAGTGGATATGGCTCACCTTGACAAGGCTGGCATTGTGGTTGCTTTCCCCTGACACGGCTGGAGATGGAGGGGGGGAGAGAGGATTGAACAGTTACATAAGTGGGATTGGCTGGGGTTAATAAGGTTATAAGTGATTCGGGCCCCTACCACACGTTGTGAGTGGAATTCGATTGTCTTCAGGTTGTAGTCGGGGGGGGGGGGGGGGGGGGGGGGGGTGTTAACTCTTCTTTGACAAAGGTCGCAAGACGAGGATGAGCCTTTGTGACATCTATTAACCTTCGCTGCCAAGCGTTTGGAACGCTTTACCTTCTCCTGTCTTTTATGTCACGTTCGATCCTCCACTTTTTTTTTTTTTTATCCAGGACCGATTTTCCACTTTCTCCAAAACTCTTGTTTACTTTTTCTCCATGTCTTTCCCTGCTTCTGTATCACATTATCGTATTACCTCCAATAGATTTCGTCGAAGGTTTGGCATTATTAAGAACGTTCGTCCGTGACCGAAGCCATCCGCACTGGAAAAACTCAAGTGGGTCGTCTGGCTAAGGTCGGTAATGCTGTGTTTTGATCATAATGAGATGCTTCCTGGCTCCTGACATTCGTGCCCTTGAAAACAAAAAGCGCGTGGTTCGATTGCTGGTGGTGGTGGTGTGTGTGTGTGTGTGTGTGTGTTGTATACGCAGGAGACACCCGTGCTCAACGCTCGTCACATCTGCGTTCACACCGCTGCCGACGGTGCACCCTCGTCGGCGGTGTGTCATCCCCCTGCTGGAGGAGAGCCCGGCCGGGAACACCTGCTTTGAAGATAGACACCACCGGACAGTGAAGGTCTTCGATGAGGATACACACCAGCGGACAGTGAAGCTTCTTCGAACATAGAGAGGAGAATGTGTTTTGGCCTGTACATGACAACGATAGCTTTGGGTGGTGTGAGGCGCGACGCCGTGGGGGGGGGGGGGGGGTGGATTCTGACCTGGTGGTTGACCATTTGTCGCATTCACGGGACCGCCTAGGGTTGAGCGCATGGGTTCGAATCTTGGTTACGGCAGGCGGTCCACAGTCAACCCAGCTGTTGATCTACCCTTAGGGGTCTAGGGTTGGTCGATAAAATGGGTACCTTGCTCGGGCAAGGGTATATATATATATATATATATATATATATATATATATATATATATATATATATATATATATATATACAGACGTCTTGCAGATTATTACATGACAGCTAGAGACTGAGTGTGAACGAATGGGGCCTTTGTTTTCTCTAGCGCTACCTCGCACACATGAGGGGGGAGGGGGTTGTTATTATATGTGTGGCGAGGTGGCGATGGGAATAAATAAAGGCAGACAGTGTGAATTATGTACATGTGTATATATGTATATGTCTGTGTGTGTATATATATCTATACATTGAGATGTATAAGTATGTATATTTGCGTGTGTGTATGTGTATGTATATACATGTGTATGTGGGTGGGTTGGGCCATTCTTTCGTCTGTTTCCTTGCGCTACCTCGCTAACGCGGGAGACAGCGGCAAAGCAAAATGAAATAGATATAAAATAAAATATAAACAGACGTTAATGGGATGGCCTTGGTTAGGGCCTCAGCTGCCCGTACATCTCAAACATCATAAAAAAAAAGAAATGATGCCGAAGAATACTGTAGTAAGGTGGTAGTTGTGTGTGGGGACACATAGACGTGGCAGAAGGAGAGAGAGAGAGAGAGAGAGAGAGAGAGAGAGAGAGAGAGAGAGAGAGAGAGAGAAATGTAATGATGATGTTAACGAGACAGTGAGGCAGTGGATGAGGCAAGCAGTTATTGCACCTTGAACCAAAAGACGCGAGGAGCCGCCAGCCAGCCACTCAGGGGGCGCGGGAGTTGCGGCCCCCACCTGACCCACTGTTGACCTCAGCTGAGGGAAGCCTCCTGGACGAGCCTTGGCCTCACCTGACGTCAGCCCCCCCTGGACGTTGCTCGACCTCACCTCGCGTAACCCTCGTGGATTCGAGTCGACCTTAGCTGGCGTTAAACCAACCCTCCCTCCCTCCCTCCCGCTCACGCAAGTCGACCTTCCCTGACGTAACCCTCCTCTCTGGTGCCCTGTCGTGGTGATCCTCCCTGCTTCCCCGACTTTACGTGGCTGACTTGGTCCTGTAGGCTCCTCTCCCTGGCCAAGAGAGAGAGAGAGAGAGAGAGAGAGAGAGAGAGAGAGAGAGAGAGAGAGAGAGAGAGAGAGAGAGCAGGTAGAGATAACGCCTGTAATTGACAGGAGACTATAATATACAAGGCTCGGTCGAGGAAGAGGTCTGCTCGCCTCCACAAAAGAGACAACGTGTTTGGTGGGCGGGCCCCCGATGTGGTGGTGGTGATGGGTGGTGGTGGTGATGTGTGGTGGTGGTGATGGGTGGTGATGGTGAGGGTGGTGATGGTGATGGGTGTGGTGATGGTGATGGGTGGTGGTGGTGGTCTCATGTGATCCATCACTTGACACGGAGGAGGAGCCAAGAACAACAATAACACGTCCGATAACAACCATCGTCTATTTTACATTTTGTGTGTGTGTGTGTTTTGAATCTTCCATTGCTGGTGGGTTTGTCGTGGTGACTTTTGGTGGTGGTATTATTGGAGAGTGTCGCCCTCGTGTGTACGCCAGGTTTTTGCTGGATGACCGGGAGGAGGTGAGCTAATGTGTGTGTCTGTGTGTGTCTGTCTGTCTTTTTTTGTAGTGATGGGAGCCCCTGACAGAGACTCTTACTCCTATTGATGAAGAGGCGATGATGCGCCCTCGCCGCAATGGGATAAAAAAAAAAACCCGCACGGGTTCGAATCCTGGTTTCGGCAGGCGGTCCACAGTTCACCCCAGCTGTTCATCCTCTCGCAGAGGCAGGTCGATAGAACGGGGGGTACCTGGCATAGGCTATGGCGTGGGTGTACATGTGCGTACTTTACGTAGGAGAAAAGACATGGTAACATATGTACAAGATTATCAGGACCGGACCAGCATTTCCCCGTAACACACAAATACTTATCACAATTTTTTTTTGGAGGGAAGGGCATGACCTCACTCTTGGCTGCAGTGTTCTAACATAACACCTGAAGAACACGAGTGTAAGCTAGAATGATGATGATGAAGAACAAGAGGTGGAATCGCATCGAACAAAAGACTCGGGGTGGGGGAGAGGAGGAGGTGAGGTTAGTTGAACAATTGATACAATTTTATGTAACCAGGCCGTAAGAGCCAAGATAAATGGAGAGTAATGTGGCGGCAATCGAAGAAAAGAAAAAAAAAAGGAAGAAAAAGAAAAAGAAGAAGACTTAGAGGTAAAAAGAAAAGAAAAAAAATATATATAGAATACCGACTTCCGCACCGGTCGTGTGAAAGTCTGGGTAAAGAACATGTTTCATTTTGCGAAAGGTCTGCCTCAGGAAGTTGGTCCAGAAATAAACCCCATTTTCTTTTTCACCCCTCCCCCCCTCCCGAGTGTAAATAAACCAAGATAACTCCGGACGATTTCGGTGTAACGTTGTGATGAGCTGGTGTGTCTGGCGTCCATCATCCTCTTTCCCCTCCCCCACAACCGACACACAGGTGTTGCTCGGGGTGTTCGTGAAGCCATCGTGTTGTGTTTCGCGTGCACGAAGCAGATTTGGGGCGTTGCGTTGTGTCCGTGCTGTGTGCGCTCAGAACAAGACTTGAGCGACGGTAAAAAGATGAGAGTCGAACGTGCAACGAGCGAACACCCGACTTGTTTCCTTGGGCAGTGGGGACGACCTGCCTTGCACACACACACACACACACACACACACACACACACATATATATATATATATATATATATATATATATATATATATATATATATATATATATATATATATATTATCCCTGGGGATAGGGGAGAAAGAATACTTCCCACGTATTCCCTGCATGTCGTAGAAGGCGACTAAAAGGGGAGGGAGCGGGGGGCTGGAAATCCTCCCCTCTCGTTTTCTTTTCTTTTTTTTTTTTCATTTTCCAAAAGAAGGAACAGAGAAGGGGGCCAGGTGAGGATATTCCCTCAAAGGTCCAGTCCTCTGTTCTTAACGCTACCTCGCCAACGCGGGAAATAACGAATAGTATGAAAGAAAAAGAAAATATATATTGTGTGTGTGTGTGTGTGGTGTGTGTGTGTGTGTGTGTGTGTGTGTGTGTGTAGTATACCCGAAGGGTTGAAAATGTAGGAAGAAATATGTTTACAAGTTTACAATGTAAACACTGGGGTTACCCCGAGGGGAGAGGATGTAATACAGTCATTACACAGACAGTAAAGGTTATATATGATATTAGTCTTGGGCACAGCTGGAGTGGTCTCGTGGCTCTGATTGTGTCCCTTGTGGTGGTGCTGAACTACACCTCCGGGGAAAGTATCTCTGCTGATATATATATATATATATATATATATATATATATATATATATATATATATATATATATATATATATGACAGCAAGAGAATGAATGTGAGCGAATGCGGTTTTTATTCGCCTCCTATTGGCGCTAAATTGCTAACGTGGGAAACGGAATATATATATATATATATATATATATATATATATATATATATATATATATATATATATATATATATATATATATATATATATATTATATATATATATATAAATGACATGTGTGAGGGTTGGGCCATTCTTTCGTCTGTTTCCTTGCGCTACCTCGGCTAATTAAGATAAATAAATAAATAAATAGATAAATAAATAAAAATATATATATATATATATATATATATATATATATATATATATATATATATATATATATATATATATACGAACAAAGTGCATAGGAACACGCACCTTCATAGAACATACAAACCTCTAACAGCCAGGATCGAACCCGGGACCCCTGTGCCATAGCCTAGCGGTAGCATTCCCGCCTGTGGTTCGATCCTGGCTGTTGGAGGTTTGTATGATATATATATTATATATATATATATATATATATATATATATGTATATATATATATATATATATATATATATATATATATATATATTTTTTTTTTTTTTTTTTTTTTTATACTTTGTCGCTGTCTCCCGCGTTTGCGAGGTAGCGCAAGGAAACAGACGAAAGAAATGGCCCAACCCCCCCCCCCCATACACATGTACATACACACGTCCAGACACGCAAATATACATACCTACACAGCTTTCCATGGTTTACCCCAGACGCTTCACATGCCTTGCTTCAATCCACTGACAGCACGTCAACCCCTGTATACCACATGACTCCAATTCACTCTATTTCTTGCCCTCCTTTCACCCTCCTGCATGTTCAGGCCCCGATCACACAAAATCTTTTTCACTCCATCTTTCCACCTCCAATTTGGTCTCCCTCTTCTCCTCGTTCCCTCCACCTCCGACACATATATCCTCTTGGTCAATCTCTCCTCACTCATTCTCTCCATGTGCCCAAACCATTTCAAAACACCCTCTTCTGCTCTCTCGACCACGCTCTTTTTATTTCCACACATCTCTCTCACCCTTACGTTACTTACTCGATCAAACCACCTCACACCACACATTGTCCTCAAACATCTCATTTCCAGCACATCCATCCTCCTGCGCACAACTCTATCCATAGCCCACGCCTCGCAACCATATATATATATATATATATATATATATATATATATATGAATAACTTTAATAAGTGACACTTTCTTTTGTTTTTTTTACTTATGTAACAAATCAGACTCACCGTCGTTTCGTAAACACAGAAGAAATCACACGAGGCAGTGTTACCATCTATCACACAGTGAGTGACATCCTTCACGTGCACACGTAACGCTGCGGTAGGGTGGACGTGCTGTGCCTGGCTATACGTTGCAGCGCCGAATGATCATGGCGTCTCCCGCCGTAACTTACACGCAAAAGACGATGTTTTTCTCTCTCTCTTTATGAGCTCGACGCGCTCAGTGCCACACGACAGTTTTTTTCTTATGAAGTTCTTGAATGTGTAATCATGAAATTATGGGAAGACGTGCGACTCCGTTTTCTGTTATCGTTTCTGAAAAGTGAAGTAGACTCGAGCGTTTAGGGGAAATTTACGTCTGTGAAGAGCAATATGTGCAATGCCAATGTACAGTTGGTCTTGAAAAGGGAAAATATTCAGTATACAATGCGGATATTAACAAAATATAAGAAGAATGAAGATGTATATCAGTATTCATGAGAGAAAAATGTATGCTGGTAGAAGATTCTAAGTTCGTTTAGCGAGTATATGAAATACCCCGAGATCTAGTGTCTCTTTACCTTTCAGGAGTCTGCTCGCCCCAGGGCTGGGTGAGGTTCCCACAATATCTCACGATGAACCAACACCACCGGAGCGGCATGTAAACAAACACCTTGGACGCCGTGTGGCTCATGTCTGTCTGTGTCTCTGTCGGTCCTCAACACTGACGGTGAATAGCTGAATTTACGCACCTCTTTACACTCTCTCTCTCTCTCTCTCTCTCTCTCTCTCTCTCTCTCTCTCTCTCTCTCTCTCTCTCTCTCTCTCCATCCCCACACCTCTGTGACACCCCCGAGCGAGACGGTCTAAGAGTATTTAGAGGAATTAAGAAACACAGTGACGCATGCGTACGTCCTGCCAGCGCACGCGGCTCAGAAGGGAATGATGTGTCGTGGAGCAGAGAACCTCCGACGTTGGTTTGGTAACTGGGCATCGCGCGGCGTCTGTGCACGATCCGGGATCGAGTTTTGAATACCTTGCGAGCGTGCTGGACGCATGTGACTGCCACGCCTAGGTTTTGACTCGAATCCATTGTAAGTAGAAACTGGAAAAATGATGGAATATATATATATATATATATATATATATATATATATATATATATATATATATATATATATATATATATTGCTTTGTCGCTGTCTCCCGCTTAGCGAGGTAGCGCAAGGAAACAGACGAAAGAATGGCCCAAACCCACCCACATACACATGTATATACATATACGTCCACACACGCACATATACACACCTATACATCTCAACGTATACATATATGTACACACAGACATATACATATATACACATGTACATAATTCATACTGGCTGCCTTTATATAACACGACACGTGAGAAATTATTTAAAACAGGTTCTTTTGATGTTGGAGAAATGAGGGAATCCATTCTTGTTGACGAACGTGGCACTTCCCGTGTGGCTGTTCTCCACACACAAACCACGGGAAGCAGCAGCACCCAGTCCCCGTGTCGCTGGTCCAGACTCTGGTGGACGGGAACCAACGGCCGAAGGAATACCCTTAGGGTGTAGAGAGGGAATGGGGGGCGCCATCACGCGGACGGAAAAGGGGGATGGTGGAAGAGGGATGAGAAAGGGTGGGTGGATGAAGTGGAAGGCCGTAGATTCCACTCCTGCAGGCAGGGCTGGAGGGGGTAGAAGGAACACAGCAGATGTGCGACCGGTGCACCGCGCACGGGCGATGAAGACAGACACTCCCCTTCCCTCCTCCCTTCATCGTAGATATCGATAGGTTGCTGGCAACGTGAGCGCAAGACGACCAGCTTTTTGGCGACCAGATTTTGTGACGTGCCTTACATAAGGTATCCAGATTATACAGTGGATAACACGGTTGATCTGGGTCATACGTTATTGCAGGGTTGATGTGTGCTGTCTAGAAATGTGAATTTGAGAGTCGAATGAGATTGCAGAAGAGATAAATATCGTAATTGTCTTTCACTTATGGCTGACTTTAACTGGGTGAATGCCGTCCCGCTCGGCCATGATGGATAGATCTAGATTGATACAGGAAATATGTTCAGAGCGAGAAAAAGTGCGAGTATTGAAGTCAAGAGCGGGTGGGCATTGAATAACTTTTGTCATAAGAATTAGTTCTTTATTAAGATTGACAAATCACTGAAGCCGGAATATATATATATATATATATATATATATATATATATATATATATATATATATATATATATATATATATGTGTGTGTGTGTGTGTGTGTGTGTGTGTATAATCTCATAGTTTCCTGTAACACATTATTGTCAGGTTGTTATATATATATATATATATATATATATATATATATATATATATATATATATATATATTTCTATGAGTCCACGGGGAAAATGAAACACGATAAATGAAACACTTATTGTGTTTCATTTTCCCCGAGGACTCAGGGATATCTTGATCACGCGCAAAATTGTGATCCTTTTCAATATATATATATATATATATATATATATATATATATATATATATATATATATATATATATGCGCACGGCACATAACCACCCCTGAAGCGTGATAACAGAGGTTGGCAACAGTGCGCGAGTCATGTTATAAGACCCGGCATGAACGACCCGTGAGTTGCAGGGTTGCACCGCTGAGCCTGCGGACAGGCGACTCTACCCGCCGCTTTTGTGCCATGGTTGGGCGTGCCGGATTGGTGGTCTTGTTCGCACGTTTTGGACCACCGTTCCACTGGCGCGACTTTCCCTGCTGGCGTATGAAGTGCTGTGGGGGAGTGAGAAGAGGAGGCCACCCCAGCGTAGAGAAGTGAGGTTCGGGTAGGGTTGGGGGTTAGACGGCAGCGGCGGCTCCGGCGGCCCATTGAACCACAAAGTGGTTCAGGAACGTCTCAAGAGATACACAGCTGTTCCAAAGCAGTGAGAGAACGAGCAGTCTCGAGAACCCGCTCCTTTTTTCCTCCCTCCCTCCCTCCTAGTAGCGCTGTTATCTGCTCCCTCCCAACCCTGACGGGGACGCACCGGTGGCACTGTTGGCTCGGGGGGAGGAGGCGTCCAGTGCAGCGACATCCAAGTCCTTGTGGACAGATCCTCCATCGTCTCGGCTGGACGTTGGCACACCCTGGCGCACTGACGGTCCCGTACACTAAGTTGACCACATGACAAGTTTGACCTCCCTTGAGCAAGATGGCAAAGTTTGACCCAACTCTTGTGGGCTAGGTCAAAGATCGTCCCATCGTGATTCAAGGGGTCGCGTTATAGCGTTAATTGGTTGTACTGTCATGTTCAAAGGGGGGGTGAGTCTTATAAGCGATTATATGCAAGAGAAATAATAGGTTATTGACGCAATAAACATCTCAGATGATGGCAGGAATACGAGATAGATTCATTCACCTCCTTAGAAAACTCATCTGTGCGCAAAGTGAAACAAGAGAATGATTGTGAGGTTGTGCAGCTCTCACCAGTCAGCGAGGTGATTGTAATTTCCTCTTAATGAATCGATTGTCTGAAGTTAAGTCTATATACTCTTTGCTTCGGTCGTTAGTCAGAGCGTCTGATGGCTGCTAATGTTAGCAAGTTTACCTTCGGCTTCCTTATCTGTTGCTCTCTCCATTAAGGAAACGCAAGAGTCTTCCCCTTGTGATAAGGCAGAACCATGACACCCATTCACCAGCCAGTGGAACTAACGCTACCATACCATACCGTCATTTCCATGACGCCTGCCGTCATCATTACCCGCCGGCACTACAGCCACAACCTTTGCCATGGACGCCATTCGACCACAGCCCGCGACTAACAGCACCAACCTTATCACTACAACCATTATTTGTTGCACCATCACTACGGCATTGCAAGCATCACCACCACCATCATCATCACTACAGCTGCCACCTCCGCCTCGATTTCAGTGGTGAAGCGATACCATGGGTTAAAGTCACTCGAAAAACACTAACGGACTTTAAACACAAAAATTTCCCAAGGAAAAAATCGACACACAAAACGTTGAGCCACTTACAATGTGATATCACCCCCAGAACCCAGTGATAAGCTGCTTACCTTGCAAAAAAAAGAAAAAAAAGTAATGAAAATATTAATTAGTTGCTGGGCAGTGCGCAGACCTTGCGCATGCGCACTTACTCTTTGGTCTCTTTACTTCGTTGATCAGATATTTCGCTGGACGCCGGGACCATCGTAAACTGTCCATGTGAATCAAGATTGCTGTGTATCCTGCCTCATTAAAGTGTTCGGGCTGGTCTGTAATATCTTCAGCCATGGTGTATTTTACACCTTGACCAATTTTTCCTATTTTTTCTACACTTTTTTCATCCATATTTCCACGAAACTTATTTCCGTAATGGCTGCGATGATATAAAAAGGTCTCTCTCTCTCTCTCTCTCTCTCTCTCTCTCTCTCTCTCTCTCTCTCTCTCTCTCTCTCTCTCTCTCTCACCTCTTCAGAAACTGTTTAGATTCCTCTTTTGCTTTTCTCTCCCTTTGCCTGATATCCATAAGGCTTGAACTTGTCCGTGTCTGGATCCTTGAAGAGGAGGAGAAACAAACATGATCGCAGCTGCGCAATTGTCACGATCGGGGGAGTGGGTAAACCCCTGACACGGACTATCTCCTGCAGGGAGTGTCGTGTGTTGCCGTGTATTATGATCCCCAGATGAACCATGACATGAGCAGTGGTGTGTGTTGGGCGGCTCCCCACGTCCGAGTGCTTGAGGATCTGCTTCCACGTCCAGATGTGTTGTGCTGCTCACGACGGTCTTCAGAAGAAGAAGAAGCAGCAGCAGCAGCAGCTTTGTGTCCAACACTCCATCTCTCTCAATAGACACATCTACACTGGTCACAGTTATACACATCCACACTGGTTATAGTCATACACATCTTCATTGGACAGTTATACACATTTGCACTGGTTACAGTGATACGCATCTTCATTGGACACAGTTATACACATTTGCACTGGTCACAGTTATACACATCCACACTGGTTACAGTTATACACATCTTCATTGGACACAGTTATACACATTTGCATTGGTTACAGCGATACACATCTGCACTGGTCACAATTATACACACATTCACTGGTCACATTTAGTTATACACATCCACTCTGGTTACGGGTATACACATCTATACTGGTCACAGTTATACACATCCACACTGGTCACAGTTATACACATCCACACTGGTCACAGTTATACACATCCACACTGGTCACAGTTATACACATCCACACTGGTCACAGTTATTTCCACTGTATATTGTTTTATATCAATGTATACTGGATATTGATAAGGTTTATCCATCATCATTGATATCAGTAAACCCTTGAGCAAGAGGGCGCGACCATTGGGGATAATGACCTGGCCACTTTAACCCGACCCATAACCATCCGCTTAGAGGCTACACCATCGTACCCGAGGGTCGCGCCGCTGAACACAGAGGTGAGGGTGGCGGAGGGTGGTATATCCATGTGAATGGCCGTCGACAGACTTTAACCTACTCTGACCAACTCTTCCTGGCAACCAATTTACAGGAAACGTCCCACAAGTCGTGCATGTTTTCGTGCAACTGTGTGACACATCGCCATGACGTCTTTCTGATCACGCTGCTGAGTAAGCTCCCAATGGCATTTGCATTATAGCCAGGCATGACCTGCCTTTGTGATGACCGGATTGGTAAGGTCTCTGGCCAGCACGAGACTTCTGACTTGAAATGACAGGCCGCGCTCACTCCCTCGTCTCCCCCGACCTAACCCGGCCTCTTGAACCGAGCGATCATCAGGTTGACCGGACTCTTCAAACGCTTCCTGTATACGTTGAAAATGTCATATCCGCACCCGGGTGTACACAGATCTCCCGCCACCACTTCGTGAGTCACTTAAGATTTTACGTATTGCATCGCCGTTTAACGATGTCTGTTGCGACGCAGTGTGATATTGTTCTCCAGGGGAGGAGAAAATAAAGAAATAATAATGTACGATTGTCTCTCGTTATGGCTGTAGTGATCTGCGTCGAGACGTAAAGGCGTGACGTATCGTTGCGTAAAGCCTGCTGCTGCTCCTGCTGCTGGTGGGTGGGTGAGGTCCGCGCTCGGGGACGTGCAACCAATCACCGCAACAAATGTCACCCGCCGGACCGTCCCCGCAACTCACCCACCTTCCCCGCTCTCCTCACTCCTCCCCACTTGTGGCCGGCCGGAGGAGGCCGCGAAGAAGCAAGCTTACCTCCTCCTCCACAGGATTCCCCCCTCTCTCTCTCTCTCTCTCTCTCTCTCTCTCTCTCTCTCTCTCTATAGACCAAACGAGTGTGTCCGTCTGTCCTCGCAAGGTTGGTAGGCGACTCTGTCCGCAGTACGACCTACTCTTTAACGAATTCGTGGATGCGCTCCGCCCGCAAGTCAAAAGTCGCCCGCAGCAAGACTGATCGTCATCGTAAGTGAGACAGAAAAGGATGACACGTCCGTCAAGGAACCTTCTCCGCCCGAGACTTGCTCCTTGATACCCTGCTCCTGCGTGCGTGGAGTTGCAGCCTCCTGGAAGATAAAAGGTGCCTTGGGGTTGTCTTATGGTAATATTTTCTGATCCTTTATCCTCATGTTAACCTTTTTGCAAAACATGAAGCCACACACAAATATTAAATACATCAGGAAGTTTTTTTTTGTTTTGTAAGCCAAAGATCACTGCCACTGGTAATTGCTTTTATAATTTTTAGCCATTTGTTAAATGTTCGTCAAAATGTGTTGTTCAGAGAAGTAATTCAGATCCCCAAGATGGGTTTCGTGGTGTGTAAATACCTATTTGTACTGTACGGAGAGGGAGTTTTTACGCTCGTGGAACTCCCCATCTCTTGAACAATCTTTTCGTAATATCATGCAACTTGAAGTTTAGTTAACCACGCCCTCACTCATTGTTCCATTCATCAACCACTCTTACGCTGTCAAAACACGTCTTTATATTTTCTTTTACAAGTTTGTTACTTCATGTTATGTCATCTGGTGTGTGTGTGTGTGTTCACTTCATGAGACCCGACGCGACGTCTTATGTCTGCATTGAGCCACTGAAGTTAGCGCAGGACCCCACTAATGACGGGCCAGTGGTCGTGGAAGTAGGTTAAGTTGAATTATCACTTGTTGTACAAGACACATCCTGTACACCAGATTCCCCGCATCGTGAATGAAATGTTAAAAGTGATCGTATAAGAAACTCCAAACCCTTCGAGTTCCTGTTCGAAGCAATTGCTGATAGTATTACGGAACGTATATACACGATGACATTTTCAAGGTTGATATTTTACCTTTTCTGTGTCTGGTTTAAGAAGTTCTCGAAAACTGATTAGAATTATAGACGGAAGAAGGGCGTGGCCGAGGAGTCCATGTTGTGATTAACAACAGTAATAACCTTCTGAGTCATTTATTGTGTCTGCAATGTTCATCATAGGGTTCAGTGATGATTGATGGAAAGTTTTAAATAGGCAGCAGACCCAGGAACATGTCACACGCAGGGTGTGTCTGTCCTTCGCCAGTAGCGAGTGACCTTGTAGCGGTGCCCGGCTTAGCGACGCCCGGCCCAACCTGCTGACTAGGCTGTTCGTACTCTGGCCTCGGGTAAACAAAGTCACCGGTTGTCGATTGCGACCACAGAAATACCAACGCGTTCTCTGCCACTCATCAAAAGACGAGGCAGTGATTGTTGATTATATAGCCCCCTTTTACGGAGCTCCGAAGGCTGCGCTACAATCAGTAACAGGGAAAGGATGGACTCCTTTGGAATGAGAAGCTCTTCCGCGCGACTCTAGTCCTTTGCGTTCATTGACGATGGTGCAAACCTCGCCGAAGGTGTCCTGCGGCGTAACCGCATGTAGGAGGAATCCGGTAACGCTGGGTGAAGGAATATAAATACATATATATTCCTAAGAGTCCAAGGGGTAAATGAAACACGATAAGTTCCCAAGTGCACTTTCGTGTAATAATCACATCATCAGGGGAGACACAAGAGAGAAATATAACAGTCAGTTGATATACAATGAAGAGACGAAGCTAGGACGCCATTTGGGAAGCACACACACACACACACACACACATATATATATATATATATATATATATATATATATATATATATATACGGTTATTGTGCATAGTATAAAAAATGGAGGATATGATAAAGGAAAAATGAGTCCAGATGATTCTTTGTTTCAAAAAAGAAAGAGAAAACATTTTTTTGTGTGTTTTTTTAACGAAATCATGCGCGGCCTTGGTCTTCCCCAGAGTAATGTTCTCAGCTCCTGGCGCCTGATGGTCTATTTTGGTCCGCAGGTTCCCATGTGTCCCCCCCATGACACGTATGTGGCCTCGCTAATGAAAGACTTTACGGGCGACTCGACTTACGCAACAACGCCTTGGACGGACGGACGGACGACCGCTCGGCCCCCAAGTCCTTTGTCTCAGCCACCTGACGGTAGTCGACTCGGAGGGGCATAGTGAGGGCGTATGTGATGGTACGCCAGTTATCATAAACACCCGAAGAAGGTGTTGAAAGATTTTATTCTTTTGGTCCGCGGATGCTGCTTGACGGCCTAATTAATGACCCTGGTAGTTAACAAGCCCAAGCAGTTACACCATAAAGCACGGCAGTACGACCCTTCGGCACGGCTGTAAATAAACCAAACCCCCCGCCTTTGACCTTGGCCTCTTTAGGATCTGGTTAAAGGCCGGGCCACAGTCCCGCGAGGTCTGTATCGTCGGGCCAGGTGGGCCTCACCCGTGCCAGCTCCCTCAGCTACTGGGGGGCGTACCGGTGGAATGTGTGTACATCCATCTTTACCTCAACTTGTGCTCTGTCTCGCGCACACACACACACACACACACACACACACACACACACACACACACACACACCCTCCCCCCGACACACCACAGGCTGAGGCCCTGGCTCACGCTGACCTCCAGTTTTCTCACACTCATTTAGCCTAAGCCTTGAGCACGACAGTAGGGTCCCTTGGGTCGAGGTGTCGTGCACAAGGGTCGCAGGGTCGTGCTCAAGAGTCGCAGGGTCGAGCTCAAGGGTCGGAGGGTCGTGCTCAAGGGTCGCAGGGTCGTGCTCAAGGGTCGCAGGGTCGTGCACAAGGATCATAACGTCGTGCTTACTGGTCGTGGCGTCGTGCTCAAGGGTCTTAGCGTCGTGCTCAAGGATCGTAACGTCGTGCTTACTGGTCGTGGCGTCGTGCTCAAGGGTCGTAGCGTCATTTCAAGGGTCCTAGCGTCGTGCTCAAGGATCGTAACGTCGTGCTCACGGATCGTGGCGTCGTGCTCCAGGGTCGTAGTTCATGTGTGTTTTTGAGTGCGGTAAAGGCAAGAAGTCGCGCACTTCCAGGTTGTGAGAAAAAGCCACATGCGGGGACGCGCCAGTGTCTTGGGTATAAACACAGACATTTTCCCCAGTTGTATAATGCCTTGGTTCTTCTCTCCATCGACCTCTTCTCTCCCTCCTGCTGCTGCTGCTGCTGTTCCTCCCACGTTCGTGATATCTTCCATTCCTTCCAGCGGTAGAGACAGTCGTCACTGTGGCCAGACGCTTGTTCTGCTCTCAGACTTATGACTTCATGTTATTCGATGGCCGTTGTGACACGTCTCGTCTGCTGTATCAGCTCGCAGGGAAGAGGTTACAGCAGTACACAAGAGGAGTTGGAGGTTATAGAACTGTAACCAGGAGTAGTAGCCCAAAGGACGAAGCTACGTCGTGAAAGGAGAAACTGGGGAATTCCAGGGAAGAGGTTATAGCGGTACACAAGAGGAGTTGGAGGTTATAAAACTGTAACCAGGAGTAGTAGCCCAAAGGACGAAGCTACGTCGTGAAAGGAGAAACTGGGGAATTCCAGGGAAGAGATTATAGCGGTACACAAGAGGAGTTGGAGGTTATAGAACTGTAACCAGGAGTAGTAGCCCGGTGGACGAAGCTACGTCGTGAAAGGAGAAACTGGGGAATTCGTCAACGCGTAGCTGTTGCTTGTTTAGCGTCACGGGTGTATGAAGATACCCTGGTGTGTTTGTATTGGCGCCTACGTATCGGAGATTCTCTCCTACGAATCAGATGATTAATAGCCCGTTATCCGTTTTTAATCTTACGTTGCATTTAAGGTCGTAACATACATTTTACGTTGCATTTAAGGTCGTAACACGCTTTTTTTTTCTCTTTTCGTTGAGGGTTGTCAGGCTCCCAAGTTATATAAGCTGTACGCATATGCTTCGTTGTAGTGCACGCGTAGAATTGCGCACAGAGTCCACCTGGAGGCGTGAGGGCGTGGCGGACTTTAAGGGGGAAGTGGAACGCCCCCCCTGGCGACGGAGGCGCCACCGGACACTGCTCTAGTTTCCGGAGCGGCTGGCGGGTCGGCGGCCGCCGGTGTAAACAAGAGGCGGATTGATACTCACGGACCGCTGGAAACCATGGGATATGTTAACTCTTGCTTCCTGGTGAAGAGCGTTGATAGACAGGAAACCGTTCTGTGTCCACTCAGTCGTGATTGATCTCATTAATCATAGTCACCGTGATATTATAAAGATGTAACACCGTTAAGTAAAATACTCTGTGAAGAATATTTACTTTAATCCTTATAGTCAAAGAGGCGCTCGACTTGGGCCATATGCATAGTGAGTGGTTGATAAAATTATCTTGTACATCTGAAGCAAATTCTGGTTTACAAAGGTCTTCGATTGATGGTGATAGAGCTGTGTGGCCTTCATGACCCTGGTAGGTGATTGGTCTTCGAGCTCAAAATATCCAACGAGTCGACAAAAGATAAAAAAGAGACGAGATTTCATTTATAATACTGATAGTAACACAGTTCCTCTGAACTCTCCTGCTGCACATGCTTGGACTCGACTCTCGGGCCGAACATTGGTAGAACGATTTAGATTGATTAACACGCGAACATGTCATGACATTTGGACATTACCAGGCTGCCCGCGCGTCGATTTGCTGCTGCGCGTTTTTGGGATCAGAGTGTGAGCGGCCTGTCTCACCCCTTTTCTACACGAAAAAGAATGTAGTTAAGACAGCCAGTATATTCTGACGTTAAGTAGAGCAGTTACCTCATGTTAAACGTAATTTGGTTTGGCAAACGTTCAGCTTCGAAGATAAAAACGTCAAAAAAACAGAGTTAGACCAAGAAATTATGCAAATATTTAAACTTAATCAGTGACGAGTGAAGAAGGAAAAGTGTAAGTACACACACAGAAACTCTGAGTCTTGATTGAGCTGACGAGGTTGCATTGTTACCATCACAGTGGGCTTGTGAAATGTGCTCTGGATGAGGGTCATTACTCCTCACACTCGATTATGGACATGGTGGGGGTCAAGTGGCTAGTGGAGGGAGGTTAGGGTGGGGGGAGCGTATACAGAGATATTTGCAATGAAAGATTCGTGTATTGTAGTCAGGGCAGAAAATGATTAGGACAAACGTTATTGATAATGTTGATTTGATATATATATATATATCTTTCTTTCTTTTTATATATATTATATATATATATATATATTTTTATATATATTATAATGTATGGGAGGATAAACACAGATACATGGTAACAGACACGTGAAGATATTATTTAACCTCTGCGTTGGTCCTTGATATCATGTGTTTAACGTAAGTCGCAGACCACGTATCACTGTTCCAGGGTTTACTGTCTAAGTGTACAATGTCCGCCTTGTCCGTCCGTCCGTCCGTGGCAGGCAGATTCGCTCACGCGCCTGCCGCTGCTCTGGATGGCGTCGACGTGACTAAACATCATCTAATTGTCAACTTGGATATTTATGGAACCGGGCAGGAATTTCCTCGTGTCCGCCGCCGAGGCTGGCCTTCACGAGACTTCACTTTCACACCGTCACTTTCGTAAACATCTCTCCCCTGATCTGGTAACACATCCAGGACTTTTTTTTTTGTCTGTTTTGCGTCGGCCGTTAGAATGAATAATGATGTTACGTTTGAGCCTCAGAATATGATGGTGGAATTTGTCAGTTATTAGTAATCTTTGGGGGAAATCAATATGTTTCATGGTTTATAGGTCGTTGTAACGTGCAGGGAGGAGAAAGTCCCAATATTATTTTTTTTTTTTTGCCCAGAAATCAATTTGGTCGGCGATGCATGGCAGCGTCAGTGATGCCATACCGTACGTGGTCAGCTGGGGTGGACGCGCTCCCGCCAACCTCCCTCCTCTCTCTCTCTCTCTCTCTCTCTCTCTCTCTCTCTCTCTCTCTCTCTCTCTCTCTCCTCTTTGCTGGTCCCCTCCATATGTACATCACGTCTGCAGACGTCCTCGCTCAGGCATCTGCTTCATCGCTGCAATCCCTCATCCTGTTTAGGATGATCCTCCTCCCTCACCATTCACGTGCGCTGACAATGGCCAACACAGTCCTTCATAACACCTCACCACCCTCCCCACCTCCCTCGCCACTGTACGCTCCTCTTGTGTCTTCGGAAGCCATTGGCCTCCCCTCCCCCTCCATCTCTCCCAACCCATCCTCCACCTCTCACCTTCCCCAAGCCGGGCAGCCTTCAGCGGCCGTGTGGGCGGAGGCAGAACGGTCAGCCAAGTCCGCCTCTTTGAGCACAAGTCACTTCAGCTCCAGTGGGTACAATAATGTGGACATTCGCAGGGAGTGACGGGAGCGCGCACATCTCCAGCGTCTTGGGGTCCGGGTGGGGCGGCCGTTATTCGGCGTTACGTAACGTTGAATTTGGGTCAGTTTATTTCTGAACTGGTTCACACTACCTGTCACTCTCCCGGATAGGGAACGAACAGGCTGTTACATCTGAAGTATGATATGGTCCAGTGTGTCGATCACACAGCTGGGTCTATAATAAAAGATTTATGCACTTTTTTCTCTTTTTTTTTGTCTTGATTGAGGCACGGCAACGCCTTACATTACTTAAAAGACCTTGTGAGTCGCTTGGTAAAGTGTGAAGGATGATGTAGATTGTCTCCGTCATGGTGAGAAGAATTGAGGAGGGGCAGGGAAGAGGCCAGACTCCCGTCCATCGATGATTTTGAATCCAGAGATGAGCAGAAAAATATGTACAACTTCAATAGTTTGAGACATTATTATTATTATAACTTGTTCTCAAAGGTCATTAAATATCTAAATTCATATATATACACAGCACTAATATTATATATATATATATATATATATATATATATATATATATATATATATATATATATATATTATATATATATATATATATATATATATATATATATATATATATATATATATATATATATATTTCCCTATGAGTCCACGGGGAAAATGAAACACGATATATATAAGTTACGAGAGGAATTCAAGGAAATAGATTTGATATTATAACAAGGCTGGAAATTTCCCTCCTGCTAATCCGGGTCTTTGTTTAGCCTGTCCCTGAGAGCGAGGAACACGGCGTGGATGGAAGGCTCGGGGGTGGCGGCCACTGTGGGTGGACTGCAGCCACCGTCGTGACCGGCATGTCCGCTGCTGCCACACCCACGATTCATAAATAAAGTAAAAGTATTCTTAGTCCGGCACCGTCGGAAGGAATGACGGCCGGGTCATTATGAAATATATAGAAGTAACTGGATATTGAGGTTAAACTTTAACCCGATGGCTTTTAAAGGGTTAACATCCGACAGGGCAAGGAACGAGGGAGGAGAGCCGCCCATGTTGGTAATATTTTAATGACGTTGGCGGCAAGTAGCACGAATTGCGGAACCAAGGTGATGCTTGTGCCAACATTGCCGCTACCGCCGCCCCTCCTCCTCCTCCTCCTCACCCGTCCCTCCATGCTGTGATCTGACGGAGGACGATCTTGCCACTGATCCAGTTAACTAGGCGGCGCAGCAGCAACACCACCTCCTCCCTCCTCCTCCTCCCCCATCATACACGCGACAACCCTCCCTCCGTCGTGGCCTTGTGGAGGATTTTTTTTTTATTATTTATTAGATGTGACCAGCAGAATCACGTGGAGGGAGAGACTCGCCTACCTTTTTTTGTATTATGGTACGTGTGTGTGTGTGTGTGTGTGTGTGTGTGTGTATGTGGGTATTATGTGGAGCAGTTTACATACCCGTTGCCTTAGTGTTAACCATATATATATATATATATATATATATATATATATATGATACCAAGTCGTAACCTTGACTATGTAGTCCAGGTTACGCCAAGTGTCCGTTTACCGACCAGCCTCAAAGGTGAGGATGAGCTGTTGGATTGGCTCTGAGCCAGCTGTCCTGCCCCTTAGACTCGAACTCGAGCTCGCGAGATTGGTGAATCCTCTCTCTCTCTCTCTCTCTCTCTCTCTCTCTCTCTCTCTCTCTCTCTCTCTCTCTCTCTCTCTCTCTCTCTCTCAGCCTGCTGCAGTCTTGGGCGGGCTGGGCTGACCGCAGGGAGGCAGAGTGAACACCCGGAGTGACGGGCGGAGGAGGAGGAATGTGAGTGACCTTGAGATTGAATCATCGGAGTCGAGCGAGCACCTTTGGAAGATAAGGAGGGAGGGAGGAGGGAGCGTAGGGATACCCGTCGCTGTGGAAGCTCGGGGAAGATTGAGGAATTACCCTCCCATGTTTAGTGAAGCGGACGATGAACATACAGGTTAGAACTTCAGGGATGGTATAAGGGGTTCATTCAGGTCTTGGGGTGTTTCTCCGTACAGGAGGCTTGTGCAAGCCGGACTGGGTGTCCTTACACACTGGAAAGTAGATTAATGGTCCTGGCGACGTTTCACAGAATTAGAAAGCTAACGGTACAGCCTATTGCGAGGGGAGCGTCCAAAGACTTTGTACACATGTCTGTGTGTCAACTATGCCGCACGGTGGTTGGCTACAGGATAATGATGGTCAGTCCGTTGGTGATGTCACGTTACACTGACAAAGACAGTGTGACTTTGGTTTTTTTTTCTCTTTTCTTTTTTCCCTCGTCTTTTATGAGCTCACTTGCCACTGTACATGAACCATAAAAGTGACCCTTAAGGTCATCGTCTTAAAAAAAAACCTTTCTCTCTCTCCGTGTTTACAAACTCATTTGGTTTTTTTTTTTTATCTTGTGATTATAAAACGACGATTTGAATCTGAGGCGACGGTGATTGCCGAGAACGAATGAGTGAGTGTATGAACCAGCATCATCATCATCCCCCCACGCCTCGCATCCCCTACTGCAGTGTGGTATTGCAGCACGTGTCTAGCCTTTTGTGTACCCAACCTGATTGCGTACGTGTGTATAACGAAGTGTCCAGGGGCTGGATCATACGTGTATTTACCCGCCTCTCTATTTGCGTGTTGTCATGCGCTCGCGTGGTGGAGAGGAGCCGAGCGACCCACATTGCCTGTTGCAAGAGGATTTAACCGTTAGGAAGGAGGAGGAGGGGGAGGGGATCGAACCCCTCCAACGTTTATTCAGAGGATTGAAACCTGTACAAAGGTTATGTAGAGGATCAACACTCACTCTCTACAAAGTTTGTGGGTTTTCATGGCGGTTGATTAGAAGACTGAACCCTTCTAATGATTATTTAGAGGATCGAATCCTCTAAGGGTTATATAGAGAAATGAACTGCTTTTGGCGGATATTTAGATTACAGACTCTCATGACAGTGGTTTAGAAGTTCTGATACTCGTAAGGTGTAGTATAGAGTAATGGGCCGTTTCTGAAGTTTCTAAAGAGGATCGAAGCCTCTTTTGCACTTTTAAACCATCGAACATTTTCCAGGCATTCACTTCAAATGGAAGCCTTAATAAGAAATAATAATAATGATAATATAATTAATGATAATAATAGTAGTAATGATAATTACAATAATATGATAATGATAATGATAATAATAATAATTATAGTGATAATAATTAAAAAGATAATGAGAGGGGAGGATTTCCAGCCCCCGCTCCCTCCCCTTTTAGTTGCCTTCTACGACACGCAGGGAATACGTGGGAAGTATTCTTTCTCCCCTATCCCCAGGGATATATATATATATATATATATATATATATATATATATATATATATATATATATATATATATATATCCTTCCTTCAAACTATTCTCCATTTCCCGCCTTTTTTTTTTTTTTTTTTTTTTTTTAATTTTCCAAAAGAAGGAACAGAGAAGGGGGCCAGGTGAGCATATTCCCTCAATGGCCCAGTTCTCTGTTCTTAACGCTACCTCGCCAACGCGGGAAATGGCGAATAGTTTGAAAGAAAGAAAAGTGATAATAATGATAGTAATAGTAATAGAAAGTTACAAATATAACGTAAAGGGTTCCAGGTCCTTAGAGCTTCCAAAATTGAACTTGCTTATACAGCATCTCCCATGGGAGTTGGTTGGTCTAGCCTTTGGACTGCCAGGGTCAGTATGCGCCGCCATCACCAAATAACAAAGTCCCAATCGAAGAAGAATGAACACCTCCTTTTTGAGGTGTTCCGAATCATCGTTAAGACCATACAAGCTCTCATTACGTGCCTCTTGGTGTTCGGGGGGCGGGTTCCGAGAATGCATTAACATTTCTTCCAGGTGACGGTAACAGTAGGACATTCTCTCTCTCTCTCTCTCTCTCTCTCTCTCTCTCTCTCTCTCTCTCTCTCTCTCTCTCGAGCCTGGCGGTCACCTGAGTATGTCAGAAGGCTGGTGGCCTAACGTGGGAGGGAGGGGAGGCGGGTAAAATTTACCTTTTAGGTACATGAACTTTTTGAGGTTGTGCTGGCCGGTTAATGGTGTAAGTCATGACTAAGAATTAATCGGTTTTTTTTTTTTTTTTTTGTTCACTGTCGCTTGGTAGTAATGCGTACAAAACTTAATGGTTATCCTCGTTAATTATCGACGTTGTTCTTACACACACACACACACACACACACACACACACACGCACACACATATATATCTGCGTGTGTTTGTGTGTGTGTGTGTTTAGGTGTGTATGTATGTGTATGTGTGTATGGGTTCCTGGGAGTGGACAGAGCAGCATTTGGAACTACATGAGCTGATACATTGATACGGTACCCATACAGTTACATGTACGGTACATAGGACCCATACAGTTACATGTGCGGTACATAGGACCCATACAGTTACATGTACGGTACATAGGACCCATACAGTTACATGTACGGTACATAGGACCCATACAGTTACATGTACGGTACATAGGACCCATACAGTTACATGTACGGTACATAGGACCCATACAGTTACATGTACGGTACATAGGACCCATACAGTTACATGTACGGTACATAGGACCCATACAGTTACATGTACGGTACAGAGGACCCATACAGTTACATGTACGGTACAGAGGACCCATACAATTACATGTACGGTACATAAGACCCATACAATTACATGTACGATGCAGAGGTCCCTATGCAATTACATGTACGATGCAGAGGTCCCTATGCAATTACATGTACGATGCAGAGGACCCATTCAATTACATGTACGGTACAGAGGACCCATATGATTACATGTACGGTACATAGGACCCATACAATTACATGTACGGTACAGAGGACCTATACAATTACATGTACGGTACATAGGACCCATACAATTACATGTACGATGCAGAGGTCCCATACAATTACATATACGACGCAGAGGTCCCTATGCAATTACATGTACAGTTGCTCATGTTTACTTATAAATGACGGTGTGACAGCTGGACACCGCTCAGCCCCCTTGACTATCAGAAAGCTGCTGCTTCGGGGCCAGCTGGACGACGCACATGCACTGTTGCCACCTCATGTAAGCAACTGTCGCTAAATTTATCCACAAATGTTGCTAAAGGAAAAAAAGAAAGTCTTTAAGAATACGAAAGGGCATGCATACCGAACGGTGTGCTAAATTGCATTTGTATTTGAATGATTAGTCAGTACGAGGACAAGCAAGAGTCAGCATTGTGAATCAATGACGTCGGACGAAAGACGACGCCGGATGGGACGTGCGTTCGCTTCGTGAGGCGTAAGTGGCCAACGGTGCGGGAGGAGACTACTACAGTCCTGGGCGGGAGTGAACTCGGCTGACTGCTTGCGTTTCCCCCTGCCCACCGCGGGAGGCTGTACAATATGACTGGAATGAACTGGATCGATGTGGTATGCATGGGGGTCACAGTGGGCTGAGTCAGGGCATGCGAAGCGGTCAAGGTAGACCATGGAGGTGGTCTTGTTAGGGGGGCCTGGCTGTTGGATGGGAGACACTCTCGGGTTCCAGTACATTATACACAATGACATTTAGAGTGTGGCCGTGTGCAAATGAGGCCATTCATCGTCTTTTCCCCTACGCCGCCTCATTTCTGGCGTGGGTGAGGTAGCGTCCAGAACAGACGAGTGAGCTCCTTGGGGGGAAAAGATAGTCATTTGGCTCCTTCCATCGTTCCTTCCTTTTGGAAAGCAATGCAGAAGGGGAGGATTTCCAACTGAACCCCCGCTCCTGCCCCTTCTTAGTCGCCGTCCACGACGACATGCAGGAGATACGTGGGCAGTATTCCTTCTCCCGTGTCTTCACACAACTGACTGTTACCTTTCTCTCCTGTATCTCCCCTGATGATGTGATCATTACACGAAAGTGCACTTGGGAACTTATCGTGTTCCATTTCCCAGTGGATAAGAAAGGAATATATATATATATATATATATATATATATATATATATATATATATATATATATATATATATATATATATATATATGTGTAGTATCGTAGTGCAGATGGTCGTACTCATCATACCTGAGCACCTTCATGGTGGTGAGGGTGTGGTCAGGACAGCAGTGGTGTGGTGGTGGTGGTGGACCGTAAGGTCAGGGCGAGCGGGAGAGGGTCATGGGGTCAGCTGGTGGCGGCGGCGGTAGCCAGCACTCGCCACAGGTCACCCCTCCCTGACATTCTCACCCACCCCTTCTCCATCACCACACACACACACACCCACCTCTGGTGTCACCACCCACACCAAACAGCCTCCCTCCCTCCTTCTCCTCCTCTCTTTCCCAATACCCTGGGAGCGCCAGGTGTAATCGGCTCGTATCAGGGGTAAAAGCAATGAACAATAGCCAGCAATACTTGCTCGGACACTAGAGTTGCAGGTTGGGCATTTTCGTAACATTATGTGTGTATTGGGAATCTCTTATTGTGACCCCCTTTTTTCCCCCTCCCTATTTCCCGTGACGGTGTATGTGTAGCAAGGCTTATTAAGAAGGACAATGAGAAATGGCCATTGATTATATAAATATATTCAAGGATAGGACGCGCTGACAACGCTGGAGTCTTATAATTATGTTCATTATAAATTTTTTTTTTCGTCTCGCTGCTTGTGGCACTGATGTCGTGAGGGACATGCACAGAGTGGTCAGGACCTGCAAGTGTCGGGTCTTGGTATGTCTCCCTCTACCGTTACCCAGAGTTATGGAGACGTTGCTACGTCACAGGACAGCATAGGTGTGCTTTGTGTCAGTATTTCCCAACACTGTTGTTTTCTTAACTTATCTCCCTTTTGTGCAGACGTTACAACCCTTGAGCACGACGGCACGACCCTTGAGGAAGACGGCACGACCCTTGAGCACGACCTAACGACCCATGAGTACGACGGAAGTACCCCTTGGTATGTTAGCTTGGCACTTTTTTTTGTACCTAACCCCGTGGGTCAGGTCAGAGGCCAAAGCCATTATAAGTCTAGGGTCGCACCGCCTGTATCAAGGGTCGTACCGTCTGTGTCAAGGGTCGTACCGCCTGTATCAAGGGTCGTACCGTCTGTGTCAAGGGTCGCACCGCCTGTATCAAGGGTCGTACCGTCTGTGTCAAGGGTCGTACTGCCTGTATCAAGGGTCGCACCGTCTGTGTCAAGGGTCGCACCGCCTGTGTCAAGGGTCGTACCGCCTGTATCAACGGTCGTACCGCCTGTGTCAATGGTCGTACCGTCTGTATCAACGGTCGTACTGTCTGTATCAAGGGTCGTACCGTTTGTGTCAAGGGTCGTACTGCCTGTATCAAGGGTCGCACCGTCGCCGTGCTCAAGGGCCGTACCGCCGTGCGTCAAAGCTCCGGCCACGAAGGAGAATAATGGCCTCCTCCTCCTCCTCCGCCGCCACCACCCACCACCAGATTTATCCTGCCAGCTGACCCAACCTCCCAGGGGAGACCCCGAGAAATTAATTGCCCCTCTCGTCCATCAGGTTCCTGACGGTGTGTGTGTGGCTGCCATTATGAGGGCGAGGCCGGCCGACCCGGGAGGGGTGGACGGCCCTCAAGAGCTTGCGCCAGATGGACTGATCCTCTTAGGAGGTCTTGCCGTGCGCGCGGGCCGGAGGAGGAGGAGGAGGAGGAGAAATAGTAATCGGTGGAGCGTCTGGAAGAACATGTTGCATGGTACAATAATAATAATAGTAAAAAAAAAGGGGATTGCGAAGTAAGGCTTGGGCATAAAACTTTGTCAATAGGTCGGCCTGTATCCAAGTCCAAAATGGTGCCACCACTTCGATGCAGATTTAACTCCGTGTAAGCGTTCTCTGTCGTAATTCACTCCAGTTTCTCTGTTGAATATTGTATTCACACTACTTCTTTATGCTGGCATTTGTTTCATGGTTCTTGTGAATACTTTCTTGCCCCCCCCCCCCCCCTTTTTTTTTTTTATTATTTTTTTAGTTCGGTGGTTGAGACTCGATACAAGAACAGGAAATATAAAATGCACTCATCCAGGCCTCCAGGCTGGGCGTTTGATGACATTTGGAGAGCAAGTATTGTCGAGGGGGGGTTGGCAGTGACGTCACGGGCTCCTCGAGAGCGGCGATTGGGTCATGACATTTTGGCGCGGCACGTACGGTGTCGCGGGCCCAAAATTTCTCGTCCAGAAAACGATAATGTAACAGGTTCCCGCACCGCGCTGTCAGTGACGTTCACGTCCCCGATCAAACGCTGGCGATCGAATGGCTCGTAAGTGTGGTCCGGGCCCAGCCAGACTCGCGAGGGAACGATGTGCTTCCATCACGAGAGAGAGAGAGAGAGAGAGAGAGAGAGAGAGAGAGAGAGAGAGAGAGAGAGACAGACAGAGAGAGAGAGAGAGAGAAAAGGTGGGAAAGTCTCTCTCTCTCTCTCTCTCTCTCTCTCTCTCTCTCTCTCTCTCTCTCTCTCTCTCTGTCTCTCTCTCTCTCTCTCTCTCTCTCTCTCTCTCTCTCTCTCTCTCTCTCTCTCTCTCTCTCTGGCGCCCCCTCCCGCTCCGGCCTGCGGCCGATGAGACCACATACAAGGCCCCCCCTGTGGTTTGACCTGTCGTCTGGAGTCGTACCCAGGTGTGGGAGGACATGGTTATTACACCGAGGAAATATGACGTGGTATATTAGAAATCCCTGGGGATAGGGGAGAAAGAATACTTCCCACGTATTCCCTGCGTGTCGTACAAGGCGACTAAAAGGGGAGGGAGCGGGGGGGCTGGAAATCCTCCTCTCTCTTTTTTTTTTCTCTCCAAAAGAAGGCACAGAGAAGGGGGCCAGGTGAGGATATTCCCTCAAAGGCCCAGTCCTCTGTTCTTAACGCTACCTCGCTAATGCGGGAAATGGCGAATAGTATGAAAAAAAAGAAAAAAAAATATTAGAAATCGTTTTTTATTTTGTTACGGATCGAATTTGAAAAAAAAAAGGGGGGGCGTCAACGCATGCGATGTCAAGTTGCTGGTGGCAATATTTATTTTTTTTTCTCCCTCTCTCCTCAGGACTAAGGCGCATCGCCAGTTACTCCCACAGTGTCTTGACGGGAATTGCCGAACTTGGCCAGCCACAGGTAGCATTAGACACCAGGCCTGGCGCAGGGGGAGGAAAAAAGGGGGGTTGTGTGATCTGGCGTAACGTTAAATGATTTAGTTCACTTCATCATTATCTTCCTAGCTGTAATGTCGATCAGTTAATGTCTCTTTTTTTTGGCGTGATTACAGTCCAGAGGGAAAATAGATGTTGGCCTTTGCTCTGTCGAGTGCGTGGGCCTTTGCTCTGCCGAGTGCGCGGGCCTTTGCTCTGCCGAGTGCGTGGGCCTTTGCTCTGTCGAGTGCGTGGGCCTTTGCTCTGTCGAGTGCGTGGGCCTTTGCTCTGTCGAGTGCGTGGGCCTTTGCTCTGCCGAGTGCGTGGGCCTTTGCTCTGCCGAGTGCGTGGGCCTTTGCTCTGCCGAGTGCGCGGGCCTTTGCTCTGCCGAGTGCGTGGGCCTTTGCTCTGGCGAGTGCGTGGGCCTTTGCTTTGCCGAGTGCGTGGGCCTTTGCTCTGGCGAGTGCGTGGGCCTTTGCTTTGCCGAGTGCGTGGGCCTTTGCTTTGCCGAGTGCGTGGGCCTTTGCTCTGGCGAGTGCGTGGGCCTTTGCTTTGCCGAGTGCGTGGGCCTTTGCTCTGGCGAGTGCGTGGGCCTTTGCTCTGCCGAGTGCGTGGGCCTCCCTGTGGTCAAGAGAAGACGATTCTTAAGAACAGACAGTGCGACTCACCTCCTCCCTGAACACGACGCGACCATCCTGCTCTTCTTGTGTTCAGGTTAGATTGTACTGACGTTCTCTTATGTATATAGATCAAACGAGACACAATCGTCCAAACAGCCAATCGCTTACGCTAATAACCAGTCAAACTAACCGATCAAAGAAGACCTGATATAATCGCTAGTTATATATATCCCTGGGGATAGGGGAGAAAGAATACTTCCCACGTATTCCCTGCGTGTCGTAGAAGGCGACTAAAAGGGAAGGGAGCGGGGGGCTGGAAATCCTCCCCTCTCGTTTTTTTTTTTTTTTTTTTTTTTCCAAAAGAAGGAACAGAGAAGAGGTCCAGGTGAGGATATTCCCTCAAAGGCCCAGTCCTCTGTTCTTAACGCTACCTCGCTATCGCGGGAAATAGCGAATAGTATGAAAAAAAAAAAAAAAATATATATATATATATATATATATATATATATATATATATATATATATATATATATATATATATATATTGGAAAGGATCACAATTTTGCGCGTGATCAAGATATTCCTATGAGTCCAAGGGGGAAAATGAAACACGAAAAGTTCCCAAGGGCACTTTCGTGTAATAATCACATCATCAGGGGAGACACAAGAGAGAGAAATATAACAGTCAGTTGATATACATCGAGGAGACAAAGCTAGGGCGCCATTTGGTAAACATGTGATATATATTACGTACCACGAGCAGCACGTGTACTGTGGATAGTACGCGTACCACGCGCGTACCATCCGTTAGAAACTGGTCGCCACGATTGGAATCTGTTCTCTGGAGACCGGCAGTGTTCTTCTTGCTCTGTTCTTGTGTTCTTCAATCTTTCACGTTGCCTTGACTTGCATTACTTTGGGTAATATTTTATTTTTGATTTTATTTTACGATACGTTGTAATGATGCTCAAGTGACTGTTACGAAATTTGACATCATTTTATGTGTTACAGTTAAAGACTGCACTGGTTTTTGGCAGTGTTCTCCCCATGTGCTGTTGGAGGGTTCGAATCCCAGTGCTTACTGACGTTTGCTCCTAGTTCCGGGTTGTCCGCTGAACTAGCGATTATATCAGGTCTTCTGTGATCGGTTTGTTTGATTGGTTGTTAGCGTGATTGATTGGTTGTTTGGTTGAGTGTGTCTTGTTTGATTTGATGTGTTTGGACCGATCCCTTGAGTACGACGGTACGACCCTTGAACACGACGTTGCGACCCCTGAACACGACGGTACGACCCTTGAACACGATGGTACAACTATTGAACACGACGATGTTACGTTGGAGTGCGACTAAACTACCGTTGAACACGACGATACAGCCGTTGAACACGACGATACGACCGTTGAACACGACGGCACGATCCTTCGTTATGATGGCGTGGCATTTGACCTAACCCCTTAGGTCAGGGTCGGGCCTTCACACCCAAGGGTCGCACCATCGTGCTCAAGGGTCGCACCGCCGTGTTCAGCGGTCGTACCGTCGTGTTCAAGGGTCGTACCGCTGTGTTCAAGGATCGCACCGTCGTGTTCAACTGTCGCACCGCCGTGTTCAAGGATCGCACCGTCGTGTTCAAGGGTCGCACCGTCGTGTTCAAGGGTCGCACCGCCGTGTTCAAGGGTCGCACCGTCGTGTTCAAGGGTCGCACCGTCGTGTTCAAGGGTCGCACGGTCGTGTTCAAGGGTTTGAACGTTAACATGATCAACTTTTAACTGAAGAATAAAACACAGAATTCATTTATATTTACTATCATTACTGACGCACGAGTTAATCGAGTCTGATAGGGGGAAAAAAATGAAGAAAGGTCAGTGGTGTCATGATTTGAAGGAATAGTTCCGGGGGATAACGACAGTTGGGTAATTATCCACTTGTTAACGGTGTCCTTGACGAGTGGAAGCCGAGATGGAGTCGGTAGTGTGAGGGAGGTTGTCCTCGGGTGGGGGAGGGAGAGAGAGAGAGTGTAAGAGTGGTCGGGAGTGATGGAGACTTGAGGTGACGATGGAGGCCAGCGATCAGAATTGACGGTGATGCGGATGGAGTGGTTGGAGGCGAGGGAGGACTCGATCACCACGACCCCCTGGGCGGAGACGTGGTGGAGGAATGTCGTGTAATGAAGGGCGGGCGGGAGGGAGGGAGAGAGGCAGGGCGGGCAGGCAGCGATGCTGAAGACTTTGCCGTGATGACTTGACCGTCGTAATTCCTAGAGAAACAAGGGAGGGAGGGAAGGAGGAGGAGAGGCTGTTATATGGGGCTGGGATGGAGAGAGACGCACGCGGCCACGCCCTTTACCCCAGGACGTGGTATGACGCTCCTGAACCATTCTCCGCCCACGTGCGTAAGAGCGCTACCACCTGTCATGCATCACCCCGACACACACACACACACACACACACACACACACACACACACACACACACACAAACGCCCGCCTCCCACCGCTCATTACGACGGAAGGGAAAGGGAAAGTGGATCTTGGGAAGTGAAAACTGTCTCGAAAAGATGAAGAAATATGAAAATACTGAATGAGTGGAAGAATTTAGGAGGCCTGGAATATATATATATATATATATATATATATATATATATATATATATATATATATATATATATATATATATATATATATATATATATATATATAAGCAAGAGACGAAGAGGAAGTAAGTCATAGCGAACAGGCTTATCACCACTAAAAACTACAAGTGAGCAGGACTTGATGATCACTCATTAAGCTGTGGCTGTAATAACGGACGTGACAAACAAGAGGCAACGGTACTGGCACAAGGTAACGGTAATTAACGGTAATAACGGGACAAACGGCGCGCACAGGCGTTGCTGAAACGGGAAACGGAAGACGGAGTGGAAGGCTTACACGAGATCATCAAGCGATGGCGCATTGTAACTTACACCGAGACACAGGCTTGAGTGACGGGCAGGTCGCGTGACTTGAGTTACGGGCAGGTAGCGTCACTTGAGTGACGGGCAGGTAGCGTCACTTGAGTTACGGGAAGTTAGCCTCACTTGAGTGACAGGCAGGTAGCGTCACTTGAGTTACGGGCAGGTTGCGTCATTTGAGTTACGGGCAGGTAGCCTCACTTGAGTTACGGACAGTGAGCGTCACTTGAGTGACGGGCAGGTAGCTTCACTTGAGTGACGGGAAGTTAGCCTCACTTGAGTGACAGGCAGGTAGCGTCACTCGAGTGACGGGCAGTTAGCGTCACTTGAGTTACGGGCAGTTAGCGTCACTTGAGTTACGGGCAGTTAGCGTCACTTGAGTTACGGACACAGCGTCACTTGAGTTACGGACACTGAGAGTCACTTGAGTTAGAGGACAGTTAAGTTAGGGCTGCTTGCGGTTAGTTAAGGGTCATTTGATTGAAGGACTCTGAAGTTACGGGACAGTTACACGTCGATGTGGACACACACACACACACACACACACACACACACACACACACACACACACACACACAGAGTCATCACGGGTGTGTCATTAAGGTTAGTGTTAACATGGCTTGTCCCCCCCCCGGGCTAATATGATGACAAAAAAAAAAAAAAAGGCATCTAATTACCTCCTACCTGGGAGTCAGGAGGTCAGAGGTCACGCTGGTAGGAAATGACATCAAGAAGGGGTGCTATAATAATCTCCCAAGGTTTAATTTAGTAGGTTGAGGTGGGGGGGGAGTTGGTAACCCGGATGGAATGTGGAGGGTACCTGGGAGGGAAGTGGAGGGTACATGGGAGGAATGTGGAGGGTACATGGGAAGGAAGTGGAGGGTACATGGGGGAAAAATGGAGGGTACATGGGAAAGGGGGTGGAGGGTCATGGGGGGAATGTGGAGGGTACATGGGGGGAATGTGGAGGGTACATGGGAGGAATGTGGAGGGTACATGGGAGGAATGTGGAGGGTACATGGGAGGAGTGTGGAGGGTACATGGGAGGAATGTGGAGGGTACATGGGAGGGATGTGGAGGGTACATGGGAGGGAAGTGGAGGGTACATGGGAGGAAAGTGGAGGGAACCTGAGAGGAAAGTGGAGGGTACATGGGAGGAATGTGGAGGGTACATGGGAGGAATGTGGAGGGTACATGGGAGGAATGTGGAGGGTACATGGGAGGAATGTGGAGGGTACATGGGAGGAATGTGGAGGGTACATGGGAGGAATGTGGAGGGTACATGGGAGGAATGTGGAGGGTACATGGGAGGAATGTGGAGGGTACATGGGAGGAATGTGGAGGGTACATGGGAGGAATGTGGAGGGTACATGGGAGGAATGTGGAGGGTACATGGGAGGAATGTGGAGGGTACATGGGAGGAATGTGGAGGGTACATGGGAGGAATGTGGAGGGTACATGGGAGGAATGTGGAGGGTACATGGGAGGAATGTGGAGGGTACATGGGAGGAATGTGGAGGGTACATGGGAGGAGTGTGGAGGGTACATGGGAGGAATGTGGAGGGTACATGGGAGGAATGTGGAGGGTACATGGGAGGAATGTGGAGGGTACATGGGAGGAATGTGGAGGGTACATGGGAGGAGTGTGGAGGGTACATGGGAGGAATGTGGAGGGTACATGGGAGGAATGTGGAGGGTACATGGGAGGAATGTGGAGGGTACATGGGAGGAATGTGGAGGGTACATGGGAGGAATGTGGAGGGTACATGGGAGGAATGTGGAGGGTACATGGGAGGAATGTGGAGGGTACATGGGAGGAATGTGGAGGGTACATGGGAGGAATGTGGAGGGTACATGGGAGGAATGTGGAGGGTACATGGGAGGAGTGTGGAGGGTACATGGGAGGAATGTGGAGGGTACATGGGAGGAATGTGGAGGGTACATGGGAGGAATGTGGAGGGTACATGGGAGGAATGTGGAGGGTACATGGGAGGAATGTGGAGGGTACATGGGAGGAATGTGGAGGGTACATGGGAGGAATGTGGAGGGTACATGGGAGGAATGTGGAGGGTACATGGGAGGAGTGTGGAGGGTACATGGGAGGAATGTGGAGGGTACATGGGAGGAATGTGGAGGGTACATGGGAGGAATGTGGAGGGTACATGGGAGGAATGTGGAGGGTACATGGGAGGAATGTGGAGGGTACATGGGAGGAATGTGGAGGGTACATGGGAGGAATGTGGAGGGTACATGGGAGGAATGTGGAGGGTACATGGGAGGAATGTGGAGGGTACATGGGAGGAATGTGGAGGGTACATGGGAGGAATGTGGAGGGTACATGGGAGGAATGTGGAGGGTACATGGGAGGAATGTGGAGGGTACATGGGAGGAATGTGGAGGGTACATGGGAGGAATGTGGAGGGTACATGGGAGGAATGTGGAGGGTACATGGGAGGAATGTGGAGGGTACATGGGAGGAATGTGGAGGGTACATGGGAGGAATGTGGAGGGTACATGGGAGGAATGTGGAGGGTACATGGGAGGAATGTGGAGGGTACATGGGAGGAATGTGGAGGGTACATGGGAGGAATGTGGAGGGTACATGGGAGGAATGTGGAGGGTACATGGGAGGAATGTGGAGGGTACATGGGAGGAATGTGGAGGGTACATGGGAGGAGTGTGGAGGGTACATGGGAGGAATGTGGAGGGTACATGGGAGGAATGTGGAGGGTACATGGGAGGAATGTGGAGGGTACATGGGAGGAATGTGGAGGGTACATGGGAGGAATGTGGAGGGTACATGGGAGGAGTGTGGAGGGTACATGGGAGGAGTGTGGAGGGTACATGGGAGGAGTGTGGAGGGTACATGGGAGGAATGTGGAGGGTACATGGGAGGAGTGTGGAGGGTACATGGGAGGAATGTGGAGGGTACATGGGAGGAATGTGGAGGGTACATGGGAGGAATGTGGAGGGTACATGGGAGGAATGTGGAGGGTACATGGGAGGAATGTGGAGGGTACATGGGAGGAGTGTGGAGGGTACATGGGAGGAATGTGGAGGGTACATGGGAGGAATGTGGAGGGTACATGGGAGGAATGTGGAGGGTACATGGGAGGAATGTGGAGGGTACATGGGAGGAGTGTGGAGGGTACATGGGAGGAATGTGGAGGGTACATGGGAGGAGTGTGGAGGGTACATGGGAGGAATGTGGAGGGTACATGGGAGGAATGTGGAGGGTACATGGGAGGAATGTGGAGGGTACATGGGAGGAATGTGGAGGGTACATGGGAGGAGTGTGGAGGGTACATGGGAGGAATGTGGAGGGTACATGGGAGGAATGTGGAGGGTACATGGGAGGAATGTGGAGGGTACATGGGAGGAATGTGGAGGGTACATGGGAGGAATGTGGAGGGTACATGGGAGGAATGTGGAGGGTACATGGGAGGAATGTGGAGGGTACATGGGAGGAATGTGGAGGGTACATGGGAGGAATGTGGAGGGTACATGGGAGGAATGTGGAGGGTACATGGGAGGAATGTGGAGGGTACATGGGAGGAATGTGGAGGGTACATGGGAGGAGTGTGGAGGGTACATGGGAGGAATGTGGAGGGTACATGGGAGGAGTGTGGAGGGTACATGGGAGGAATGTGGAGGGTACATGGGAGGAATGTGGAGGGTACATGGGAGGAGTGTGGAGGGTACATGGGAGGAGTGTGGAGGGTACATGGGAGGAATGTGGAGGGTACATGGGAGGAATGTGGAGGGTACATGGGAGGAATGTGGAGGGTACATGGGAGGAATGTGGAGGGTACATGGGAGGAATGTGGAGGGTACATGGGAGGAATGTGGAGGGTACATGGGAGGAATGTGGAGGGTACATGGGAGGAATGTGGAGGGTACATGGGAGGAATGTGGAGGGTACATGGGAGGAATGTGGAGGGTACATGGGAGGAATGTGGAGGGTACATGGGAGGAATGTGGAGGGTACATGGGAGGAATGTGGAGGGTACATGGGAGGAATGTGGAGGGTACATGGGAGGAATGTGGAGGGTACATGGGAGGAATGTGGAGGGTACATGGGAGGAATGTGGAGGGTACATGGGAGGAATGTGGAGGGTACATGGGAGGAATGTGGAGGGTACATGGGAGGAATGTGGAGGGTACATGGGAGGAGTGTGGAGGGTACATGGGAGGAATGTGGAGGGTACATGGGAGGAATGTGGAGGGTACATGGGAGGAATGTGGAGGGTACATGGGAGGAATGTGGAGGGTACATGGGAGGAATGTGGAGGGTACATGGGAGGAATGTGGAGGGTACATGGGAGGAATGTGGAGGGTACATGGGAGGAATGTGGAGGGTACATGGGAGGAATGTGGAGGGTACATGGGAGGAATGTGGAGGGTACATGGGAGGAGTGTGGAGGGTACATGGGAGGAATGTGGAGGGTACATGGGAGGAGTGTGGAGGGTACATGGGAGGAATGTGGAGGGTACATGGGAGGAATGTGGAGGGTACATGGGAGGAATGTGGAGGGTACATGGGAGGAATGTGGAGGGTACATGGGAGGAATGTGGAGGGTACATGGGAGGAATGTGGAGGGTACATGGGAGGAATGTGGAGGGTACATGGGAGGAATGTGGAGGGTACATGGGAGGAATGTGGAGGGTACATGGGAGGAATGTGGAGGGTACATGGGAGGAATGTGGAGGGTACATGGGAGGAATGTGGAGGGTACATGGGAGGAATGTGGAGGGTACATGGGAGGAATGTGGAGGGTACATGGGAGGAATGTGGAGGGTACATGGGAGGAATGTGGAGGGTACATGGGAGGAATGTGGAGGGTACATGGGAGGAATGTGGAGGGTACATGGGAGGAATGTGGAGGGTACATGGGAGGAATGTGGAGGGTACATGGGAGGAATGTGGAGGGTACATGGGAGGAATGTGGAGGGTACATGGGAGGAATGTGGAGGGTACATGGGAGGAATGTGGAGGGTACATGGGAGGAATGTGGAGGGTACATGGGAGGAATGTGGAGGGTACATGGGAGGAATGTGGAGGGTACATGGGAGGAATGTGGAGGGTACATGGGAGGAATGTGGAGGGTACATGGGAGGAATGTGGAGGGTACATGGGAGGAATGTGGAGGGTACATGGGAGGAATGTGGAGGGTACATGGGAGGAATGTGGAGGGTACATGGGAGGAATGTGGAGGGTACATGGGAGGAATGTGGAGGGTACATGGGAGGAATGTGGAGGGTACATGGGAGGAATGTGGAGGGTACATGGGCAAGACCTAGTTAAAGGTTGCACAACGAACGTATCTTTGCAACAGAGTTGCAAACTAGATCAGGACTGACGGTTTCGTTTTTGAGGTTACCCACCGCTTTCGAACCCGAGCCGTTTGACTGTGTTGTCTGCCGTTGCAGCAGTTGAAGCCCCCCGGAGGGGGCGGGGTTTGCCGCAACCAGCAGGAGGACGCGGGGGAGGGCGTGGGGGCGTGTGTGCTACTGGCGCCCGGGTTGCTGGAGGCGTTATCTTCATGCGACAAGAGCGGGTGTGGAGTGTCTCCTGCGTGGTCGCCACGGCAGAAATGTGGTAGGGTTGCACAAGGCTGGCTGGTAGACCGCTGCCGCTGGTCGCCTCCCTCGGGCTGCTGACATTCCCCAGCTCCCGAGGTGAAGGACGGGCCTCGCATTCCTCCGCTCCTGACTCCTGGACCTCACCCACCATCCCAGGGCTTTCATCCACCCACCTGAGGGCTTCACCTACCATCTGAAGGCTTCACCCACCATCCCAGGGCTTTCATCCACCCACCTAAGGGCTTCACCCACCATCTGAAGGCTTCACCCACCATCCCAGGGCTTTCATCCACCCACCTGAGGGCTTCACCTACCATCTGAAGGCTTCACCCACCATCCCAGGGCTTCACCTACCGTCACCCGATCTACGGAGGGCTTCACCCCACCTCCACCCCTACAGTGCCGCCAGGGGGATGGTGTTCACAGCACCGTTGATGGTCCTGCCCCTCAACCCTGTCACTCTCTTCCTGTGGACTTTCCTCGTCGTCTATTTTTTTTTCCAGTCGTGATTTGCCCTTTCTTCCCCATCCATTAATCACTGCTGCCCTGTGTGTGTCTGTTTGCCCGCATGTCTGTACCTATACAAGTTTATATATTTCTTTTTTTGTACGTTATCTGTCCGTGTCTCTGTGTTATCTGCACGTACGGGGAGGGAATGTTTTACACACAGTCTCACTTATATAAACAAAGTTTTTTTTATCACTGTTTTCCAGTGGTAGTCGTATTTATTCACTGTTGGCTTCGGCTTCCTCCGCGAGTCCACCTCGCCGTTGCCGAAGATACGCACGCATCCTCACCTCCCTCCGCACCGCTCACTCCTGCCGCCGATCTCGTTCTGAAATCTCATCCAGAAATCCAGGAACTGCTCTTCCTCAGCGTCGTCATTGTCTCTTGAGAAACTTATATTGAGTCATCGTTATCCCTCCCTTGATTATTGTTGGCTTGTCTCGTCTCCTCTGAACTCATTCCACTCAGGTCTGGCGTCACTTTAACCTGCGTTCCTTGAAACCCTTTCCACCGTGTATGTTTGGCCCCTCAGTCGAGGAAACCAGACTGTTGAGCCATGTCCCAGCTTAGGGGGCCAGTGCACGTGGGTGTATGATGCCATAAACTCCTCACAGTAGGTGTACTTGGTGTACGTGTACTTGGAGTACACTTTAACCTTCACCAGAAGTACACAGTTTGCCTCTGAGACGACCCTTCTCATATAGTGATCCGGTGACCAGGTTGGTCCTGATGTCAGCTCTTGGGTCCCTCTGTCAGTACGACTCCTGATATTAACTTTCCCACGACGCGATGCTCATTGACTGGTCTGTGTAAACAACCCCTTCCCATCTTCATGTCTCTGTACTTCCCAGGGTCGAAATTTCAGCAGCCATTCACCCCCAACCTTACCACATGTACGCTCCTTGCCGTCGCATTATTTAGCAGTCCCTGCTAACCCCCGCCATCCATCATTGTAGCATCATCAGCAAACATATCGATGGGCATGAATCCACCACCTCTTCTTTTGGCCATTGGTTCCCACAGACCTTGCCCCACCAAGCCCCAATGAGGATCACCACTTGTTCCCCTCGCCCACCCAGACAAGGACCCCCTCTGACGTATGTACACTCTTCCCATCCCAAAGGACCCCCTTTCACGTATGTACACTCTTCCCATCCCAAAGGACCCCCCTCTGACGTATGTACACTCTTCCCATCCCAAAGGACCCCCCTCTGACGTATGTACACCTCCCATCCCAAAGGACCCCCTCTGACGTATGTACACTCTTCCCATCCCAAAGGACCCCCCCCCTCTGACGTATGTACACCTCCCATCCCAGGTGTTCTTGTCCCATCAGGCAAGGCAGCTGTCGGTCCACCACCTGAGCGGCGGCGCCCCCTCCCTCCTTCCTCCTCCTCCTCTGACCACGCCTTGGATGTTTACTGTCATCTCGTGTGTCGTCTGTGTAAGCTACTGCCATCAGACACCCCTCGAGAGGCAGTCCTGGAATGTGTGGATCCACTCGTCCATTACTGTCAGCGTCTGGGATGTTCCGGTTATTCCTGCCTCTCTCTCTCTCTCTCTCTCTCTCTCTCTCTCTCTCTCTCTCTCTCTCTCTCTCTCTCTCTCAAGTGCGAAGACCCCGACCGCCAGGCAATCATGGCCCTCAGTGTCACCACCCCCAGGTGGACGAGCGAATGGGAAACGGGTTGTGTGTGTGTGTGTGTGTGTGTGTGTGTGTGTGTGTGTGTGTGTGTGCGCGCGCGTACGTAAGTTCAGGATCGTGTTGTGACTGAAGGCAGCGTTCATCCCCTTGCCGCACGTGACGGTCTGAATACGTCACGAAGAGGGGGGAGGTGGACTCTGAAGGTGACGGTCTGGACCCGTCACGGTGGTGGAGGAGGAGGAGTGGGTGGTGGTGGTGTGTTCTGAAGGTGACGATGTCATCTGCTGACTTAACCCCGCCATGCGTTATGGGCTGGTCTTCATGACGTGCGCGCGTCTCCTCTTTTCCTTCCTCTGTGCCTCTTCCCTCACGTCCGTCGTCACCCACGTGAACACACCCTCCCTGCGTCTCGGACGTCGTTATGACGAACTGGACAGGGAGGCCCGTCACAGTATTCCATGGAGAGGCTACTAGGCCTGATGGAAGCACCTTCCTCCTCGCGCGCGCGCGTCGCAGGGGGTTCCCGTATCGTGCTTGGGGCGACACCCCCACCCCACACCCGCCGCCGTCCTTCGCTCAACCCGGGTTTTGGTGTCGTCAGTTTATCTCATCGGGTCTTTGCGGTTGACGAAGTCACATGACTTAGCGAAGTCAGGGGAGGAGGAGGAGAGAGAGAGAGAGAGAGAGAGAGAGAGAGAGAGAGAGAGAGAGAGAGGATCCAGTCTCTCTCTCTCTCTCTCTCTATCCTTGTATTAATATCTTGTATTGGGTATGGTAGTGTATTAGTTGCTGTGTGTGTCTGTGTGAGTGTGTGTGTGTGTGTGTGTCTGTGTGTGTGACGTATATATTTCCAGTCTCGTTTCCTACCATATTATCTGGCCAGCGGGCGTGAAGGGTGGGCTGTCGACACTTCGTGTGTGTGACGCGTGTGGTAGAGAATATTCCCTACGGCCAGGCGGGCTGGATACAGAGTGTGTGTGTCTCGCTGACCAGACGAATTCCCCTCACCCCTCTCCACGTCGGATGCCTCGGCCGCCTCCGGTCTCCCTGGTTGTCGGTCATTTGACTATATTGGTTCGCGTGACAGTACACCATGGTCCTCTTCTGCCATCTGTCATGATCCCCGTGCCACCTGTCATGACCCCGTGCCACCTGGCATGATCCGGTGCCACCTTTCATGACCCTGTAACACCTGGCATGACCGTGTACCACCTGGCATGACTCCGTGCCACCTTTCATGACCCTGTACCACCTGGCATGACTCCGTACCACCTTTCATGACCCTGTAACACCTTTCATGACTCCGTACCACCTTTCATGACCCTGTAACACCTTTCATGACCCTGTAACACCTTTCATGACCCTGTACCACCTTTCATGGCCCCGTACCACCTTTCATGACCCCGTACCACCTTTCATGGCCCTGTACCACCTTTCATGACCCTGTACCACCTTTCATGACCCTGTACCACCTTTCATGACCCTATACCACCTGTCATGGCCATGCACCACCTGCTGTCCTCCGTACACCACCTACCCTTCACCTAGTAGGTGGGGAGCCTCACCTCGCCTCACCTACCGCGCCCTGAGATCCATTGGAGGATAGAGATAAAAATGGAGAAGAGGTGGCACAGTTGAACAACCAGGTGAAAAATAAATCATAAATATGTTTTTTTGAAAATTTATGAACGAAATGATGGAATAAATGATATTAGTCGAGAAAGGGGAGTTAGACGAAGGATAAATTATGTTGAGAAGGACACGTGATCATCAAGGAAACAGAATTAGTGAGTGCGTGGTAGAAGGACAGAGTGCGTATAACGCACGGAGCTGTATTTTGAAAGCTGGGGGGAAAGACGCCAGAGAACAGTTGCACTGGCGGGGGTTGACAGACCCAACCTGGCCTGAAGTCTCACCGTACATCGCTCACACCACCTGAACGATATCTTACTTACCCCCCCACACGAACACTGTGGAAAAGACGATGATTTATGGAGAGTTCAGGTTTCTCTGATTACCGCAGGAGTTTCACTTTCTGGCCAGACTGTTGCCCTCCTACCATGCTCCTGCAGGACTGTTGCCCTCCTACCATCCTCCTGCAGGACTGTTGCCCTCCTACCATGCTCCTGCAGGACTGTTGCCCTCCTACCATCCTCCTGCAGGACTGTTGCCCTCCTACCATGCTCCTGCAGGACTGTTGCCCTCCTACCATCCTCCTGCAGGACTGTTGCCCTCCTACCATGCTCCTGCAGGACTGTTGCCCTCCTACCATGCTCCTGCAGGACTGTTGCCCTCCTACCATCCTCCTGCAGGACTGTTGCCCTCCTACCATGCTCCTGCAGGACTGTTGCCCTCCAGCCATGCTCCTGCAGGACTGTTGCCCTCCTACCATACTCCTGCAGGACTGTTGCCCTCCTACCATGCTCCTGCAGGACTGTTGCCCTCCTACCATGCTCCTGCAGGACTGTTGCCCTCCTACCATGCTCCTTCAGGACTGTTGCCCTCCTACCATGCTCCTGCAGGACTGTTGCCCTCCTACCATGCTCCTTCAGGACTGTTGCCCTCCTACCATGCTCCTGCAGGACTGTTGCCCTCCTACCATGCTCCTGCAGGACTGTTGCCCTCCTACCATGCTCCTGCAGGACTGTTGCCCTCCTACCATGCTCCTTCAGGACTGTTGCCCTCCTACCATGCTCCTTCAGGTCTGTTGCCCTCCTACCATGCTCCTGCAGGACTGTTGCCCTCCTACCATGCTCCTTCAGGACTGTTGCCCTCCTACCATGCTCCTTCAGGACTGTTGCCCTCCTACCATGCTCCTGCAGGACTGTTGCCCTCCTACCATGCTCCTGCAGGACTGTTGCCCTCCTACCATGCTCCTGCAGGACTGTTGCCCTCCTACCATGTTCCTGCAGGACTGTTGCCCTCCTACCATGTTCCTGCAGGACTGTTGCCCTCCTACCATGCTCCTGCAGGACTGTTGCCCTCCTACCATGCTCCTGCAGGACTGTTGCCCTCCTACCATGCTCCTTCAGGACTGTTGCCCTCCTACCATGCTCCTGCAGGACTGTTGCCCTCCTACCATGCTCCTGCAGGACTGTTGCCCTCCTACCATGCTCCTGCAGGACTGTTGCCCTCCTACCATGCTCCTTCAGGACTGTTGCCCTCCTACCATGCTCCTTCAGGTCTGTTGCCCTCCTACCATGCTCCTGCAGGACTGTTGCCCTCCTACCATGCTCCTTCAGGACTGTTGCCCTCCTACCATGCTCCTTCAGGACTGTTGCCCTCCTACCATGCTCCTGCAGGACTGTTGCCCTCCTACCATGCTCCTGCAGGACTGTTGCCCTCCTACCATCTTCCTGCAGGACTGTTGCCCCGTCCAAAGCCTCCCGGACGGTGGTTGGCTGCAGGACTCGGTAGGATGGTGTGAGGCTGGGGAGACTATAGTAACTTCCCATCTGGCATCGCCGCCCGCCATAGCCACCTCGAGTTGTATATAAAGCCAACATAACTCCTCAGCTTAAGTGAACACACGATCCGGCCGTGGACACCGGCCGGCCACCAAGTTGTGTGTGTGTGTGTGTGGCGCGTGTCAGTATACCGACCACGGATAAGATTCTACCCATCGGAGGGATCCGGGTGTAAAAGTACCGGCGAGATCCGGCCGAACATGGGTTTCATTGGAATACCTATGCGACGAGGGAGGGAGACAGGCCCGCCGGCCACCACCTTACCCTGCTGGAACGCACCGTAGGCCCCGCCGCCGACGTACGCTCTCGTATACGCCGTCTGTATGCACCAGACACTGTGGTCGCTGAAAGTCTGGATAGGTTAACTTTCTACTGGTCAGTGTGGCAGGCAGGCAGGTGGTGGTGGTGTGGTGTGTTATTCCGATGATTTAGACCTTTTACCTGGCTCTGTGTGTGTGTGTGTGTGTGTGTGTGTGTGTGTGTGTGTTGGGCAGGGACCATACCCAGCCAGCTTAGGCATGGTGCCAGTGACCAGGCTGCCCAGTACCCAGGTTACTTTTACCGGACCCCCGCAGGGGAGAAGAAAGTATTAACCCCAGTCCCTCACTTCCCCCACCCTGGTACTTCCTTACCTCGTACCAGGTACCAGACCTTATAAGGGGGTTGCGCCAGGAGGAGGGCATCAGTAGAGAACTATGAAAATACCCTTCTCTCTCTCTCTCTCTCTCTCTCTCTCTCTCTCTCTCTCTCTCTCTCTCTCTCTCTCTCTCTCTCTCTCTCTCTCTCTCTCTCTCTTTCAGTGACGCTAAAGCGCTATAGCTTTGTATTCTCGGTTGTGCTAGGAATGAGCGTGAGTCAGGCCCCGGGACTTTCTCCTGACGGCGTGGGGCGACCTAGGGCTTCGTGCAGGTTCCCACAGCCAGTGGTGGGTGGTGCCCAACACCGCACACTCGTCTACAAGAGCAATGTATTTTTATTTTTTCTTCTTTTCTTGGGCTCCAAACACGTGCGAATATTCCCAGCAGAGAGAGAGAGAGAGAGAGAGAGAGAGAGAGAGAGAGAGAGAGTCTCCTCGCCAGTACCATCTTGACACTGGAGGCACTTCCTCCTCCACCTCCACGTGCGCGGCTGTCACCAACACCCTCACAAGGCCGCTGTCGACAACCTCCCGTAATGACAGTTGACGCCAGAGGGGGGAAAAAAATAAATATTACGACTTTCCACGGCAGCTCGGGGCGGAGGGAGGTTCCCCAATATGCATACAGAGTTGCAGGCGTCGCTCCCTTGCGCTGGGGGTGAGGGGAGGTCAGCTGCGGTGAGGGGGAGGTCAGCTGGAGTGAGGGGTAGGTCACCTGCGGTGAGGGGGAGGTCAGCTGGAGTGAGGGGTAGGTCATCTGTGGTGAGGGGAGGTCAGCGTTGTAGTACCCCCGGTCCCTCACCACCCTGTGCAGGCAACACGGCCCTCCACACCTAACAATGGATGCCAATGGCTTTTCTTGAAATCATTGTACATTTTTTTTTATTACTTTACACACACGGAGGTGATTACGTCTTACAGTGTGTGTGTGTAATTACCTATTTGTGCTGTATGGAGATAGAGTTTTACTCCCAAGTACTGCCCTCCCCTCCCAGTCTTCCATTTCTTCAACTTTCTCTACTGTCATCCTTGTCAGACATTTGTAAACTCAACATTTGCAGTTATGTGCCTTCACGTGCTCCAGCCATTCCCTGTAATGACGTACTGTAAGTCTCCCATACATATTTTTCAACAGTCTTCAAGCTCTGTTTCTTGTTCTAGCCTTTGATTGCTTTCTTCTTCTTCCTCTTCTTCTTCTTCTTCTTCTTCTTCTTCTTCTTCTTCTTCTTCTTCTTCTGCTGTTTCTTCTTCTTCTTCTTCTTCTTCTTCTTCTTCTTCTTCTTCTTCTTCTTCTTCTTCTGTTTCTTCTTCCTCTTCTTCTTCTTCTTCTTCTTCTGTTTCTTCTTCCTCTTCTTCTTCTTCTTCTTCTTCTTCTTCTTCTTCTTCTTCTTCTTCTTCTCTCTCTCTCACGATGGACAAATTTATGGCTTCTTAACCTAACACCGTAATCCATCTCTCTTATTTTAGGCACCATCTTTGTTCTTCTCCCCTGGACCCTTCAACTGTTAGTCCTTTGCGCTTCTTCAAATGCGGTGACGCTAAGTTGAGGAGCACATTCTCGTCTTGCGCTAGATTAGTGTATGCGGACGGCTGGAGGAATGTTCTTCACCCATACACTTGAATTGCTGTTCGAGTACCTGCCAGCAGGTTGGTTTGGGTCATCAGGCGTCTCTACTAGCAAGGGTGATTAAGGTAGTCAAACGTCAGGATGGTTTCAATACCACAGACAAGCCAGGTGCACCACCCACCCTTGCCAGCAAGCAGTCCATTATAAAAGCGCGGGTCCCTGACGGCAGGAGACTTCACCAGGTCCCTCCCTCACACTCAGGTTCCTCCAGCTTATTTCCTGATAGCTGGCGTGGGTGATGTAGTCCTCCTTCGCTGTGTCCCATCTTCATGACTCTGCATTAACTCCCGTACAGTTTCACCAGCCAGGTCTGTGTGTGTGTGTGTGTGTGTGTGTCTGTGTGTGGTTTTTGCGTCCATCAGTGTATACACATGAGCACATTAGGTACGCGTACGTCGTACCCGGGGGCTTGATTCGACCTCCCTTGAAAGGTCGACAAGCAACCGGTGATGGTACGCGTACACCATGGTACGTCCTCACGGTACGTGGCTGTTGAGTTCACGTCGTGACGGGGAACAGAGACGCACACATCTGTGTTGAGAGATACATAGGTTGATGCCCCTCAGGAACCCCTCTTACGCCCTCAGTGTCTGTAGGTTGTAGACAGCAGCCGCCGCCCGCCCGCAGTACAACCCCTCCTGACGTAGGAGTATTTGATGTCATGCCCCCGGAACCGTCGTACGTACACCCTCCGTGTCAGGATTTGCTGGTCTCACTTTCTCTCATTAACCTAAGCCACTGACTTAATCTTAACAACGCCATGCCATTTACATTGTTCCTCTCGTGTTTTACTACATTTTTCTTTTTTTCCCTTTTTTACACGAGTCAAAGTAGCGTGGGTAAAAGCCTGTTCCAATCGTGGCCATTTAGGATGAAAGGCATGTAAAAACTATTTAGATCAGATAGCTTTGATCGCTCTCTCTCTCTCTCTCTCTCTCTCTCTCTCTCTCTCTCTCTCTCTCTCTCTCTCTCTCTCTCTCTCTCTCTCTCTCTCTCTCCCCAGCAGCTGTGACCAAGCCCTCGGACAGCAGTGATCTGACCCATTTCAAAAAGACGTATTTTTCAAATCTTTCGAAACATTTTCAGTTCCTCTTTTTTTTTTCCCTCTCCCTCCCTCAACTTCTCCTTTAATGCCTGACCTCGTTAAGGACTTTCACCCGTGCCTGGTCTCATCGGCAGTAAAACAAACGAAGCCTTTACGGCAGCTTCTCTCCCTCCCTCCAAGTATTCCCCTAAGCTTCAGATGTATTCCCAATATCAAGGTATTCTAGTGTCGGGGAACTGAGACTGCAGATGATACAGCGGGGTACGAAGTAGACACAGTGTGACACACACATACACTCGGGACACACACACACACACACATACCCTCCCGACGCCTTCCTATACCACCCTCCTCAGTGTCCCGCTATAGAGGCTCGAATCTACCTTGCTGTCTATAAAGTTCCCCCCAGTTGTTCCCCCGTCTGTCCCATTCTCATCCCGTCATGTGGCGCTGTGTCTCTCTCGTGGCTTCAAGGTCGCCGACGCCGTGGTGTGTCGCCACTGAGCCTCGTCATCGTCCACGGCTTATCATCGTCTCCTCCTCCTCCTCCTCCTCCTCGCAGTCGTGGTGGTCGTAGTCACCACCACGACCAGCCTTGAATCATCATGGTCGGTGGGAAGAGTCTTAGCTAACCATCGGCTCCCCCAGCGGTCCCACCACGGTCAGCCAGCGTCTCCGGCCACCAGCTCCCCTCCTTCCCTCCCTCCTCACACGCACCACTGAATTCCAACACTCCCCCCTTTTTTTTTCTGTTTTCCGTTCGTCCTTGTTTAAGATACGCAATGAAAACGGGAATTATGAGGGTATCCGAAATAAGACGCGTACTTTTCACGGGTTTATATGTATCCTCATCACGGGTTTGGGGACGCCATTTCAAAGAGGGAGTGTAATGATATAAAGGATAATACAATTTTATTTTTTGGTCGTTTGATAAAGGTATGTCGAGGGCGTTTAAAGAGTGTACAACAGGATACCTTTCGTCGGCACATGGTATTAAAGGACGATTGTTGACATTTGAGGACTATGTTGTCGCACAGAAGAACTTACTCGATAAGTTTCTTTACGCTTTGATGGGCGAGCGTTTGAAAGTGAGAGGATAAGTTCAGAAGTAGCGGAGACTCTCTGCAACGGCAAAAAAACCCGTCGCAAGTCGCTCATCTGTCTCCACAGCCAACCAGGCGCAGTTTAGAAGTGTTTCCTCGACCAGATGAACGATTAGGTCATTATCTATATAGTGAGTCGGATGACGGAACAGTTCATGTACGCTGCGAGGTCACGAATTAGCGCGGACCGTGTGTTTCTTAACCGGATGTGGAAGGTATGTCATCCGTGCCGACAAGTCATGACGGGGAACACTTTGCCGCGAGTTAGAGAGAGAGAGAGAGAGAGAGAGAGAGAGAGAGAGAGAGAGAGAGAGAGAGAGAGATGCATGCGACAACCGGATATATATTTTTTCTTTTTTTTCTTGCAAAAGTAATTTCAGGAATTTCTATATATATAAAAAAAAAAAAAGAGAATCCGGATCATCAGGATGAGCGAGGTTCTCTGTTGTAGTAACGTAGAGAAATAATGAAAGTTTCACTCTTCTATCATGGAGTGGCTTTTTGGAACTTGTGGCTAGGGTACGCGGCAGCCTATCATGGAGTGGCTTTTGGAACTTGTGGCTAGGGTACGCGGCAGCCTATCATGGAGTGGCTTTTGGAACTTGTGGCTAGGGTACGCGGCAGCCCATCATGTAGTGGCTTTTGGAACTTGTGGCTAGGGTACGCGGCAGCCTATCCCTCGTAGGCGTAAGGCAATGCGGGACGACATTTCCCCCCCCCCCCCCCCCCCACCCCACGATTGTGGTACGCAAACGTATGTCGCGATGTGCCAGAGTCAAGAGGATAGTTATGTAGATTTCAAACTTATGACGATCAGGCTAGGCTGTTTCAAGGAAACGGTATTTGTAATTAACAGCTTGAGCGCCTCTGTTCACTCTTCTTCGTCTGTTGATCGAGGCCGTTTTCTAAATACGAACTAAGACACAGCGTGTGTCATTTGGACGTTAAAAGAATTCCAGACACAAAGTTGTAATTGACAGGTCCTCTGATGTGTGTGTCTTCATGGTATCTGATATCTACTGAAATGACGTGGGGGGAGAAACGTGTTATTTTTTTTTTCTATCGGGAATTTTAATGAAAGCTTCGTACGAGAAACTTCAGATATGTTAAAAAGAGTCGCTGCTGCTGCTGAGTGTGGTCAGCTGTAGATGGGAAGGAGGTTAAGATGAATGTTTGGAGAGGAGTGTCAGATAGTGTATGGGGTTATTACTTGATGGATCATGGGGGAATATATATATATATATATATATATATATATATATATATATATATATATATATATATATATATATATATATTTTTTTTTTTTTTTTTTTTTATACTTTGTCGCTGTCTCCCGCGTTTGCGAGGTAGCGCAAGGAAACAGACGAAAGAAATGGCCCAACCCCCCCCATACACATGTACATACACACGTCCACACACACAAATATACATACCTACACAGCTTTCCATGGTTTACCCCGGACGCTTCACATGCCTTGATTCAATCCACTGACAGCACGTCAACCCCTGTATACCACATTGCTCCAATTCACTCTATTCCTTGCCCTCCTTTCACCCTCCTGCATGTTCAGGCCCCGATCACACAAAATCTTTTTCACTCCATCTTTCCACCTCCAATTTGGTCTCCCTCTTCTCCTCGTTCCCTCCACCTCCGACACATATATCCTCTTGGTCAATCTTTCCTCACTCATTCTCTCCATGTGCCCAAACCATTTTAAAACACCCTCTTCTGCTCTCTCAACCACGCTCTTTTTATTTCCACACATCTCTCTTACCCTTACGTTACTTACTCGATCAAACCACCTCACACCACACATTGTCCTCAAACATCTCATTTCCAGCACATCCATCCTCCTGCGCACAACTCTATCCATAGCCCACGCCTCGCAACCATACAACATTGTTGGAACTACTATTCCTTCAAACATACCCATTTTTGCTTTCCGGGATAATGTTCTCGACTTCCACACATTTTTCAAGGCTCCCAAAATTTTCGCCCCCTCCCCCACCCTATGATCCACTTCCGCTTCCATGGTTCCATCCGCTGACAGATCCACTCCCAGATATCTAAAACACTTCACTTCCTCCAGTTTTTCACCATTCAAACTCACCTCCCAATTGACTTGACCCTCAACCCTACTGTACCTAATAACCTTGCTCTTATTCACATTTACTCTTAACTTTCTTCTTCCACACACTTTACCAAACTCCGTCACCAGCTTCTGCAGTTTCTCACATGAATCCGCCACCAGCGCTGTATCATCAGCGAACAACAACTGACTCACTTCCCAAGCTCTCTCATCCCCAACAGACTTCATACTTGCCCCTCTTTCCAAGACTCTTGCATTTACCTCCCTAACAACCCCATCCATAAACAAATTAAACAACCATGGAGACATCACACACCCCTGCCGCAAACCTACATTCACTGAGAACCAATCACTTTCCTCTCTTCCTACACGTACACATGCCTTACATCCTCGATAAAAACTTTTATATATATATATATATATATATATATATATATATATATATATATATATATATATATATATATATATATATATATATAAGGCTGGAGGTGAGGGAAATATGAAATATATGTGTGTGAATTATTATGTGACAGGAGGAAAGGGAACTATGATATATATATATATATATATATATATATATATATATATATATATATATATATATTATATATATATATATATATATATATATATATATATATATATATATATATATATATATGTGTGTGTGTGTGTGTGTGTGTGTGTAGGACGAGAGAATTGTTAAGTATATCTTTAGTGATAAGCGTAAAATGATCGATGGTTTGAGGATGCGATGATATTAAAGTCTGGAGACACAAGAAGGGCAAAGGATGTATTTTAACGTGTGGGAGCTTCACGTCGGGGTGGAGAGAGGGAAGCTTGAGTGCAAAATTGGAGCTTCACGTCGGGGGAGAGAGAGGGAAGCTTGAGTGCAAAATTGGAGCTTCACGTCGGGGTGGAGAGAGGGAAGCTTGAGTGCAAAATTGGAGCTTCACGTCGGGGTGGAGAGAGGGAAGCTTGAGTGCAAAATTGGAGCTTCACGTCGGGGTGGAGAGAGGGAAGCTTGAGTGCAAAATTGGAGCTTCATGTCGGGGGAGAGAGGGAAGCTTGAGTGCAAAATTGGAGCTTCACGTCGGGGTAGAGAGGGAAGCTTGAGTGCAAAATTGGAGCTTCACGTCGGGGGAGAGAGGGAAGCTTGAGTGCAAAATTGGAGCTTCACGTCGGGGGAGAGAGGGAAGCTTGAGCGCAAAATTGGAGCTTCACGTCGGGGTGGAGAGAGGGAAGCTTGAGTGCAAAATTGGAGCTTCACGTCGAGGGAGAGGGAAGCTTGAGTGCAAAATTGGAGCTTCACGTCGGGGTGGAGAGAGGGAAGCTTGAGTGCAAAATTGGAGCTTCACGTCGGGTGGAGAGAGGGAAGCTTGAGTGCAAAATTGGAGCTTCACGTCGGGGTGGAGAGAGGGAAGCTTGAGTGCAAAATTGGAGCTTCACGTCGGGGGAGAGAGGGAAGCTTGAGTGCAAAATTGGAGCTTCACGTCGGGGTGGAGAGAGGGAAGCTTGAGTGCAAAATTGGAGCTTCACGTCGGGGGAGAGAGGGAAGCTTGAGTGCAAAATTGGAGCTTCACGTCGTGGAGGGAGAGGGAGGGAAGCTTGAGTGCAAAATTGGTGTCGTGGGGATGGGAAGGGAGCAGCCATGTGTGTGTGTGTGTCCCCCCGAGGGGCGGCCGAGCTTAGCCTAGCAGCCACCTTACCAGCCCGAACAGCTTGGCAGGATGTCCTCACTGAGAGAGACAGCACGACCGGCGGGTACAGATTACAGAGGACATTCTTTTTAAAAACAGGTGCCTGGGTCTGAGAGGGAAAGTGGAGGAAGTGTTTGTGTGTGTGTTGTGTGTGTGTGTGTGTGTGTGTGTGTGTGTGTGTGTGAGAGTGTGTGTGTGAGAGTGTGTGTGTGTGTGTGTGTGTGAGAGTGTGTGTGTATGGTGATGATCAGGTGTACGGGGAGAGAGGAGGGAAGGATGGGGTGGTGTGGGGTGGGGTGAGGGGGAGAAGAAGGAGAGGATGACAAGACAGGGGTATCCCTTTTTTTGGCACGTGCAGAGAGAGAGAGAGAGAGAGAGAGAGAGAGAGAGAGAGAGAGAGAGAGAGAGAGAGAGAGAGAGAGAGAAGCCTGCAGGAGAGTCTTCGGACGACCGGAGAAAACTACCATGTTGTCGACGCTCGGTGTTTGTGCAGACGGACAGCGCCTCCTCGGCCCAGAACGCTTCCCTCGTTTTCGCTTCTACCCTTTTTGCCGCAGTCTTTCTCACACGGGTGTTGGGATGACCTCCTGCACTGTACCCCCTTCTGACGGTGGTGTCCACAGAGGTGTGGTGTGATGTTGGCGGAGTCTCTTCAGACGCCGAAACATCACATGGGAGGACGCTTACATAGCTGAGCAAACTGTGTCCATCTTGTGGCGACGTGTTGTTAACTCAGTAGCCTGACAGCTAAGAGTTGTTTACATCACTTTGATGTTTGAATGTTGATGTGGGTGTTGTGGTTTACATCACTTTGATGTTTGAATGTTGATGTGGGTGTTGTGGTTTACATCACTTTGATGTTTGAATGTTGATGTGGGTGTTGTGGTTTACATCACTTTGATGTTTGAATGTTGATGTGGGTGTTGTGGTTTACATCACTTTGATGTTTGAATGTTGATGTGGGTGTTGTGGTTTACATCACTTTGATGTTTGAATGTTGATGTGGGTGTTGTGGTTTACATCACTTTGATGTTTGAATGTTGATGTGGGTGTTGTGGTTTACATCACTTTGATGTTTGAATGTTGATGTGGGTGTTGTGGTTTACATCACTTTGATGTTTGAATGTTGATGTGGCTGTTGTGGTTTACATCACTTTGATGTTTGAATGTTGATGTGGGTGTTGTGGTTTACATCACTTTGATGTTTGAATGTTGATGTGGCTGTTGTGGTTTACATCACTTTGAATCAGTTGTTTGAATCTTGATGTGCCAAATGTGGTGTTTACCAGACCATACGATGTTGGAAATGACTTATGTTTTGAGAAAAGATAAAAAGATAACATCATTGATGGATTGACATGATCCAGCGAGCGCACGTCGAAGAGATGTTTGCACGAAGCATTGACGCATGTCACATATTTACGAAGTTTGACCCACTGCGTCTCCGTGATGTTTGCATGTGTGGAAATGCCTGCATGTTGTTGGTCCCGGTACACCACACATACATCACCGATGTGTTTGTATTTGAGACACATCATTGATGCTCACATAGCTGCGTTAGTGATGTGATGCGCACGTGATTTAGCTGCGTTAGTGATGTGCACGTGATCTATCTGCGTTAGTGATGTGCACGTGATCTATCTGCGTTAGTGATGTGCACGTGATTTAGCTCCGTTAGTGACGTGCACGTGATTTAGCTGCGTTAGTGATGTGCACGCGATTTAGCTGCGTTAGTGATGCGCACGTAATTTAGCTGCGTTAGTGATGTGCACGTAATTTAGCTGCGTTAGTGATGTGCACGTGATTTAGCTGCGTTAGTGATGTGCACGCGATTCAGCTGCGTTAGTGATGTGCACGCGATTCAGCTGCGTTAGCGATGTGCACGTGATTTAGCTGCGTTAGTGATATGCACGTAATTTAGCTCCGTTAGTGACGTGCACGTGATTTAGCTGCCTTAGTGATGTGCACGTAATTTAGCTGCGTTAGTGATGTGCACGCGATTTAGCAGCGTTAGCGATGTGCACGTGATTTAGCTGCGGTAGTGATGTGCACGTAATTTAGCTCCGTTAGTGACGTGCACGTGATTTAGCTGCCTTAGTGATGTGCACGCGATTTAGCTGCGTTAGTGATGCGCACGTAATTTAGCTGCGTTGGTGATGTGCACTTAATTTAGCTGCGTTAGTGATGTGCACGTGACCTAGCTACGTTAGTGATGTGCTCGTGACCTAGCTACGTTAGTGATGTGCTCGTGATTTAGCAGCGTTAGCGATGTGCACGTGATTTAGCTGCGTTAGTGACGTGCACGTGATTTAGCAACAACACGTGATGTTCACATAGTACGACCATCAACAACAAGGCTCACATAGTGTAACAGACTACGTAGGTGACTCGATTCTTACGCCTCAACACCGTTGATGTGTACAGCGAAGCCCCATCGCCAAGGATTCTTACGCAGTTACGCCTCGGCGTGAGCGAGGGTTGAATGTGGCGTAGCTGCGTACACCAAGTGGGAGGGACGAGAGGTGAAGCTCCTGTCCCGATCGTCGCCCCGCTGCTTGATGGACCAGGGGCAGCAAGCCAGCCAGCCAGCCAGCCACCCATTAGGCAGGCAGGGGAGCGGCCGCTCATCGACGTGCACATCTCAACCACAGGAACGACTCCCTCGCACATGCCCTTCCACGACCATTCCTCTCACTGCCGGGAATTCATTGTAGTATTCCCGCCAGGGATGGATGGACGTGAAGGCTTAGTTTTTCCCTTCTTCTTCTTCTTCTTCTTTTCTTCTCCTTTTTCTTCTTCTTCTTCTTCTTTTCCTGTCCTTCTTCTTTTTCCTTTCTTGTCTTCTTCTTCTTCTTTTCTTCTTCTTCTTCTTCTTCTTTTCTTGTCCTTCTTCTTCTTCTTCTTCTTCTTCTTCTTCTTCTTCTTCTTTTCTTGTCCTTCTTCTTCTTCTTTTCTTGTCCTTCTTCTTCTTCTTGTCCTTCTTCTTCTTCTTTTCTTGTCCTTCTTCTTCTTCTTCTTCTTCTTCTTCTTCTACTTCTTCTTCTTCAGATGTCCTTGTAAACGGAGAGGAGAAAGTGGAAATGTTTCCCCCTCCCTCACCCTTCTCATTCCAGATGATAATGCATGGACACGAGACGTGTGGCAGTTGTATACGTCGCTCCCGTAAAGTCCGATGTAGTGTCGCCTGTTGTGCGACTGCCACCTTTTGGACGCCGTCTGGTTTGGAGCTCTGCTCTCCATCTGGAAAACCAGTGTGGTGAGAGAGAGAGAGAGAGAGAGAGAGAGAGAGAGAGAGAGAGAGAGAGAGAGAGACGTCCTGACCTTGTATTTCACCGACACCAGCCGGATACCTCTAGTTATGCCATGGCAGGCCGTGTAGGACGATTAATCAAGGACGGAGGATTAATGGCAGGGCCAGCACCGGGTGTGCCCCCAAGGTCTGCCAGGATATATGGGTGTGTCTCTGTAGGTATGGCTGGAGGGAGGGAGAAGGAGGAAGAAGGAGGGGGGAGGGAGGTCCCGCGGAGATCGTAGGTAAAGGTGGCAAAGTTGGTGTGGTGGAGGAGGGGTAACGGAGGCGTGGTGGTGGTGGGGGTGTCTTTGCTCACTCTCGCTGGCCAGGTCCCCCCACTCCAACCCGAAGTGCGGCCCGCCAGTCCTCACCCAACCCTCGCGCCGTGTAGACGTGCTCCTCTCTACCTCTCCAGATTCACCTAGTGAAGCTGTTTAGTGACCTACGCCATGAGGATCCTAGCAGGATTGGTCGTCTGCGCGGCCTTAGCAGCTGCCGTTCCGGAACCCCAGGCACTGTTCCGAGTACGTGAAGCCCTCCCCACTGTGTTGAAGCACGGCACTGTGCCAGCCTGGCGGGCGGCACTGGGGTCGCCTGACCTGCAGGGAGGGAGGATCATCTCTCTCATATATTACCCCCCCTTAACTCAGTACTCTCCAAACCCCCTTCGTGTCTCCCTCAGTTCATCTCTTTGTAACCCTAGATTCTCCCTGTGTCTCCCTCCACAAGTGTTCCCTCCACACACCCTCCTATACCCCATCAATTTCCCTCCATATATAATTCTTCCAACTGGTGACACGGGCCAGATTGGTGATGTGTTCTCCTTCCCATTAGGTGAGGTTGGCCCCTCGTGCCACCCGCCCGCCCGCCCGCCCGCTGTTATCTAAGGCCAGGACTAACCAAATCCCGCACGCTGCATGCAGACCCTACTAACACAACACGGTGCAAACGAGTGACCTGTGTCGCCCTCTGTAACCAACCGAGGCTGTGATGTGTGTTTTTTTTTTTCTCTCGCCACAACTGAAACTTGGAAAAAAAAAAATAGTTCGTTGCATGAAGTCCCTATTGTGTTCCAAAAAAAGAATAGAAATAAGGTTTGTAGGAACGCTGTCCCGTTGTCCTAGCCACGGCAATACAGTGGAGAGGGGAATGGGGTAGTAGCAGTGGTAGAAGTAGTAGTAGTAAGAACAATCTCTCGATGATATCTTAGCCACGGTAGTGCTGAGGGGGATAGGTGGGACGACCCGTCACTATCCTAGGTACACACAGTAGTAGTAGAGGGAAACGTACCCCCGCAGTCGTAGCGTATGTCAGACGATGGTCGCAGATCTTGGGAGAATCTTAGAATTCTAGCCGCGAGCTCGCGCGCTCTCTCAGCAGCCACTACAGAATAGATCTAGGCAGGGGTACTGTTGGTGAGGCTCCACTGCTCCACAGAAGTCCATTAGCGTATGCTTGACAAGTGTGAGACAAAAGGTAACTGTTTATTATGAGTTATTGATGTGACAGGTATATTTGATCAGGTTTGGTCCCGTTGGGGTGGGATGCCATGAGGGATAAAAAACTTCGTAAAGAAGCTAACGTCTTTGGAAGAATAGATGAATAACGGTTCTTAACCGAAAAAAAAAAAAAATAGATGAAGTAAAAATAGATTGGTTAAATTGGTAAGTTCGTTTCAACTGGCGGCGTGACTGTTCTGTTTACATCGGTCTACTGCTGTCGCTAATGTTAGCGTAAGTCAAACATCCCTCCAGCGCTGACACATGACGAGGATGGAAGTCAGCTGGACGGATGACTGTGGTGTGCTACACACTGGCGCGTGTGGTATCACGGTAAGCAAGGCAGACTAGGGCTCCTGGCGCTGATTAACCTCAGCCAGCCGCTCGGCAGGTGGAGAACTGGTGGACCTGTGGTTGTAGACGAAGCTTGAATGCCAAGTGGCGTCTAAAGAAACATTCTCCTTAATTCCAATCATGGCGCGACGGAGTCGTAGGTAAGACAAAGGAATCGTTGAATTTGGATGATATACGATCACCTCGTCAGGGAATTAACGCGGATGTGCTGAAAAAAAAAAAAACGACAATTGATCGTCGAAATTTGTTAAGTACTCTTGACTATTGTTAACATTGGATAGACATATACGGTGTACAGGAGAATGGTTTTATCCTGTCGAATACCCAAAGTACGAGCTTCCTGCTGCTCCACGCGCCTTTATGACTGAGGAAAGGAAGGCTGGGGGCCGTGAGGGCTGCTCCAAGTGTTGGCTGCATCATGGGTGGATGTGGCTCGCTCACCCGTAAAACACCTTGTGTCTAGACGTCGTCCCTGCCCGGGCCACCACCCGTCTTCCTCATGGAGCCATCTTTGTCTCCTCTGATAACCCGATGGTGGGGAGGGGGCAAGGCGTTCCACCCTCGGGTATAACCATATACTGTCCAAAGTTACAGATGAGTTACAAATGTATATATTTTTGTAAAGCAGAGGCGGGAAATGGCGAATAGTATATATATATATATATATATATATATATATATATATATATATATATATATATATATATATATATATATATATATATATATATATATATATATACTGTGTGTGTGTGTGTATGTGGATGTTAACAGATGGGACTTTACATAACTGGGTTTGATTTGTGAGTTTTTTTTTTCTTTAAAGAAACATTTGAGTATAGCTCCAGGGCGAGACTCGTTTAGAGAGCAAGTAACCTAATGTTCTGGTGGCCCCACACCACACACGCACTTCCCACGGTTGCCGCAAAGAAAGTTGGCTGCACACATTGGAAAGGTCGTTCCACACACCTACACACACACACACAGTTTGACCCAAAACCACAGAATACCAGAGAGTTAACCCAGAAAGGGCACAGGTCTTTGTGTTGGTGTAAACATTGACTTGAAAAGCCCGTAAGAAGCGAAGGTGGTCGGTCGGTCTTTCCCCCGATCCCCCCCAGACATCAGATGATTTGTAGAAAACGCGAGACTTCCTTTCTTTTACGTCACCTCGCCCGCCTTACTCCAAGAATAACCACAAAGGGAGCAGCAGCAGCAGCTAGAGAGCTCTTGTCGCAATCGCAGGCGTGAGAGAGAGGGAGTGGGCGAGGTTGCACCTCCCTCAACTACGCATGCGCACCCCAGTGGTCGTGAGCCCATGTCCGGTGGTCTAAGTATTGTCGCAAGCGTTGAATTTGCTTTCCAAAGTGGAAGTAACCCGTCACAGAGACCTTAGTGGATGTGAAGACAGGTAATTCCTCCGTACTTCCATCCACACTCGGGTGGAATATTCCGTGTTCCGCCGGGTGTGTGGAAAGTTTTTTGAAATTGCGAGTTTATACCAGCAATGTTCCACATTGTACAAAATTCTGGTTGAAAATTGAACATTACCTCTTTTTTTTTTTTTTGATATTGTGTTTGAGCGGGTTGTAAATCACTCGGCTAATTCACTTTTACCGGACTTTCAAAACTTTGCCTGAGAATTCAGAAGCAGCTCCACGCACCATCTGATATTTGCCGACTGATTATATATACTTTTACACGATGCGACCTCTTGCCCCCTCGAGCCCCGGGGGGAAATGTCTAGCCCACAGGAACGGCTTGACCGATTCATCATTGCCCGGTGTGTGTGTGTGTGTGTGTGTGTGTGTGTGTGTGTGTGTGTGTGTGTGTGTGTGTGTGCCTGCCCAGGAGAGGCGGAGGGAGAGAGATGATATAAGCTGTCAAAATTGAACGGCTTTGCACACCTCGCCCGCCACTGTTGCCGTCGGGAAGGTGTGATGGGTCTTGAGATTTTCAAGGTGTGGGATGACAGAACTTACGGGGAAAGGTCGGGGGGTGTGTAACACTATTGGCAGCCTCATCAACACAAGGTGGATTTAGAAGTGATGTGAATGTTGCGTGGTCTACCAAGCCAGAGCGCAACGGTCGAGCTGCACCAGAGAGAGAGAGAGAGAGAGAGAGAGAGAGAGAGAGAGAGAGAGAGGTGTTGCCATCAAGTGATCATAAGCTGTTTGGCTTACCCGTCTCTGCACCACCGTACCCCAGGTGAAAGGTCGCAAGACATGCACATGTCGCGGGTTATGGGTTCCTCTCCCATCCACATTTCCTCCTCCTCCTCTACACCATCGTGTGTGTGTGTGTGCACGTCCCTGAGGTAGTGAGCGACGAAGGCGAGATCATGTTTGCAAGTAATTATTAATGAGGGCGTCGTACCCCCGGCCAACTGTTCTCGGTGATCCGTTTTGTAACGAAGTGGTCGCTTTTGTTTACTGTTCCCCCCCCGGGCTTTTCTTACGACAGGACTAAAAGGATTTATGGTACTGTATTTAGGTATAGGGTTTATGTTCAGACTTAGGGAACACATTATATACACACACGCATACGAAAGTTGGCGGTTGCCAGTTCAGTGCACGTACAGCAGGGAATCTATATGTATATACCCATCTCATTCATAATTAAGAACTTCAACATATAAGATTTTCACTCGAGTTTGTGCTGTAGTCATCTCTCGTAGATGGGAGCGTCTTTCTACATTACCCGACCAAAAAAAGAATTTTGTAGACTTATTAAGCACCACCTCCCTCCCTCACGTAGTGAGCTACGACAAAGTGTATGCCAACATTAGATATAAAAGTTGTATTGAGCCGATGAGATGAGGTCATGAGAAGTGACCAGACATTTACTGGAGACCACAAAGCAGCAAAAACCGGACTTAGGACAAGTCGGAAAGTGAAAGGGTTGAGTGTTCACCTTTTGGGGGGCAGTTTTTACCTCGACTTTTCATGTGTACTTATTAATACTTCTCTCTCCGAAGTGAGTAGACTTCAGATTCAGCGCGCAGGCTAGCACTCGGAGGGAGACTAGTGAAGACCAGAGACCCCCAGTGGCTGGTCGGTATATGGACGACCCGTCGTACCAGGTGGCCGGGGAGGGTAGGAGCTGAGCGAGTTCGAGCATGCGCGGCGGCCTGGGCGCCGTTGCTTAATGAAAGTCGAAGTTATCAGGTCTCACGCTGACCTGCCCAGGAAATTGAGAACAACACGTAGACAACACTGGACTTCTTTTTTTTTTTTTTTCCTTTTTTTGTACTTTCTTTAACCTCTCTCTCTCTCTCTCTCTCTCTCTCTCTCTCTCTCTCTCTCTCTCTCTCTCTCTCTCTCTCTCTCTCTCTACACCCTTTCTCATAAGTAACATTCAAGTATTGTTTGGTGGTTTTTTGAGAAGCTTCCCTCTGTGAGCGAGCCATGTTCTCAGACATTAGGTCAAGAAACCCCAAGGTCGGGGCGTCCATTGGAAAGCGGCCAGGCTCGCCACCCGCGGATGTTCGGTAACATAACTGAGAGAGAGAGAGAGAGAGAAGACAGATGAAAGTAAAAGTGAAAGTGGGATAAAGAAACTGCGGTCAGGCGGGGGCCACGGTGGGGCATGATAGAGAGAGAGAGAGAGAGAGAGAGAGAGAGAGAGAGAGAGAGAGAGAGAGAGAGAGAGAGTGTGTGTACCCCCACACCCCCTGTTGGAAGATGGCCGCCCCACTGGTGAAGGGAGAGGTGGTTCAGCGGGGTAGGAAGGAGGAAAGGGCGAGGGTTCGGGGGAGGAGGTGGCGATATTAAGCAGTGGACTGACGCAGGTGGAGCTGTGTATATGATGGCGACGACGGTGTGATGGCGTGAGGTACGGCCGTCCGCAGCGATGAGCGGAGGTGTGGTGGCGCGATGGACGGGTGAATTAAAAGTGTACTATGAGGAAACTATACTTCTTTAGGCTAGGCTGCAGGCAAGGCGTTTTTGGAGGGTTGATGGACAAGGACACAGATTGTTACCCTATGTGTCAGGTGGGTAAATGTACCCGGATACGCGAGAGGACGTGCTTAGAATACGAGATTTGAGGATGGGGAAGGTGAGAGGCAGACCAGCGCGAAATGGAGAGCCACCCAGATAAGTCGGTTCACATAGGCCAGGGCAAATGTTTCAGGTTGGTAAAGGAAAGTTGGTCGAACGTTCCTCCCCTCTGGCCAAGTGGGCTGGACGGATGCCCCAGGTGACCAGTTTGGCAAGGTGAATGCTCTAGGTGGCCTGGGAGACGGGTGGTGAAGGTGCCAGGGGGTCTTGTGTCAATGGGCCGGGGGCTGGGGTGAGGCCCCAGCAAGGGGAGGACTGTCGGCACGGCTGACTCTTCTTCTTCTTCAGGAGATAAACAGTTCTTCAGGGAGGAGGGTGTAGACTCGCGCAGTATTATTAGCGTCAGCCAAATTTACATACTTGTTGGTTTTGCGGTAATATTCGTCATTTGTTTGGGCGGATGATGTAGTTTTATGGGATAGCAACACCCTCCTGTACTGATGTGATAGTGATGCCATGTAGTGTGTGTATGATAGAGATTATTGACATGTTGCTTCGTTTATCGTATAGATACTTCTTTTTTTTTTTAAGAGACCCGTTGCCCAGACGGAGGGAACCACTGATTTTATTTACCGACTCAGCACACTGCTGGTGTGTAGATGTTCCCATGTCTTGTTGTGTTACTGCCACCGTGGCCTTGTGTCGTTCTGAGCTTCCCAGTGACACAGAAATTGTTTAGGGCAGACCCGTACCACAGTGTCGGCCGGTGGAAGGTGTTTAAGACACACACACACACACACACACACCCTTTGTTCCCGCCCATTCCTTCTTGCATGCAACAAGCAGACACTCCCTTGCAACCTTCTCAGTCCTTTTGTGTCAGGTCTGCCACCTATTTTGTTCCAAGTTCTTACGGTTTGTTATCAATGCGTTGCAGTCTGGAACCTTTTATTTGTGTCGTCTGTTTAATATAATGAATTTGAGTTCCACGTTAACTGTGGCTTCTTTTTCCCCCCTCTTGTGTTACCTCCTGTTCGACAGGTTTGTTTTCATCTCTTGCACAAGCAGGAGAGTGTGAGGGTGGAGGTTGTGGCAGGAGTGAGGGAGGAGGCTGTGACTCAGCTGGCCCACATGTGGGCGTATCTGGCTCAAGGGCTAGGCTCCCTGGGCACAATGTATAATGACCCAGTGATCCGCCTCTTTTCCATCAAGATCGTGTCGGTAGTGAGAGCTGGTGGAAGGTCCCAAGGTATGATGCATTGGTGACCTGGTCATTGATGCGCTCCGACCAGTCGCTCCGTCAGGAGTTGAGTGGACCAATTAAAGATCATTAAGAGCTGGTTCTTGAATCGTAGTTGACCTTACGCTGGCGGAGGTATGAATGTATTCGCCATCGGCTTGCCATTGTGGAGAGGCTTGCGTCTCGTATACAAGGGGAAGGTCGTGTGAGTCTGCGGGAAGGGGCGTGTAGCACTAAAGGAAGGCCAGGTGACTTCAGTTTGGGGATATGGAAGTAGAACAGTGAGGAAGAAACTTGTTATCTTGTTAAACAAAGAGTAAAATCTTGTCCACAGGATATGGGAGATTTATATGTGAGTTACTTTAAGATTCATAGACGAAGAGAGAGAGAGAGAGAGAGAGAGAGAGAGAGAGAGAGAGTGGTGTATGACAGTGGAAAACATGTGTTGTTATCGTTCATATAAACACTGAGTCGTGTTTCGTGTGAGTGATTTTCGGGGCTGAAGGACCTTCCAGGGGCTCGGTAGTAAGGATGGCAGGATAGTCGGTTGATGCTACGGATGGCAGGATAGTTAGGAGAATAGTTTGGGTTTGGATGACAAGGAAGACCTGTATCTTGGTGCTGCACAAGGAGGCAGTGATGGGAAAAGATCTCGCCTTTCAAGTCCTCCTTTGAATGGATAGACGATGATACTGCTTATATATATATATATATATATATATATATATATATATATATATATATATATATATATATATATATATATATATATAAGCTAACCTTTGGTCTTTGGTTCTGCTAAATACTCCAGTTTTTCGTATAGTTTTTCTGTATATTTCTCAGTGGGTTGCCTCTGTGGCCCAGTACAGCCCAAGATCGGGAGGAGCACAGCGGGTGGCGCTGGAGATTTCAATGCTTCGACAAATAGTCATCCCAGTTCATGGCGTCCGTATATCTTGCCTCTGTCGCTCTACCGTACTGTCCTCCACTCATGGGTATTCCTCTCCTCGTCTGCTTCCACCATTGCCTTTTATTTCTCTGTATATTCTCGTCTTCTTATTCCTCTCGCTGATTCCTCTCTCGTCTCTCCCTCGTAAGCCACACGGTCTGTGCATGAGACCTCACACCTCACACACATCTCTTACCTCATGCCGGACGCAGGAGCAACTGCGTTGCATTTTGTTAACTAGGAACGACAGACACTTGACCAACGAGAGCTGTGACGCTGATGGTGTGACGCGGACAGTGACGGCGTAACGAAACCCGTAACAGACGTGTCGAAGTGGATGGGTAAGGGTGGGTGCGGGGTGGGGTTTGGGGATGACAGATGTTATTAGACCTTGCGGTGACCTTAACACGTGTTATGTGACCTTACCACACAGCAGACCTCGGTAGTGCGACTTCACGACACAGGGCGTGTCGTGACCTTACCACATAAACCCCAGCGGTGTGACCTTGCGACGCAGGGCGTTGACTGACCTTACCACACCTGACTCTGTATTCTGCTTTCGCGACACAATGTCTGCAGTGACCCTTACCACACAGGGGAAACCTCAATATCGTCGCCTGAAGCGCTAATTCACATTGCCAGTGACCTTGTCACTCTCTCTCTCTCTCTCTCTCTCTCTCTCTCTCTCTCTCTCTCTCTCTCTCTCTCTCTCTCTCTAAACGTCTTTCTCCTCCGCCGTTAGCGCTGGTGCGGTGTTGTATCAGCGGAGATGAGTTCGGGTGTTGCTTATCCCTGTTGTGCCTACACCAAGGCTGGAGGTGATGCTGTTGTAAGATGGCGTTGGACTTGGGAGAGGTCGTGTGTGTGTGTGTGTGTGTGTGTGTGTGTGTGTGTGTGTGTGTGTGTGTGTGACACAAGAGAGGTTGGAGGAGACTGGAGAGACATTGATTATGATGGTTCATGGTATATTCAGGAGGCGTTGTGCTTGTGTTGGTGAGAGGGGGGAATACACAACCGAGGGGAGGGTGTGTTACACCCTCCCGGGTTCTTGTCCGCATCATGGATTGAGAGACAAGGTTGTGAGGGACGCTGGGCGGTGGGTTGGTAGCGCACTGAGTTCTACAACTGTGGGAGGGCGTTGTTCCCTCCGGGTTAGTGAGGCTTGAAATGTATCACGGCTTCCGTCACACACACACACACACACACACACGTACGTCTCCGGTGTGTGTGTGTGTGTGTGTGTGTGTGTGTGTGTGTGTGTGTGAAGGGGTTATATCCTGAGGTATAGCGAGGGTGGAGTGGGGGATATACCTGCCAGGTGGTCAGTATATTCCGTACATAACCTGAAACTCGTGTCAGATGGGTAATTGGTTATCCTGAGGATCGTTAGGGAAGGTAATTGGTTATCCTAAAGATCGTTAGGGAAGGTAATTACAGTCCATTACCTTGCCAGTCTCACGAGGCGTGGGTATCGGCTGAACCCTTGCCTTGCCTGGGTCGCGTGTCAGTGACTGGCGTGTGAGCGACGTGCGTGGGGCAGGTATTGTCTCGTTGACCCCCATGTGGGTCTTGGGGCGGCCACTGGGTCAAACATCGTGAGGTACGGAGAGCGCACGCGCGCGCGCGCACACACACACACACACACACACACACACACACACACACACACACACACACACCGTCTGGTCCTTCGCTAGATTTTCTGTATCACCCTCGTGACCTCTCTTAGACACGACCGTATACGACCCTGGGGCGTGGTCGTCGTACCCAAAAGGGCGGTCGTGCCGTCGTCGTCGTCGTGCTGAAGGTACGCGGGGGGGTGTGGTCGTCGTTAGGCTGGACGGTGCGCGCGGCTGACGTGTGTAGGTCGTGGCCTGGAGATTACGGGGACAGTAGTTCGAACCCCACCCTCCCTCCCGTGTGTCATCCTGCTTCCACCCACCCCCCCCCCCCCCCCCACTGGTGATGTGCGATGTGTGTGAGAGAGAGAGAGAGAGAGAGAGAGAGAGAGAGAGAGAGAGAGAGAGAGAGAGAGAGAGAGATTATCAGGGGGTGTGGAGACAAGAACCCCACCCCTATATCTTCCCCCATACATACATCCCCATTGTCGTGTTGCCTGCACAAGCCCCTCCTCCTCCTCCTCCTCACCGCCTCCGTCCACCCTCATGACCTCACCACACCCATCAATGCCTCACCCACCCACCCACTCGTTCCTTATGTGATCCGCCCGCCACACCACACCCAGTGACGCCCCTCCTCCACCGCACCACCACCAGCACCAGCCCCCCGCCTTCACCTTGTCCTCGCGGCTCCTGCCCGAGTCGGTCGCTCACTCCTGAGTTCTGTCACGCAGGCTCACACGACCCACACACCTGGGATGAAATGAGGGCCTTTGGGAACCCACACCCCCGCTCCCTCAACCTCACCTCTCCAGGTTGTGACACCCCCCCACTCTACACCCGAGCCAGGGTGCACGGATGGTACGTCACCACAGCCGGGAGACGAGGCAGGTACGCCCTCCTCCGCCGCAAGGCACGGCAGGAGGTAGACAAAGGCTCGTACCCTCAGCGTGGGAGAGTCAGCGGTCGCCAGAAACTTTCTACACAATTTTTTATTTTTATTTTTTCGCTTCGTTTCTTCGGCGTTGAGGGACAGCCGGGGCCACGCTGACGGGGTTTGAAGAATTGATTACTTTAAATCTTGGAGTGATTTGCCCAATCATACCTTTCGACGGATTGGCAGTTGAGATACGCCTCTCGCCGACTGACGCAAGGGGTCGTATACGCCCTGTGCGTCGTCTTTGTTTCGTCGTTGTGTGTATAGGGGACAGCCAGTACAGACTACAGCCTTGTTGTAGTGTGTTTTGGACGACCTTTGCAGGCCAGACAGCTGCCCTGACACAGTTTGTATTTGACAAGCATTACAGACTACACACACCTGTTGTAGTGTTTATGGGTCAAGATGGAATCCATGCTTCCATCCTGGATGTGAGGGGGTTTTAGGTTATGACCGCGGGTGGAGAGGAGTTGATGCGCTGTGGTCTCGAGTGTCCACGCCCTGCCTCCTCACACACACACACACACACACACACACACACACACACTCAGCCCGCATGAGTACATCCTTGCGTGTTGAGTCAGTTATGAGGATTGTGGATCGACCTCCGCGTGCCACTAGAGCGCCAGCGACATTTTAGCCATGACGTCGATTGCTTTAACCCATCAGAGGAGCCAGTTGTGCAACAGGGGAGATAGGCAGCAGAAGTTACATCCACACACTCCAGTAATTTAGCTGACAGAGCCAAGCCCTGGATTAGTATGTTCCATGATGTAGTGGCGTATGCCATTCTACGTGGAGTGAACCTCGTGTATGTCATTCTTCGTGGAGTGAACCTTACGTCGTGGAAGAACACCTGCCGAAGGCCGACATGCTCCACCTCACCCTCTCACGAACCCTCGGGGACATGAACTGGGATCACGCAGAAGGACGCGACCGCATCCAGGATCACGTAGGATTTCTCCTCACAGTCGCAGGCATACGTAACGGAACACCACCCCTCGTTGCCTGCGCTGCGTGTTGGCGCTCCGTACTGGCGTTGGCGGCGACTTGTGTGTGTGTGTTTCGTGAGCGCTGCCTCGAGGCTCTTGTCTCCTGCAGTGGTGCTAAGTCACGTGCTCCAGCTTGTGGTGTTCCTTAATGTTCCGGAGCGATGGCAGCTCCGGCGTGAGTATGACGAAGACAGAAATGGCGGCTGACGAGGGAAAGTAATGTGTGTATGTTGGTCTGTCTGTGTTTTGTATGTCTTGTATTTGTCACTGTTTTTGGTGGCTGAGTGTTTGTGTACTTGTCGGTTAGTGTGTGTGTGTGTGTGTGTGTGTGAGTGTGTCAATATATGAATACATTTGTATTCGTGGACTCCACCTGCAAGTGGACGGAAAGGAGTACATTACCATAGAGGGACTTCTAGTGCAAAGGGGTTCATCACTCCCCTGCTCCTGCGTGTAGTGCACCCTCGAAGCTGATGTACCCTTATAGAAGAGGTCCTGGAGGTCTTTGATAATGATAATACTAATATGAATACATCTGTGACGTACATGCTTATGTAATGACGCAGTGTTGAAAGAATCCGCACAGTGTGTATGCTTTACCTATCGTCAGTAAACAGAGCAGCACTGGGCCGTAGCATGTGTACCCACTGTGCGTCGACCAGTGTGAACTGTAATCATTTATACGCAACGGAGAAAATCTACGCGCCTCACTGGGGTTCAGGAATGCGTTACTCATCTTTCGCTGTGTTTATTTGCGGGTGTTTATTTGAGTGTACGTCCGTTTAGTTATTGTTAAGATGGTGGTGTTCTTTGGATGTCATTTGCCTCTGTATTATCACTATGCATATATATATATATATATATATATATATATATATATATATATATATATATATATATATATATATATATATATATATATATATATATCGCTGCTTAATTCATTCCAGAACGATAGAAACTTTCGCTTTACTTGGTTAGACATTTCCCTGCTCCTGCATGGAGTGCAGTCCCGTAAGCATGACCGTGGAATAATAATAATGGTAGCGGTAAACGAGAGTCTTATGTTCACGTCGCTGTATTTAGCGCCCGAAAAGACGTCCTTCTCGCTTTTTACAACGGTGATTTAGCTTGCCAAATATGCAGCGTTTACAAACCCGGAATTAGGGAAGCGTCTGGTCAGGTGAAACTGCGGAACGCGACGCCTGCTGACCAGGGAACACGCCGCCGTCACTTGCGCAAAGGCGCTGCGCGCGTGTTGACACGGTCATGACTCAGGCCAGCAAACATAAGATGAATCGCAGGTTGGGGTGGGTGGGGAAGTGATCGTGTTCTTCAGAACTGAAGGACTTGGAAGTGAAAAGTAAAAGTTAATAATCGTACAGTTATATTTTATTATTATTATCATTATAATTATCATTATTATTATTATTATTATTATTATTATTATTATTATTGTTATTATTATTATCATCATTATTATTATTATTATTATTATTATTATTAGTATTATTATTATTATTATTGTGATTCTTTGTCACTGAAAATGCTGTTCCGTTACTGCATTCTGGTATGGCCTCTTCTCCCTAACGTATATGGATATACGTTCATTATGGACATATTCTTGTATATGTTCATGGAAAGTATGATAACATCTCCGTAACCAGTTGTCGTTGGAGCATATATATATATATATATATATATATATATATATATATATATATATATATATATATATATATATATTTTCATACTATTCGCCATTTCCCGCGTTAGCAAGGTAGCGTTAAGAACAGAGGACTGGGCCTTTCAGGGAATATCCTCACCTGGCCCCCTTCTCTGTTCCTTCTTTTGGAAAATTTTAAAAAAATGAGAGGGGAGGATTTCCAGCCCCCCGCTCCCTTCCCTTTTAGTCGCCTTGTACGACACGCAGGGAATACGTGGGAAGTATTCTTTCTCCCCTATCCCCCATATATATCTTCTGGTAGTGCCGAGTTGTTATTTCGTACTACCAGAGCAGCGTAAACAGACTCGAGATTTCGTTTTCGTTCGTTGCCATTCACTTTACCGTTCTTGATCAGGAAAGGTTTGCGTAGACCTGTTTTTTTTTTTTTTCTTTTTCGTTAGGGTTAGTCAGCTAGTGACTGACTCTCTCTCTCTCTCTCTCTCTCTCTCTCTCTCTCTCTCTCTCTCTCTCTCTCTCTCTCTGTGTGTGTGTGTGTGTGTGTGTGTGTGTGTGTGTGTGTGTGTGTGTGTAGGGACGGGTTAGGATCGCATAGACAAGGTGCGAGCAGAAATCCGGCAGGCTCGAGGTACCGGGGCCGGCGCTCCGTGTTGATACAGACGCGGCCACGGTTTTATGGGTTAATATGACCCTAACAGCAGCCCCGGAGGGGTTTTATTTTGCCCCGGGTTTATATGGATCTCCTCGTTTGTTTGTGTTTGTTTTATGTTTGTTTTGTTGTCATGGGCTGCGTGGTTTTCTGAGTACTTCACGGCGGTGAAAACGGATCAGCGAAACAAGGCATTGATGTCGGCCAGAGAGGTTTTCTTTTGTTTTTGTTTTGTTTTTTTGGCCATGGCGAATCCGTTCCTTCTCTCGCACTTGTCAGTGGTTATTCCCCCCCCGTCCCCCCCCCCCCTCGTCCGTGTTCTAGTCATTGGTTTCGCCGATAGATATACTTGATGAGACGATGGGATAGACGTGCACTCGTGGCTGGGTGGCTCTTAGCGACAGATCACGGGTTCGAATCTGATGAGGGAAACGCCATAAGGTCGCCTACGACCTGCGTGTCGTAGGTGACTAAAAGGGGAGGGAGCGCGGGGGGGGACTGCAAATCCTCCCCTCTCTTTTTTAATTTTCTAAAAGAAGGAACAGAGAAGGGGGCTAAGTGAGGATAGTCCCTCAAAGGCTCAGTCCTCTGTTCTTAACGCTGCCTCGCCAACGCGGGAAAAGGCGAATGGTATGCATATATATATATATATATATATATATATATATATATATATATATATATATATATATATATATATATCCAGAGAAAACGGGAATCGAGGTAAAAGCTGACGTGGCTGAGAATATGATCTACGAGGCGAAGTGAAAATCGCAGGAGACATTGTCCACTGAGAAGTAAATAATTAGCTGATTTACGATTGGAGATGGTAATTATTTTTTTATGAGAGTGTGGAAAAAATGTTGTAAAGTGTAAGAGTAAATAAAACAACAAAAATGAGTTGATGACGGTTTCCAGCTGTCGAAGAAAGTGAAGCAAATGGATTTACAGTGAGAAAGAAGTTTGGGGGAAAAAAATAAGGTAAAGAGATTGGCTGAGGACGACATGGGAGCAAGAAGGGCCTCTCGAGTGGTGGGGGTGGGGAGGTGGAGACGGCGTTGGAGGGCGGGGGGCACTGTTGGAGAGAGGGCCGGAAAGTGAGGGCGGGGGTGGTGGAGAAGGATTTGAAGGGTAGAGGAGGTGGTGGTGGCGGTGGCAGAGAAGTTAGAGGATGGGGGTGTTGGAGGAGATGATGGAGTTGATGGTGGTGGAGGAAGGGTTGGGGGATGGTGTTGGAGGTACCGCGACGAGTGGAGTGAGTGTTGGAGGACGAAACTAGACGACACAGTTGGACGCCAAAGACAAAAAAAAAAGGAAATGTGAAGAGAGAGAGAGAGTGAGACGGTGGCGCTGAAAGGGAACGTGGAATTGCAACTCATCCACATCGAGCGGCAGGAGGAGGGGAGGGAGTGGGAGGGAACAGGGAGGGAGGGAGGGAGGGAACAGGGAGAAAGGGAGGGAGAGGGAACAGGGAGGGTGAAGGAACAGGGAGGGAGAGGGAACAGGGAGGAGAGAGAGAGAGAGAGAGAGAGAGAGAGAGAGAGAGAGAGAGAGAGAGAGAGAGAGAGAGACCTAAGAAAGACAGACACACTGCCGGTCCAACCGCCATGGGATGTGAGGATGGATTCCCCCCTCCGACGTGCAACAGCGACATCAGAACCCTGGGAAGGGACGTGTTTAACACACACACACACACACACACACACACACACAAAGTTAGTCAAACATAAGACGTTTTCTGACCTCAGTTGAGTAATGACACACCTCCCCCCTCCCCCTCCCCGATCTCGACCATCAGAGTAAAGTGTCAGGTCGTGAAGGAGGCAGGCGAGGCAGGAGGTGAGGAGGAAGGAACAACACACCGGAGTGACAGAGTAAAGTGTCAGGTCGTGAAGGAGGGAGGCAGGCGAGGCAGGAGGTGAGGAGGAAGGAACAACACACCGGAGTGACAGAGTAAAGTGTCAGGTCGTGAAGGAGGCAGGCGAGGCAGGAGGTGAGGAGGAAGGAACAACACACCGGAGTGACAGAGTAAAGTGTCAGGTCGTGAAGGAGGGAGGGAGGCGAGGCAGGAGGTGAGGAGGAAGGAACAACACACCGGAGTGACAGCTTCACCTGACGGGTGGTCGGACACTCGCCTCTCAGAGCCACCAGCTTGGCCGGGAGGAAGCTTGAGTGTCAGGGAAGAGAGTGGCGCTGGTGTGGACGTTGACTTGGAGGTGGACTGCTGGTCGTCCAGTTGGTGATGGTTGGGGTAGTCGTGGTTGCGGTAGTAATGGTCATAGGGGTTGTGATGGTGGTGGTTGAGGAGAGGAAGTGATGGTAGTAGTGGTGGTCGAAGGGAACAAGTGACGATGGTGGTAGTAGTGGAGGTCGAAGGGAACAAGTGATGGTGGTGGTTGGTGGTGTTGGTGGCTGGGCGTTCGTTACGTCAGGTTTGAAAGCCGCCGTGCAGGTCGGCCAGGCTCTCTGGACTCACTTCCTGAAAGGACTTGACAGACGAGTACTAGTGGCAAGCGGCCGCTGTGCTCCCTGCTGGTACTAGCGGCCTCCTCCTCCCCCTGCTGGTGGACAAGGTGAGGCCCTGGTGCGTAGTAGGGCTACCAGGAGAGAGAGAGAGAGAGAGAGAGAGAGAGAGAGAGAGAGAGAGAGAGAGAGAGGCACACGCCCGCCCATCGTACGGAGAGTGTTTGTGGTCACAGGTTCGAGTGAGGGCGCTGCCTGGCACATAGGGATGTGGTTGGTCAACCAAACTGTTTTCGTCGTTGTAGTATGTTCCTATATACTGTGGTAGTTAATTTTCTTTTCTTTTCTTTTTTTTTGTCATCTTTGAACTGATTTACTTTCCCACGTATTCCCTGCGTGTCGTAGAAGGCGACTAAAAGGGGAGGGAGCGGGGGGGCTGGAAATCCTCCCCTCTCGTTTTTTTATTTTTAATTTTCCAAAAAAAAGGAACAGAGAAGGGGGCCAGGTGAGGATATTCCCTCAGAGGCCCAGTCCTCTGTTCTTAACGCTACCTCGCTAACGCGGGAAATGGCGAACAGTTTGAAAGAAAGATATATATATATATATATATATATATATATATATATATATATATATATATATATATATATATATATATATATATATAATTGACCTATTAGAGAATCGCATGCCAACCTCTTCTCCATCGGAGTAGCCATGGGTCGTGTTCGGGACTCGTAAATTTAACATTACCGCCTCGTTATGTCACCTCCCCACGCCTTCCCCACGCCCTCCAAGCCTGGCAACGGGCCACACTTAAAGCCTCTTGCGTGTGACGGGCCTCCACACCCTCCCCTGCGTCATCTCATGGCCACGCCTACCCTCGAGTGTGACCAGCCTGGGCGTATGATTGCGTAAGGCATAATCCCACACACCAGAGGTGACACTTGGTACGTAATGTCTCGTCACGTCCGCTCGTTGGCAACTGCACGACGGCCTCTAGTGTCGAATCACGATCATAGATGGCGCTGACTCTCTCGCAGTATTCCGTCTTGCCTAAATTCTCTTAAAGTCCAACCCTCTAATAGATCGCCGATGGCTTTTATCATGCTACCGAATGATCACATCTATCGTATGGATGATAGACACGGGTCGGTAAGCTTATCTTTTAATTTTTTTTAAGCTTTTTTTTTTAATATAAAGCTTAACGTAACGATATCGAGAGAGCTTTCGGAAGTGGTGGAGCTTCCTGAAAACAATGGAGTTCCTTTCTAAGGCGTGGTCATGATGGATTCTCCTTCCCCTTCCTCCTCTTCCCTTCCTCCTCCTCCTCCCTTCCTCCTCCTCGTAGTGCTCGTTGCCAAGCCCCTCGGCTGTGGTCCACTTAAACACAAAAAATAACCGTGTCACACACACACACACACACACACACGGGTGGTTGGAGACAATCACTGCCGGAAGTAGTTAGCGAGGTATTAGTTGGTGTGGTTAGAGAGGTCCGTTGTGGCTGTCACCGGCGGGTTGGTTGGTCAATCTCCTCGTCTCCCTTTACCCATGGTTGTTAAAGTGTGGGGGTTGTGACAGGTTGTGGTTTATTTGGTTGGCAAGACCCATGTCTTAAAAACCCCCGGTTGTTTTTTGCGTGGGGTTGTGACGGGTTGCTGGTGGTTCGTGTGTTTAATCTCGTTTCTCACAACCCTGGTTATTAGTGTATGTTGTGATGGGTGTGGGTAGGTTATGGTGTGTACGTAATCTAACAAAATGTCCGATCAAGGGAGAGAGAGAGAGAGAGAGAGAGAGAGAGAGAGAGAGAGAGAGAGAGAGAGAGAGAATGTGATTTAGGAGTGGATAAATGCGCGAGTACCATCCATTGTAATAGGCTTACACTAATATTACAAGCGTATAGGGAAGTCCAGCTACTATATATATATATATATATGATATGGTAACTGGACTTCCCGATCAAATAAGGTTTTTACGTCAGTCATCACGCTTTCCCGATCGACTGAGACGCATTTTTAGAAGTTTACTTGGTACACTCGCGTGGAGAGAGGGTTGTCAACACGGGAAGGTATTGTACGATCGTCGTCAGCATACGTGGTCAGCCAGCCATCATAAACCCTTCTTATCTACGTCGCCCGTAGGTAGCAGTGAACGCCACATGGCTTCGGGATGTCATTTGTGGTGGTGTTGGCGGCAGAAGAGACGTACGTATCCCATGCGTTTCATCCTGGTACGCGCAGGACGCACCCAGGCAGTAGAACTTGAGACCAGTGCTCACCCCGGCATCTGTGATTACGACACTCTTCGCCTACAGTATAATGCAGGCAGCCATGACCCAAGCCTTTAATTGCGGCTGATAACGAGCGGTTTCTATCCAACTACTAGTGGCGGATGGCGGTTAGGTTTTATTAAAAAGGCACAGCGGCTGATGGAACGCCCTTGGCGTGCTGATCGGAACGAGGTGGTTGGACGGTGCCCTTTTTGCTTGAGACATGTGGATTATCGTGCAGGTAGAATACGAATCAGTAGAAAGCTGATTCCTTAAGTAACATTGCCATAGGGCGAGCGGACGGCGGGGGACCCGTAGCAATCGTAAACAGGAAGTGCAGCGCGAAAACCAGATCGCCTGGTTGGTGGTGGGCGGGTGCGGGGCTAGCCATGGGAGAGAGAGAGAGAGAGGTAGGGAGGGAGGAGTGGTTGGTTGGTTGGTTGGCTGGCTCCAGGTTGCAGGTGCTGTTGGGAGGAGAAGGGGATCAACACCTGCTCTGGGTGTATATGTGTGTGTGTGTGTGTATTTACGTCTTCGTGACTGTGAAAGCTGTTGTGTGATTAATAACATCTGCCGCAACGTGTGTGTTTACGAGAAACGGAGTCGTCCACGATTCAGTGGTGGTAAATTTATTGTCTTCAGCTTAAAGAGGACTTGAAGTGACTCGCTCTCTCTGATTTCCTCTCTCGTGCCTTTTGTATGTAAAGAAAATGATGATAACGACTCTCACATTGTATGATTTTTCAAGGTGGAGGAACAAGAGACCGTTCAGTGATAATAGAATGTCAAGGACGCGAAGAATTAGCATTGAAACCAAGACGCAAACGTCTGGATACACTTCCTTCTCGTCCTCCCCCTCCTCCTGGGTGTATTGACACAGGCTGAGTGTGTGTGTGTGTGTATGTGTGTTTATACAGGATCACTTGATTTACACGGGTGATTAAGACGGTATCTTGCCGTATTATTACTCGGTTTTATAGTGAAAGATCGACCTAGGTTTTTTTTTTATGGTGTATTCCGTCCTTTTTTTATTTGCGCACTTTGTGATTGTTCTCGTCCATGTCTAGGAGACGACAAGGCGGGGTGAGGATAATAAGTGTGGGACTATACAGATTTCCACTTGTGGCCACAGTTGTTACCCCACACACACACACACACACACACACACACACACACACACACACACACACACACACACACACATCACCACACTGTGGACCACTATGTTTACACACACGGTCGGGCCGTCTGTGTAGACACGCGACGCTCGCCCATGAACTTTGTCGGTGTTGCTTGTGGCGTGTGGATGTGGCGGAGGGTGGCGTGTGGATGAGGCGGAGGATGGCGTGTGGATGTAGCGGATGATGTGGTGTATGGATGTAGCGGATGATGTGGTGGAGGTTGGTGTGTGGATGTGGCGCATGATGCGGAGGATGGTGTGTAGATGTAGCGGATGATGTGTGTGTGTGTGTGTGGATGCGGTGGATGAAGCGTAGGGTGGTGTGTGAATGTGGTGGATGAAGCGTAGGGTGGTGTGTGAATGTGGTGGATGAAGCGTAGGGTGGTGTGTGGATGTGGTGGATGAAGCGTAGGGTGGTGTGTGGCAGAGGCGGAGGAGGCATTTTACATCGATATCCTTAGAATTATTACTGTAGATAATAACTCCTTGGGGAGGGAAAAAAAAAGATCATGTACGAAATGTCAAGGCGAAGTGTGTAAAGAAGAAATCACGGACGTTATGGGCATGAGTTTCCACCTTGAGCCATAACGAAGGCTTCGGGGGGAAGAAAGAGTCTTGTCTGGGGTTTTGGCGGGAAGGCGTGGCCGCTTCCCGCGCTAGATTTGTTGACATCACCTGGAGGTATACGATGACCTTTTGGTATATCAACTCACCAGTAATCTTATTGTGGAGTCCTACATAGGTGTATTTATCTTTACTGGCGTGGATTTTCAAATCTCGTGTCTCTGTGTGTGTGTGTGTGTGTGTCTTGAGTGTGGGTTGTAAATGTCAAGGTGTATTGGTCAGTGAAGAACACTGCGCAAGACTTAATCGTTGTGAAAGCCTCGTCCCATGTAAAGATTAGTATGTAGAGTAATGTCTGACTGCATGATATATCAAAGCCTGACTATGAAATAGTTTGGTTGGTATCTGGTGTTCAGTATGATTGTGGAACCTGGAGAAGGAGAAAAAAAAATGGATCTTTACTCGATTTCGAAGAAGACTGGATGAAATGGATTTGTGCATGTCCAGATTTGTGGGCATTAAGACACATATATAAAAACCCACAACCCTCCCTCCCTCCCTCCAGTACTTTGAGTTACGTTACGACACAGCAGACCCCCTCCAGTATTGGGAAGTTACGACACATTAGCCGACCCTTCCAGTGTCGTAAAGTTACCGCACACCAGACTTTACCAGTATTGTGAGGGTTAGAAACGTATTCATACATGCTCATGAGATGGAAACCGTCCCCGTTGCTGGACACAGCACTTCAGACAGACGCATATCTTAACCTGACACTGTTAGGACGCGGGAGGACAAGATCGTTCAAATCCTGATAGATCCCACCACCACTTCGTTCTCCATAAAGCGATTGAAGCCAGTGTGGCCATGTTGCAACAACAGAAAACGGGTGCGGCCCCCATGGCTGGTGCCCAGCCCTGCTGGTCTTACAGTTAAACGTCCTTGAGAGCACACTGGGCCCAGATCGGGTAGCAGCAGCAAGTGGCTGGCTTGTAGCGTATTGTCTCTCATAATCCATCGTCCCCCAGGATTGATGGTACACACAGTAACCGTCGACATGTCGCTCGTGTTGGGAAAATATATGAGGTTGAGATATATATATATAGAGAGAGAGAGGCGTTGGGAGATCGGCTGTCAGCGCCATCTATGGCTCGAATGCCGTGTGAGGCTCAAGAGGTTCCCTTCTCGGCGTTCTTGTGTGTCACCTGCACAAGCAGTTACTCAACCTTGAAAGCAAGCCCATCCGAGCTGCTCCCTGTGAGCCGGATGGGAAGTCTGTAATAAAAAAAGATAAAAGTACAATTTCAGTCTTGTCAGCCTAACAAGCTAAGCTGATTATAGCCAGGGAGAGAAAAAGTCAATCAGTCAACCTTTTCAGTAAGATTGGGGTCGAAATTGTCAGCCGCTGATATGCATTTTCGTCTCGATCAAACCATGAAATACCAGTGTATGTATATGTGTGTGTGTGTGTGTGTGTGTGTGTGTATACCGTTATATTGCGTGCATGAGTTGTGAATATTTAACCTGATTTTTTTTTAGCATTGTCCGGGGAGGGGGGGAATCTTAATCAAAAACTTTCATGATTGTCTGGCACCATTTGGCAACGTTTCGCGTCTCGATGATATGTTGCCATGGGTCGGCGGCAATATATATATGTATATATATATATATATATATATATATATATATATATATATATATATATATATATATATATATTATCCCTGGGGATAGGGGAGAAAGAATACTTCCCACGTATTCCCTGCGTGTCGTAGAAGGCGACTGCAAGGGGAGGGAGCGGGTGGCTGGAAATCCTCCCCTCTCATTATTTTTTTAATTTTCCAAAAGAAGGAACAGAGAAGGGGGCCAGGTGAGGATATTCCCTCAAAGGTCCAGTCCTCTGTTCGTAACGCTACCTTGCTATCGCGGGAAATGGCGAATAGTATATATATATATATATATATATATATATATATATATATTCATCACTGATTCCCTAAATACATCCCATTCCTCCCCCACTCCCCTTACTTCCATTGTTCTCACCTTTTTCCATTCTGTACACAGTCTCTCCTGGTACTTCCCCACACAGGTCTCCTTCCCAAGCTCACTTACTCTCACCACCTTCTTCACCCCAACATTCACTCCTCTTTTCTGAAAACCCATACTAATCTTCACCTTAGCCTCCACAAGATAATGATCAGACATCCCTCCAGTTGCACCTCTCAGCACATTAATATCCAAAAGTCTCTCTTTCGCACGCCTGTCAATTAACACGTAATCCAATAACGCTCTCTGGCCATCTCTCCTACTTACATAAGTATACTTATGTATATCTCGCTTTTTAAACCAGGTATTCCCAATCATCAGTCCTTTTTCAGCACATAAATCTACAAGCTCTTCACCATTTCCATTTACAACACTGAACACCCCATGCATACCAATTATTCCCTCAACTGCCACATTACTCACCTTTGCATTCAAATCACCCATCACTATAACCCGGTCTCGTGCATCAAAACCGCTAACACACTCATTTAGCTGCTCCCAAAACACTTGCCTCTCATGATCTTTCTTCTCATGCCCAGGTGCATATGCACCAATAATCACCCACCTCTCTCCATCAACTTTCAATTTTACCCATATTAATCGAGAATTTACTTTCTTACATTCTATCACATACTCCCACAACTCCTGTTTCAGGAGTATTGCTACTCCTTCCCTTGCTCTTGTCCTCTCACTAACCCCTGACTTCACTCCCCAGACATTTCCAAACCACTCTTCCCCTTTACCCTTGAGCTTCGTTTCACTCAGAGCCAAAACATCCAGGTTCCTTTCCTCAAACATGGTTTGGGCACATGGAGAGAATGAGTGAGGAGAGATTGACCAAGAGGATATATGTGTCGGAGGTGGAGGGAACGAGGAGAAGAGGGAGACCAAATTGGAGGTGGAAAGATGGAGTGAAAAAGATTTTGTGTGATCGGGGCCTGAACATGCAGGAGGGTGAAAGGAGGGCAAGAAATAGAGTGAATTGGAGTCATGTGGTATACAGGGGTTGACGTGCTGTCAGTGGATTGAAGCAAGGCATGTGAAGCGTCTGGGGTAAACCATGGAAAGCTGTGTAGGTATGTATATTTGCGTGTGTGGACGTGTGTATGTACATGTGTATGGGGGGGGGGGTTGGGCCATTTCTTTCGTCTGTTTCCTTGCGCTACCTCGCAAACGCGGGAGACAGCGACAAAGTATAAAAAAAAAAAAAAAAAAAAATATATATATATATATATATATATATATATATATATATATATATATATATACCTGTCTTGGTTCCTATAGGTAAATATTTATATTTTCGTGTCTTATCATAACTTTGCGACATGACCGTGGCTGAGACGCATCTCTCCGTTGGTATTGACCCATTACGACGACGCCTCCTCCGCCATCCGTTTTTCCGAGATGCGTCAGTCGGTAATCACACCGTTCAAGGAAATGAGTCATTTCTCTGAAGGATTTAAGGCCTGGGACTTTGGGAGATGCGCACAGCAGGAGGGAGAGAGAGAGAGAGAGGGAGAGAGAGAGAGAGAGAGAGAGAGAGAGAGAGGGAGAGAGAGAGAGAGGGAGAGAGAGAGAGAGAGAGGCTGACTTTTATGTTTCTGGTTTTCTTGATGCCTTTCCCTCGGCCTGTGTGTATTACCCTTCAAGGTGGATGTGTGTCGATTTGCCCGCCGAAGACAGAGTCATGATTGCGTTCGCAGTCCAGCTGTGTAGCAAAGCGCCCCAAAATGCATGGTAATATTTATTTTTTTTCCTTTTTTCTTTTTTTTTTTTCTTCAAGGATACGGCCAGTCAACGTAGCCTTGGAAAATCATTTTTAAGTACGTAATTTTTTTTTTGTCATCAATTCCAGGACGCATTGATGTTCGACGCGTTTTCGTAAACAGTGTGAACCCGGATTCGTGAGCTGGGGTGAATCACGAACGCGTCACCGAGGGTGGGATGTCCACAGACACACACACACACACACACACACACACAAGTCACAGGGGCACCGTAAGGGCAGAGGAACACATGCACAAGTTCCGTAAGGGAGAGAGAAACACATGCACAAGTTCCGTAAGGGCAGAGAGCAGCACATGCACAAGTTCCGTAAGGGAGAGAGAAACACATGCACAAGTTCCGTAAGGGCAGAGAGAAACACATGCACAAGTTCCGTAAGGGAGAGAGCAACACATGCACAAGTTCCGTAAGTGAGAGAGAAACACATGCACAAGTTCCATAAGGGAGAGAGAAACACATGCACAAGTCCCGTAAGGGCAGAGAGAAACACATGCACAAGTTCCGTAAGGGAGAGAGCAACACATGCACAAGTTCCGTAAGGGAGAGAGAAACACATGCACAAGTTCCGTAAGGGCAGAGAGCAGCACATGCACAAGTTCCGTAAGGGCAGAGAGGAACAGGCATCCACAGCAGCATATCTACTTGTTACGTTACTCCAGGGGAAAAACTCGTGTTTCCAGTATTTTACGACATTTATCTTGTGCCCTTTTTTTTTTCTTACGACGTTTATGTCCACACTGAACTCGCCCTTAGTTCGCCGGGGGTGTTCCTACCGCTGTTGGCGAACGATGTTATGAGAGAACTGCCCTTTTTTGGGTCCTCTTATGAGAGAACTACCACTTTTGGGTTTTGTTATGAGAGAACTACTTCTTTTGGGTCCTGTTATGAGAGAACTACCACTTTTTTGGGTCTTGTTATGAGAGAACTACCACTTTTGGGTCCTGTTATAAGAGAACTACTTCTTTTGGGTCCTGTTATGAGAGAACTACTTCTTTTGGGTCCTGTTATGAGAGAACTACCACTTTTTTGGGTCTTGTTATGAGAGAACTACCACTTTTGGGTCCTGTTATGAGAGAACTACCACTTTTGGATCCTGTTATGAGAGAACTACCACTTTTGGATCCTGTTATGAGAGAACTACCACTTTTGGGTCCTGTTATGAGAGAACTACTTCTTTTGGGTCCTGTTATGAGAGAACTACCTCTTTTGGGTCCTGTTGTGAGAGAACTACTTCTTTTGGGTCCTGTTATGAGAGAACTACCACTTTTGGGTCCTGTTATGAGAGAACTACCACTTTTGGGTCCTGTTATGAGAGAACTACTTCTTTTGGGTCCTGTTATGAGAGAACTACCTCTTTTGGGTCCTGTTATGAGAGAACTACCACTTTTTTGGGTTTTGTTATGAGAGAACTACCTCTTTTGGGTCCTGTTATGAGAGAACTACCACTTTTGGGTTTTGTTATGAGAGAACTACCACTTTTGGGTTTTGTTATGAGAGAACTACCACTTTTTTGGGTCTTGTTATGAGAGAACTACCACTTTTGGGTTTTGTTATGAGAGAACTACTTCTTTTGGATCCTGTTATGAGAGAACTACCACTTTTGGGTCCCGGTCATTTCGTCCGGTCAGTCAGTCTAGAGACGAATTCGATGGTTGTAATCTTTGATGAAATGTTGTTTCGTAAACATCGTCAAAATCCACCTCCAAGCTGTCCATTTCTGATCATTTTAATATCCTCGAAATTAGCAGATATGCGTTGTAATATATATATATATATATATATATATATATATATATATATATATATATATATATATATATATATATATATATGTTTATATATATATATATATATATATATTTATATATATATATATATATATATATATATATATATATATATATATATATATATATATATATATATATAAAAGAAAAAATCATCATTTGTTGTTGTTGCTACCGCAGTGAAGCGGGAAGTAGTTGAACATGTGTCGTATGAGCGGTGAAGCAGGGAGGCACTTGAACATGTGTCGTATGAGCGGTGAAGCAGGGAGGCACTTGAACATGTGTCGTATGAGCGGTGAAGCGGGGAGGCACTTGAACATGTGTCGTATGAGCGGTGAAGCAGGGAGGCACTTGAACATGTGTCGTATGAGCGGTGAAGCAGGGAGGCACTTGAACATGTGTCGTATGAGCGGTGAAGCGGGAAGTAGTTGAACATGTGTCGTATGAGAGGTGAAGCAGGGGAGGCACCTGAACATGTGTCGTATGAGCGGTGAAGCGGGGAGGCACTTGAACATGTGTCGTATGAGCGGTGAAGCAGGGAGGCACTTGAACATGTGTCGTATGAGCGATGAAGCAGGGGAGGCACTTGAACATGTGTCGTATGAGCGATGAAGCAGGGGAGGCACTTGAACATGTGTCGTATGAGCGGTGAAGCAGGGGAGGCACTTGAACATGTGTCGTATGAGCGGTGAAGCAGGGAGGCACTTGAACATGTGTCGTATGAGCGGTGAAGCAGGGAGGCACTTGAACATGTGTCGTATGAGCGGTGAAGCAGGGAGGCACTTGAACATGTGTCGTATGAGCGGTGAAATGGGGAGGCACTTGAACATGTGTCGTATGAGCGATGAAGCAGGGAGGCACTTGAACATGTGTCATATGAGCGGTGAAGCAGGGAGGCACTTGAACATGTGTCGTATGAGCGGTGAAGCAGGGAGGCACTTGAACATGTGTCGTATGAGCGGTGAAGCAGGGAGGCACTTGAACATGTGTCGTATGAGCGGTGAAGCAGGGAGGCACTTGAACATGTGTCGTATGAGAGGTGAAGCAGGGGAGGCACTTGAACATGTGTCGTATGAGCGGTGAAGCAGGGAGGCACTTGAACATGTGTCGTATGAGCGGTGAAGCAGGGAGGCACTTGAACATGTGTCGTATGAGCGGTGAAGCAGGGAGGCACTTGAACATGTGTCGTATGAGCGGTGAAGCAGGGAGGCACTTGAACATGTGTCGTATGAGCGGTGAAGTATGAGTGAACTTGATCACTTGTGATGTGTTCATTAAAACGGTATTCACACTAGTGTATGAGGAGCACGCGCGCGCGCGCGCGTGTGTGTGTGTGTGTGTGACAAGGCTAACTAGCTAGTTACTGGCTCGTTTGCCGTAAGTAAAGCAGAGGCTATTGGTCATTACACTAACAAGCCGATTTCTTTTTTTTTTTTTTTTTTTCTTCCACTCCGTGTGTTGGCCGGCGAGTTTTTTGCTCGTGGTGTATAATGGACGAATTCCAGTTTCTAAATTGTACCGTTATCGAATTATGTATATATATATATATATATATATATATATATATATATATATATATATATATATATATATATATATATATATATTCCTATGAGTCCACGGGGAAAATGAAACTCGAAAAGTTCCCAAGTGCACTTTCGTGTAATAATCACATCATCAGGGGAGACACAAGAGAGAAATATAACAGTCAGTTGATATACATCGAAGAGACGAAGCTAGGACGCCATTTGGTAAACATGAGATTGTCCAAAAAAAAAAAAATCTTGATTACGCGCAAAATTGTGATCCTTTCCAATATATATATATATATATATATATATATATATATATATATATATATATATATATATATATATATATATATATATTCTTCTGTGTTATATTCATAACTTATTAAGTATGCCACATACTCCAGCGGTATACCTCAACACGTTTTGATTTTACTGAGATGACCAAAGATATGTTTAGCGAGTATACTCACCTGGTGTTACACTGACCCACCCTAGCCTCTTTACACACACACACACACACACACACACATATTCCCGACCAGCCAGCCAGCCAGTCACTCAGCCAGTCAGTCACTTAGTCAGTCAGCCAGCCAGCCAGCCAGTCAGTCACTTAGTCAGTCAGCCAGTCAGTCACTTAGTCAGTCAGCCAGCCAGCCAGCCAGTCACTTAGTCAGCCAGCCAGCCAGCCAGTCAGTCACTTAGTCAGTCAGCCAGCCAGCCAGCCAGTCACTTAGTCAGCCAGCCAGCCAGCCAGCCCAGGAGAAAGTCTGTTGAGAGGGGGGGGGGGGGTTAAGAGGCTTAAGCAACGGGCAGGAAGCCAAGGGAATACGAGCCGTATGGACGGTGGGAGTAGAGGCCCAAAACGGCCGGACGTCGTCACTGGTGATGGGTCGGCGGCAATATATATATATATATATATATATATATATATATATATATATATATATATATATTATCCCTGGGGATAGGGGAGAAAGAATACTTCCCACGTATTCCCTGCGTGTCGTAGAAGGCGACTAAAAGGGGAGGGAGCGGGTGGCTGGAAATCCTCCCCTTTCTTTTTTTTTTTTTTTTTTTTTTTTTTTTTTTTCAAAAGAAGCAACAGAGAAGGGGGTCAGGTGAGGATATTCCCTCTAAGACCCAGTTCTCTGTTCTTAACGCTACCTCGCTAACGCGGGAAATGGCAAATAGTATGAAAAAAAAAAAAAATATATATATATATATATATATATATATATATATATATATATATATGTATATATATATATATGTGTGTGTGTGTGTGTGTCTATGTGTGTGTGTGTGTGTGTGTGTGTGTGTGTGTGTGTGTGCGGTGATTACTGGTGAAAACGGAGAAAAATCTGGTCCTTCCCATATCGGTCATGACGCCGCCTCTCCTGCACCACCTGTCGCCGGTAACAGCCCAGACGGCCCGCTCTGATAACGCGTGGTAACGCCCCCGTCACAGAAGGAGGTAACACAGGCAGTAACAAGGGTAATAACGTCAGGGGTGATGATGATGATGTTATTCACAAAAAGATGTTCGGTATAGTCAGTGGATCAGACAACACGATAGTCGGGCAATGCAAGGAACCCCACACCCACATCTTAGAATGGGATCTTGGCTCCTTGAGCTAGTAGCTACGAGTAGCAGGGTTCGAATCCCGGTACAGTTGGTAGTAAGATGATGATGATGATATTCATAAAGAGATATTCCGTATAGTCAGTGGATCAGACAACACGATAGTCGGGCAATGCAAGGAACCCCACACCCACATCTTAGAATGGGATCTTGGCTCCTTGAGCTAGTAGCTACGAGTAGCAGGGTTCGAATCCCGGTACAGTTGGTAGTAAGATGATGATGATGATATTCATAAAGAGATATTCCGTTTAGTCAGTGGATCAGTGGATCAGACAACACGATAGTCGGGCAATGCAAGGAACTCCACACCCACATCTTAGAATGGAATGGGAACTTGGCTCCTTGAGCTAGTAGCTACGAGTAGCAGGGTTCGAATCCCGGTACAGTTGGTAGTAAGATGATGATGATGATATTCATAAAGAGATATTCCGTATAGTCAGTGGATCAGACAACACGATAGTTGGGCAATGCAAGGAACCCCACACCCACATCTTAGAATGGGATCTTGGCTCCTTGAGCTAGTAGCTACGAGTAGCAGGGTTCGAATCCCGGTACAGTTGGTAGTAAGATGATGATGATGATATTCATAAAGAGATATTCCGTATAGTCAGTGGATCAGACAACGCGATAGTCAGGCAGTGCAAGGAACCCCACACCCACATCTTAGAATGGAATGGGAACTTGGCTCCTTGAGCTAGTAGCTACGAGTAGCAGGGTTCGAATCCCGGCACAGGTCGTAGTAACAAGCAAGTCACCGTCCACAGTGCAGACTTTTTTTTACCGAGAGTTACACATAGGTGTTACTTGATGCCTTTGGCCACCCCACCGTGGGTTGATGGGGGAAGAAGCAGAGACAGTCTCTCTCTCTCTCTCTCTCTCTCTCTCTCTCTCTCTCTCTCTCTCTCTCTCTCTCTCTCTCTCTCTTCCCTTAGAGAGTACGCGGGCCGGCCGGGCTGTACTGTGAGGGGGGTTTCTGCCGCCTGTCTACTCTGCCACATTAGAAAGTTCCCGACATAATTTAGGATTCCGAGGCCATGGTGGATGTGGACCGCTGGAGAAAACCAGTCGTGGGTGGGGTTGTGTGTGTGTGTGTGTGTGGGGAGGGGGGGGGGGGGTTCATCACAGTTGTTATCGTAGTACCCGTTTTCTGTAAATCAACTTTTGCCCTGCAGTCCGTTTTCTGTGTCTTGGTCGGTTGACGTGGGATTTTCGTCCTCTCGTACCGTCCGTAAGCAAAGTACACAGTTGTGATGGTGGCTGGTCTGGTGGATTTATCTCAACGTTTGCGGACCACCTCGTCTTGCACAGCATCAGCCTATGATGGTCTTCTGTGTCTCGCAGGCCCCCTCGTCTTGTACACCATCAGCCTATGATGGTCTTCTGTGTCTCGGAGGCCCCCTCGTCTTGCACAGCATCATCCTATGATGGTCTTCTGTGTCTCGCAGGCCCCCTCGTCTTGTACACCATCAGCCTATGATGGTCTTCTCTGTCTCGCGGGCCCCTCGTCTTGCTCAGCATCAGCCTATGATGGTCTTCTGTGTCTCGCAGGCCCCCTCGTCTTGTACACTATCAGCCTATGATGGTCTTCTCTGTCTCGCGGGCCCCTCGTCTTGCTCAGCATCAGCCTATGATGGTCTTCTCTGTCTCGCGGGCCCCTCGTCTTGCACAGCATTAGCCTATGATGGTCTTCTCTGTCTCGCGGGCCCCCTCGTCTTGCTCAGCATCAGCCTATGATGGTCTTCTGTGTCTCGCGGGTCCCCTCGTCTTGCTCAGCATCAGCCTATGATGGTCTTCTGTGTCTCGCGGGCCCCTCGTCTTGCACAGCATTAGCCTATGATGGTCTTCTCTGTCTCGCGGGCCCTTCTTCGGGTCCGGGTTCCCTGCGTCCTCATACATATTGACATTCTCACGCAGAGGGACTTTCATTGAGAGTCGTCTTGCCCCACACACCACCTCCCTCCTACTGGCTGGCAAGCGCGGCCTGACCCGGTATTTCATTCATAGCAGGTGCCGCCAGCGCTAACCTTAGCGCATTCCCGCTTTCTCCTTCTGTTGTGTCTGTTTATCTTCGTTTTCATTGCGTGTGTGTGTGTGTGTGTCTTGGCTGCCGCGGTGGCTTGGGTTGGGTTGATACCTGGTGGTATTTGAGGTAGGGGTTTGGGGGCATGTAAACTACCCGTTGTCCAGGTGGTTAAAAGTGTTTTAGGTCATTACCGGTTTGGTACAGTCTGGTGACCAGCTGGACCTAGGCGAGCACGTCGGCTTCCCGCTTTCTCTGATGTCCCTAGTTGCCGCACGTTCCGTTTTCTGTAGCTCTGGGATTTGAGGGTTTTAAGAATTTTACGTGAGTACGATCGTGTAGGGGAGAGTAAGAGGCCTTGCTCATTATAATTCATAAGTGGCTTGAGGGGGAGGGGGATGCTATTTCGTGTGTGACGGGGTGGCGACGGGAATGGATGAAGTCAACATGTATGGATATATGCACATGTGTATATATGTATTTGTCTGTATATGTATATGTTACGTATACGTTGAAATGTATATGCATGTATATGTGCGTGTGTGGGCGTTATATGCATGTGTATGAGGGCGGGTTGGGCCATTCCTCGTCTTGTTTCCTTGCGCTACCTCGCAAACGCGGGAGACGGCGGTCAAGTATAATATATATATATATTGGAGCGATGTGGTATACCGGGGTTGACGTGCTGTCAGTGGATTGAATCAAGGCATGTGAAGCGTTTGGGGTAAACCATGGAAAGCTGTGTAGGTATGTATATTTGCGTGTGTGGACGTATGTATATACATGTGTATGGGGGGGGGGGGGGTTGGGCCATTTCTTTCGTCTGTTTCCTTGCGCTACCTCGCAAACGCGGGAGACAGCGACAAAGCAAAAAAAAAAAAAATATATATATATATATATATATATATATATATATATATATATATATATATGTATGTATGTATATATATCCAGTGGTTGACTGAGGAAGACAATACAGCCATCAAGTTTATATAGTTAAGTTCATGTGTGATGGGAGGAGGAGGAGGAGGAGGAGGAGGTCGTGTTGGAAGGCTTTCGCCGTCGAGTTGAAATCTCCGTGGTCAGTCAGTCGCTGGTGGTGGCTGGCTGGCGTGGTGCCCCAGTGTACATGATTTCCTCCCAAGCTGGTGGTCAGGTGCAGTTGGCTCTGCTCCCCCTCGGCGGACAGAGGGAAGACAGCCTGGGGGTCCGGCTAAGGGTGTCGTGTGTGATCCACTTGAACTCTCGGATCACCCCTTTTTTTTTAGGGGGGAAGGGGGAAAGAAGGTTTGTTGATGTATCCTGTTGATGTGCCGTTTTGAGGGGTAGAGTGTGTGTGTGTGTGTGTGTGTGTGGCGGTAACGAGGTAGTTTGACGCGTTGCCCTGGCTGGCTGGCCGAGGTTGCTGTGCCCAACCACCACCACCACCTGGTGTGTGTGTGTGTGAAATCCTACACTACGCTACGGGATCTGTTGACATCATCCCCTCCCGCCTGGCCTTCACGCGAGCGGGCTCTCTCTCTCTCTCTCTCTCTCTCTCTCTCTCTCTCTCTCTCTCTCTCTCTCTCTCTCTCTCTCTCTCTCTCTCTCTCTCTCTCCTTCCAGTATTTGCTCTGATGTCAGCCTTTTAACCTCCCGTTCGTCTCCTGAAGAAGAGACGCGCACTCTCATTCCCCCGCGTAGCGCCACGTCTCCGTCAGGAGGAGGAGCAGGAGCACCAGCACCACCTGCCAGCCAAACACCACCTCCTCCCACCTCCACCTCCCTCCTCTCCCTACAAGCTGGACATGCCTGTGGCTTGGAAAGCTGCATCAATGTGGTGCCCAGCAGGAGGTGTGGGTTGGGGTGTGTGTGGGTTGGGTGTGGGGGAACGGACACATCAGGACACTACTCTAAGCCAGTCGTCTGACCCGAATTACCGGAGAAAGTCGTCCTTGCACAGTTGGCGTCCACAGAGGCTAATGTTGAAGTTGGATGATGATGATGATGATATTATTATTATTATTATTATTATTATTATTATTATTATTATTATTATTATTTTTCCCTGGAGATAGGGGAGAAAGAATACTTCCCACGTATTCCCTGCGTGTCGTAGAAGGCGACTAAAAGGGGAGGGAGCGGGGGGCTGGAAATCCTCCCCTCTCGTTTTTTTTTAATTTTCCAAAAGAAGGAACAGAGAATTGGGCCAGGTGAGGGTATTCCCTCAAAGGCCCAGTCCTCTGTTCTTAACGCTACCTCGCTAATGCGGGAAATGGTGAAAGAAAAAGAAAGAATTATTATTATTATTATTATTATTATTATTATTATTATTATTATCATCATTAGTAGTATTAGTAGTGGTATTCACCGTCCACACCTCAGCAAAGCAACGTTTACAATTGGCGTCACCCCCAGAATGGAATTTCTCATATAGGTAAATGTAATGGCTCATATCAACGAATGTAATCTCTCATAAACGACTGTAATCCCTCAGGGGCGAATATAATCCCTCATAAACGGACTGTAATCCCTCAGAGGCGAATATAATCCCTCATAAACGGACTGTAATCCCTCAGAGGCGAATATAATCCCTCATAAACGACTGTAATCCCTTAGAGGAGATTATAATCAAACGGACTGTAATCCCTCAGGGGCGATTATAATCCCTCATAAACTACTGTAATCCCTCAGAGGCTATTGTAATCCCTCATAAACGGACTACAATCCCTCAGAGGCGAATATAATCCCTCATAAACGACTGTAATCCCTCAGAGGCGATTATGATCTCTCAAAGAGGCTAGTACAATGTCTCAGGCTTCATTACGGTACCATTTTTCTTTCATTATGTTTCATTTACTTTTGATTAACATCAGCAATCCAGGTTTCCGTCTATCCTCTCCCTCCGTCAGGCAGGTCCTGGGCCCCTGCCTGACGGAGGGCGCCACACGACCTGTTTTTTTCCCCCTTTCTCGGAAAAACGTTTTCCGCGAAAGTGTATAGAAAACGGTGATTCATGGGATGGAACGCGCCTTAATTTTTTTTTTTTTTTTAACAAATCTCATTTTTTTTTATCATTCGTTATCTTCAGTGATGTTAGTATACCTTTATCATTCGTTATCTTCAGTGATGTAGTATACCTTTATCATACGTCATCTTCAGTGATGTAGTATACCTTTATCATACGTCATCTTCAGTGATGTAGTATACCTTTATCATTCGTTATCTTCAGTGATGTAGTATACCTTTATCATACGTTATCTTCAGTGATGTAGTATACCTTTATCATACGTTATCTTCAGTGATGTAGTATACCTTTATCATACGTTATCTTCAGTGATGTATACCTTTATCATACGTTATCTTCAGTGATGTAGTATACCTTTATCATTCGTTTGTATACCTTCATTCATCATCTTCAATGATGTAGTATACCTTTATCATACGTTATCTTCAGTGATGTAGTATACCTTTATCATACGTTATCTTCAGTGATGTAGTATACCTTTATCATACGTTATCTTCAGTGATGTAGTATACCTTTATCATTCGTTTGTATACCTTCATCATTCATCATCTTCAATGATGTAGTATACCTTTATCATACGTTATCATCAGTGATGTAGTATACCTTTATGGAGAGATTGCAGTGAGTTCTCGTCAGCAGTGAAAGACGAGAGGATGATTACAGGCGGCGTGTGGCCCAGCGTCCTCTCTTGTTTCACTGTTGCCACGCCGAGATCCATACCACACGGTCTGTTGAACTGATGCAGAACCAGAGAAGATTTAAGCCTTACTTACGACTCCATTAACTGGCTAAATTATAGTTCGATGTTGCGTTTGTTAAGGCTAGGTCTTTAATGAGGTTAACCCACCCAGATGTCATAGTATTATTGGGGGGAAAAAATTTTCTGGGGTTTTTAAAACTAAATTTAGAAAATGAACTCAAGCGGGAAAATTTTTGGGAAAAAAAAATGTTTTTAGGCAAGATAGGAAAGTGACTATTAGATATATGATTATATCTGAATTATAACGTTCAAGATGGCTTTAAGTGGAATTTACAGAAGAATACTTTAGATTTCCACGTAAGTGAGCGGTAATTTACCCCTCGATACCTTGCACGCACGGTGGTAGAAAGTAGCAGGACATGGTGATAGCGTATATACAACGCGGCTGGCGGCCTCTGGCAATGTGCGCGCCACACGGGGCGCCCCTCAGCTGCCGCTCTTCCTCAGCCGCGTTTTGGCGGGAAATGTGGAAGCGTATTGATACAAATGGCCGGGTTACTAGAAGTTTTTATTGTTTATTTTCCTCTTTCTGGGATAGTCGACGATATGTCTTAACTACCAGCAAGAGCACGGGATTGTCCAGTAAGCGAAACATAAAGGAATCGAAGCTTCCTTTTCGATCCTGAAATACGTCAGAAAAACCTTATGAGAGGAATCGAAGCTTCCTTTTCGATCCTGAAATACGTCAGAAAAACCTTATGAGAGGAATCAAAGCTTCCTTTTCGATCCTGAAATACGTCAGAGAAACCTTATGAGAGGAATCGAAGCTTCCTTTTCGATCCTGAAATTCGCCAGAGAAACCTTATGAGAGGAATCGAAGCTTCCTTTTCGATCCTGAAATACGCCAGAGAAACCTTATGAGAGGAATCAAAGCTTCCTTTTCGATCCTGAAATACGCCAGAGAAACCTTATGAGAGGAATCGAAGCTTCCTTTTCGATCCTGAAATACGCCAAAGAAACCTTATGAGAGGAATCGAAGCTTCCTTTTCGATCCTGAAATACGCCAGAGAAACCTTATGATTTAACGTGACAAACGCAGATCCCAACCTGTGTTACGCCCTATTAGCTTTGACGTTGAACGTCTGACGAGAAAACACCCGCGAAATGAGTCGATCGTTTATATAACCTTCATGACGTGAACGCTGGTTTACATGCTAACCAAACTATGTCCTGGGGGAAAAAAAAAATGGGTTTGGGGTGCTTTCCATTCCCAGTATGACTGTGGGTTAGTGCTGAGGTGGGCGGGAGGGAAGGGAAGGGGGGAGAGTGAGTGTCCCGCGCCCCCCTTATATCAGGCTTGTATTCTGGAGTTCCCTTGAAGGACGTAGGTTCTTCCTTGTTATGACGGACGAGGTCATTTGTGGAGGTGGAGACAACGGGTCGTCCAACTTTAGGAAGGGCAGAAACCGTGGCAGTAGATTAGCCTCTGTGTATATAAGTGACGCGTTCACGGGTCGCCCTGGGTCGAGCGCATGGGTTCGAACCCTGGTTGCGGCCGTTGGTTCACAGTCAACCCAGCTGTTCATCTATCCCTGAGGGGTTGGTTGATAAATTGGCTACCTGGCTCAGACTTGGATATATATATATATATATATATATATATATATATATATATATATATATATATATATATATATATATGCGTGTGTGGGCGTTTGTGTATATACATGTGTGTGTGGGTGGCTTGGGCCATTTTTTCGTCTGTTTCCTTGCGCTACCTAGCTAACGAGGGAGACAGCGACTAAGTATATATTTATATATATATATATATATATATATATATATATATATATATATATATATATATATATATATATATATATATATCCGTCTCAGCTACCATTAAAAACAAGATAATGAAGACGGGCAACTGTCCACCATTCACACGGTTGAACCTGTGATGGCAGTAGTTGCCAGAGGCCGCAATTAAGGAGTAATCGCTCGCTTTCTCCCCCTCCCCTCCCTATAGAGGGCGGGGTCGACGCCGTACCTTCACCTCAGGTCTGGAGTGTTTTTCTGAGAGAGAGTAGACCCTTGACACTTGCCTTACCTGCTGGTCTTAATTACTGCCCGTTTTTACGTAATATATATATATATATATATATATATATATATATATATATATATATATATATATATATATATATATATATATATATATATATGTGGAAGTCGAGAACATTATCTCGGAAAGCAAAAATGGGTATGTTTGAGGGAATAGTGGTTCCAACAATGCTGTATGGTTGCGAGGCGTGGGCTATGGATAGAGATGTGCGCAGGAGGATGGATGTGCTGGAAATGAGATGTTTGAGGACAATGTGTGGTGTGAGGTGGTTTGATCGAGTAAGTAACGTAAGGGTAAGAGAGATGTGTGGAAATAAAAAGAGCGTGGTTGAGAGAGCAGAAGAGGGTGTTTTGAAATGGTTTGGGCACATGGAGAGAATGAGTGAGGAGAGATTGACCAAGAGGATATATGTGTCGGAGGTGGAGGGAACGAGGAGAAGAGGGAGACCAAATTGGAGGTGGAAAGATGGAGTGAAAAAGATTTTGTGTGATCGGGGCCTGAACATGCAGGAGGGTGAAAGGAGGGCAAGAAATAGAGTGAATTGGAGTCATGTGGTATACAGGGGTTGACGTGCTGTCAGTGGATTGAAGCAAGGCATGTGAAGCGTCTGGGGTAAACCATGGAAAGCTGTGTAGGTATGTATATTTGCGTGTGTGGACGTGTGTATGTACATGTGTA
>NC_092270.1:7885284-7935284 GCF_036320965.1 Panulirus ornatus
AACAACCGCAGGGACAACACCTTCGAGGATAAGCCCACCAGGAGCCGCCAGACCCAGGCCAACAGCCCGGTGGCCGCCACCCCAGCGCCCCAGGCACAGAAGATCACCACCTCCGTCTCCTGCAACGAAAGTAAGTGTGGCGAACCCAACTCCACCCTCCTCTCTCTCTCTCTCTCTCTCTCTCTCTCTCTCTCTCTCTCTCTCTCTCTCTCTCTCTCTCTCTCTCTCTCTCTCTCTATAGCGTTCTCACCCCCCCTCCTCTGAGGTGAGCGCTGCGCGCTACAGAGAGTGTGTGTGTGTGTGTGTTTGTGTCATACAGAGATGGACATGTTCTGTCTTGCCCCCTCACCATTCTCCCTTCGTGCGCGCGTTCGTGCACTACGAACGCGCGCACGAACAGACCCGAAATTTTTACCTCTCCACCAATCGTGCCGCCCCCTCCCCTTTATTTGTATGCCTTTCCTACGCCAATCACGGTCCTCCTTACTCTCCCCTGCCAATCACGTCCGTCCTTCGTATTCCCCCTCCCTCCCCGACCCACCAATCACGGCCCGTCCGTACTTTCCTCCACCGATCACATCTGTACATTGCACTGTGGTGACCGTGTAAGTACTGCCCCCACAGGCAGGGTAGGCAAAGTATCCCCTCCATTGTTGTCATCATAATGCACTAAACACTAGAGAAACTCTCGAAGATGATCGTAGTGGTAGTCAGTGGCGGTAGTTGTGGTGGTAGTGGTAGTTAGTGGCAGTGGTAGTAGTGGTAGTTAGTGGCGGTAGTTGTGGTGGTAGTGGTAGTTAGTGGCAGTAGTTGTGGTGGTAGTGGTAGTTGTGTTGGTAGTAGTAGTTGTGGTGGTAGTAGTAGTTGTGGTGGTAGTGGTAGCTAGTGGCGGTAGTGGTAGCTAGTGGCCGTGGTAGTGGTAGTTGTGGTGGTGGTAGTGGTAGCTAGTGGCGGTGGTAGTAGTAGTTAGTGGCAGTAGTAGTTAGTGGCAGTGGTAGTTAGTCGTGGTAGTTAGTGGTGGTAGTAGTGGTAGTGAGGGACAGTAGTTGTGTTGGTAGTGGTAGTTAGTGGCGGTGGTAGTGGAAGCAGTAGTGGTAATCGTAGCAACAACTCCCAAGGAAGACACATTATCCCATTATTTTCTCAAGTGGTTCGTCAGTGGGAGCTATTGTATTTGTCTTGCGGTGTGTGTGTGTGTGTGTGTGTGTGTGTGTGTGTGTGTGTGTGTGTGTGTGTGAAGGCAGTACCTGACCATCTTTAAGGGCCCATTTGAGAATATGTCCGACCCTCATTCATCTTCGCCCTTCCTCCTCGCAGTATATCTTCACTTCTTCGTTGTCGTCTTGGAAGAAATGACATTCATTCATTTTCGCTCTGCCGACGGCCACCTCCTCTATACCTTCCCCTCATACCCCGGGGCGTTCGCGCCTTTGCTCACCTGGAAAAGAAGAAAAATCGGAGGGTGGTTTTTTTTTTTTTTTTTTTTTTTTTTTGAAGACATGGCTTTCAGCCTTGAGCCTCAACATTTTGTCTTGACATTTAAGTGGTCTCCGGGCGACTGTCAGATGCCAGCAAGTTCTTGCCTTGGCCGTCCCAGTGTGTCTGCAGTGGTCACCCGGCAGACATCATCCAGCGGTGGTGGCCCACACCACTGAGGCCACAGACGGGGCTGACGCAGGTGGGAGGTGCCCATTTCAAGGTCCCTGTCTGGAGACACTTGCCCCGCCTTCTACAGAAGATCCCGGGGATATTTTACCTTCCCTCCTACAGGAGATCCTGAGAGTCGTTTACCCTCCCTCCTACAGGAGATCCTGAGAGTCGTTTACCCTCCCTCCTACAGGAGATCCTGAGAGTCGTTTACCCTGCCTCCTACAGGAGGACCTAGGAATGATTTACCATCCTGACGGGAGGTCCCGAGAATATTTTACCCTCCCTCCTGCGGGAGATGACGCGAATCGTTCACCCTCCCTCCTACAGGAGATCCCGGGGATCATTTGAATGAGGAGTCACTACATCTTGCTGCCGCCTCGTACCTCAGGAGGGAGGGAGGGAGGGAAAAACTTACCCAGACCTTACGGGACTTGTTCGCCCACTGGTTACGGTGCCTGGACCAGTTCCCCCCCTGTGATCTGTGTGGCTGGACCTGTGCTCCAACCCGCCAGGGGGCTAGTGGGGGGGCCTGCCCCTGTGACCTGTCTGGTGAGGGGGGTGATAGGGGTAGTAGGAACCTCCGACAGGCATCGCCAAAAAGCAAGTACCAGTTGGTAGTAAAAGACATGTTGGGAAACTGATGGATTGATAGTTGCAGTTGATTGGCAAGGGAGAGAGACGTAAGGGAAACCAGCCCCACCTGGTATTCCTTGAACCCCGATTCCTCAAGGTGTTGACCAGAGGCGTTAGACGGTGTACTGACTCCCATACAACACCTCAAAGGCAATACGGAGGAACACCCTCGCTTGCTGTAACGGGAAAGATCCCGCAGAGGCCCAGGTGGATGCCAGGCAAAAGTAGTGGAAATTCCTCGGTCGAAACCCACAGGAGGAGACTCTGGGAGAATCCTAGGTGAGAATGGAGAGGGAACGCCTTTCGTTAGCCACCATCTGAAGTGTGGCACCAGAGGAAGGTCGAGACGGAGGGGTTGAGGGTAGATCCAGAATAGATTGAACATTATTCCCACAAGAGCCGCAGGAGGGACAAGGAAGGCTCAGAAGGTGACCTTACGTTGACCCGAAGAAGGCCTTCAGGCGGGGAGACTTGTAAATGGGACGAGGGGAACGGCCAGGTAGGACCTGGAACACGTTTTGAGTGGGAGGTCGAGGACGAGTGGCCACAGGACGACTCTGAGACGACTTGGGCGCTGTGGACGACAGCCTGGGCAGAGGGAGGGAGTGGGAGGTATCGTACTGGCCGCTTGTGGTGGTGGTTGTGGTGAAGAAGGTGTCAGGGAGAGAGAGAGAGAGAGAGAGAGAGAGAGAGAGAGAGAGAGAGAGAGAGAGAGAGAGAGAGAGGATGGGTACAAGGCCGTCTAGTGCCGTGCTGAGGTGATGGACCTAACTGTTCTAAGGGTTTCTCGTGTCAGGCTCCCTCTCTGCAGGGGTCATCTTCCACTCTACCTGTGCACAAGTGGTTTACTCTCCCAACCCACTGTGTACAGAACCCAACATTCCCCACCCCACTGCATGCATATTGAACCGAACGTTCTTAGCCCATTCCTTATAGAATTCTACTTCTCCAGCGTGCTGGATAACAGAATCCAACCTTTCTTAACAGAATGGGACAAGGGAACGTCTTGTTTTTTTCCCCATTAGTTACGAAGCTTTCCCTCCCAAGCGTAGGATACAAGACTGTGACATCCCTTCCCTGCTGGTGAGACTGGGTGCCCACGTCGTCAGTGTGTGTGGGCTGCGTCCTTCAGGGAGCGTAAGCCAACTTCCCTCGCGGCCCTCCGGCAGGAGAAGAGGAAGAGACACGATATTTGAGGTGTGTCCTCGTGTAGGAGAACTGCCTCGGCTGGCGGAGGGTGTGGTGGTGGGGGGAAGACAGGAAGTTGCAAGGCACCAGAGACGGGCGCTTCTGGCAAGACTCACAGGTTGCTGCTCCTGCTGGCGTTTGCTGGTGTCGTGGTCTCCTCCCAGCCTCTCTGGTCTGGTCGCCGTGTGCGTCTCCACCACCACCACCACCGAAATGCGACTAAAGTCATACAGCGACTGACCGCTGGGTCCTAACGAGGCTGTTCACTCACGGAAGTAAGGGACTGTACTCGGTGAAGGCTTGAGGTGCTGGGGAAGGGAATGATGAAGTGCTCCCGCCGGAGGCAAACCCCTTGCTGGAAGGAAGGAGGCGTGGTTGATGGTCGAGCGGTCGGGTTGTGTGGCGCACACAACTCCCCGGATTCCCACATTGGTCCTCACTCACCTCACGTGAACACACGCTCTGTGGTACCCTCGCTCTATACCACTGTGGTGTCGTATCCCGTCTCGCCCCGTGCCACGACACTTCCTCCCCGAGCCAGGCCCCCTAGTGTGGAGACACACCACCAACACCTTCCCTCCGTCCCTCCCTCCTTTTAGCGTGACCCATGGAGAACTCCTTCGCTCTCCAGCGTGACCTGAGGAGTGACCCATCACAGAGGGGTCGCCTTCCCTCCCCACCACTGTGACCCCCAAGAGGGGTCGCCTTCCCAACCCGCTAGTATGACCCGAAGAGTGGGGTCGCCTTCCCTCTCCCCTCCTCGCTAGTGTGACCCCGGAGGGGTCGCCTTCCCCCTTCCCCCCTCAGTGTGACCCAGAGAGAGTGCCTTCCACCCTTAGTGTGACCCCGGGGAGAACCTCTTCCCCCTCCTAGCGTGACCCGGGAGGAGGTAGGGGGCGGTGCGGGTCACCCAAGGTCACCCGCTTCCTTCTTCCTGCTCTCAGCTTTCCTTCCTCCTGCTGGGGTCCTGAGGGAACACCCCGCCAACCACCCTCCCCGACCTCCATCTACCTGGCGCCCCGGGAGAAGGAGCAACAGGAGGGAGAGAGAGTGTTAGAGGCAGCTGGAGACGGAGGTATACAGGAGGTCAGAACCCTTGAGGGAAACTGCTGGGGGGGGGGGGGGGCTGGAGGCCTTGGATAAGCAGCTAGGATGGAGGGAGCCATCATCACCTCCCAACGTTATGTTCCTCCTGACGGTGCAGGAGGTACTCAAGACGAGGGTTCGCCGAGCAGTAGGTTGTGGAGCCATACTGTCCTTCCTCAAGGTCCTCTCCTACATGTTCCATCCATACCCAGGCTGCCTTACGCTCTTCGATATGTTCTCTACAGTCATGATCGTACAGTGTAGGATCATGACTGTAGCCCTGATGATACAGTACATGTTCTGCAGTCATGATCCTACAGTGTTCTGTAGCCCTGATGATACAGTACATGTTCTGCAGCCATGATCCTACAGTGTTCTGTAGCCCTGATGACACAGTACATGTTCTATAGCCATTAACCTACAGTAAGACATGCCCTACAACCATAAACCTACAGTATTACATGCCTTACAGCCATAAACGTACAGTAATGTGTCCTACAGCCGTAGAGTCATAGCGGTATACAGACACTGCTGTGTCTCTCCCTGAGCCTCGTTACAAGCATCCCTGGGATGTCCCTCATCAACATTGGGACACGACCACTGTGTCCTCAGCCGACCACACTCGTCCACACACACACACACGAGAGGCAGGGCGGGTGCCATGCTCCGGTTGGCCCCGGGGTTGACGAGCAGACGTGTGTGTGTGTGTGTGTGTGTGTGTGTTAGACTATGAGAATATATATAAGATAAAATAAATAGATGAATAGATAAAGGAAGGTATGTTTAATGCAGGCAGACATTCGGCTGGAAATGAACACAAGTGGAGATGTTTCAGATATTTACAGAAGTGGGAGGTCGTGAAAGTTAACTCCTTCACCAATCACAGTGAAGCGTAAGATCAAAATCGGGCTGGTTGTTTAAGGACGCGTATATGTGCGTATGCGTTCGTGTGTGTGTGTGTGTGTGTGTGTGTTTTGCGTATGCGTGCGTTAGTGCGTAGAGGGTGAATGTGCGAGTCCATTCGAGAGAGAGAGTGTGTATGTGAGAGAGTGTGTGAACCAGCGAGCGCTAAGTGTGTGTGAATGAGAGATAAACAGGAAGTTGCGTCACAGACCATAAAGATAACGACGTCATAACTGGTCATTACGTCATGACAGGTAAACTGGTCATTACGTCATGACGACAGGTCAACTGGTCATTAGCCTCCTTGGGGGACGACCAATTACTTCGGCCCAGGTTGACGAAAGTGCTCCAGGGGCGCCGGCATCACCACCATGACACACACACACACACACACAGATACACACAGACGCACACAGACACACACACACACACACACACAGAACCCGCCTTTCAAACTCTTTGATTTTACTCCTCCGTAAATATATTTTTTCAATAATTGCATTAGACTCCTTTATCAGTTCTTGAGTTATACAGTGTTTTGTTCGTTGTTCTCGAGTTATACAGTATTTTGTTCGTTGTTCTTCAGTTATACAGTGATATGTCTCTGGTGTGTGTGTGTGTGTGTGTGTGTAAGTGTGTGTGCGTCAGTGTGTGTGTGTGTGTGTGTGTGACAACCTCCGTCCGCCCTCAGGTATCTGGCATCTCCCTCCCTCCCTCCACCAGGTGCCCCAACCACCACAAGGCGTCAGAACCCTTAGGGCCTCACACCCTCCTTCGGGATACCCGGCCAAGTCCTCTCGCACCAGGCACCCCACTGCCCTCTAGGCCTAGGACCTCCCACACAGCTACCACAAGACCTCGAAAATACCGTCAGTTGTCGTCAGATGGGAGGCCCCTCCTCTCTCTCTCTTGGTGGCCAGGCCCCTCCCCCGCGCTGGGCTAACCACATTCTAAACCTGGAGGCCCGTTGCTCAAATCATATTTTCTTTCTGTCTGTCTTTCCTTCTCACTCCCCGGCCATCAGGGGAAGACCCATGGGTCAAACTGGCAATTACAGTTTGTCGGAGTTGTGATCCCTGGACGTCCCGTCTCGTGATGGGGGTCGTGACTCCACACGGGATATTAATAGTTAAATTGACGAGGTGTTCAGCGTGGCCTTCGAGGTGCGGGTGGGTATATGTGTGTGTGTGTGGCACGGCGTGAGGGGGTTGGGTTGGCGAGGCTCGGCCCGCGTGAGTGCTCGTTGGTCGGTCTTTGCTGGCCGGGGGTTCGCGCGCCCCTCCCTCGAGGAGGTTGAGGGCCGGTGTAGGTGATGATGAGGCTGAGGGGGAGCGAGAAGGAGGTCTGTCTGTCTCTCGAGACGGGGGTTTCCGAGAAGAGGTTGGTGGCACTAGGGACGAACCGGGCCGACTCCCGTTCCGGTGTACCCTGTCCGCCTTGACCAGATACCTACCTCCCCCCCCTCCCCCTAGGACACCACCCGACCACCGTAGGTTTGGCCGCCTCCCTCCCTCTCTCTCTCTCTCTCTCTCTCTCTCTCTCTCTCTCTCTCTCTCTCTCTCTCTCTCTCTCTCTCTCTCTCTCTCTCTCTCTAAGATAGTTCTCATGAGGTGAAGAATTTCCGCCTCATTATGGTATTTGTGTGTGTGTGTTTGTGTGTGTGTGTGTGTGTGTGTGAGAGAGAGAGAGAGAGAGAGAGAGAGATAGAGAGAGAGAGAGAGAGAGAGAGAGAGAGAGATTAAGTCGGTAGGCGAGGGAATTCCTCCGAAACATTTATCATTTATTTCCGAGACGAAGGAAGAAGGATATCGGTTCGTGCCTCAAGAGAGAGAGAGGCGAGACATAAAGAACCTGTGGTGATGCAAGTCTCTGTGCCACATGCAGGTGGGAGGTAAAGAACAAAGCCCAGGTATATAGCTTGCCAAACCCACCACCCATGACCTGAGGCTGGAGACGGTGTGTGTGTGTGTGTGGGGCAGGCATGTTGGCCGGCCTGCTCAGCCACAGACAACAGGAACCTGGCCAAGATACGGTCCGTTCCGACGTTCCCTTCACCGGCCACAGTTCAAGGTAGACGGGGAACACAGCCAGGAACCTCCTTTGTTACCTGCTGTTGCTGCTGTTCCGTAAGGCGTGTTTGTGTGTGTGTGTTGGGAAGTCGTGATAGACTGTCTCTGGGGTTGTGGCGAGTCTCACTCAGGTCTGTCGCGTGTGCTGTAGTCTGTCTGTTTAGGGTGCTGACGGAACCAACGAATTTGGTCAAGGATTCTGTCCCACTCAGGAGGAGGAGCGGGTTTAAACCTTCGTCAGACGGTAGAACGCCCACGGTATTAATATCCAACGCTTGGCGCTCGTTATGAGGGTCCTTATCTCTGTGTGTGAGGCATTATGAGAGTGATGACAGCAGTGTGTGAGGTATTATGAGTGGTGACCGCAGCGTGTGAGGCATTATGAGTGGTGGCCGTAGTGTGAGGCATTGAGAGTGGTGGCCGCAGTGTGTGAGGTATTGTGAGTGGTGACCGCAGTGTGTGAGGCATTATGAGAGTGGTGGCCGCTGTGTGTGAGGCATTATTGAGAGTGGTGGCCGCAGTGTGTGAGGCATTATGAGTGGTGACAGCTGTGTGTGATGCATTATTGTGTGTGATGCATTATTGAGAGTAGTGACCGCTGTGTTGAGGCATTATTGAGAGTGGTGACCGCTGTGTGTGAGGCATTATTGAGAGTGGTGACCGCTGTGTGTGAGGCATTATTGAGAGTGGTGACCGCTGTGTGTGAAGGCATTGTATTGGGTTACTCCCCGCCATGTCCGTGGAGCCAGCGGGTCCTCTACACCATCGTGTTGAAGGTGTGGTCGGCAACAGGACATGTGCGGCCTCGTGTGTTTTTATCGAGGGGTGAACCAGCCAGCGCAAGACATGCTGGGCTGACGACTGGTTAGCCTAGTGCGTCACGACAACACACACACAGAATTAAAGACGGTGCAACACGAATGTAAAACCCTCTCTTTCCCTTTAACATACAAACAGTAATCACACACACACACACACACACACACACACACATTTAAAACGGAAAAAATCATGAAGATATTTACACATGGAGTTGACGGGGTTTGTCCTAAGACATTAAAAAAAAAAGAAGTCAGATTTCTTATTTCTGTTCGAGATGAGAAACGGGTATAATAATAATGATAAGGGGGTGGGGGGCGTGTAAACATACGAGCCGTGCGATTCCGACCCCCTCTATCATAATGGAAAACAGGAAATGTACTGGAAGGAGGCGGGTGTTGGAGACGGGAGGACTGGGCACCGTGCAAGGACAGCAGGTAGCATTTAATTGGATCACCGGGGGTACCTCACCCATCCTGCGGGACACAACACCGAAAGATGAGATTCACAACGGCCGGGGTGGCGGGAGACAGACGACGCCCGCCATGTTGACTGCCGGGCAGCGGTACATCCCGATCGTAGCGGCGAGCACCTTGGTCAGTTTATCTTTGTTTGTGACGCTGGTCGTCCTCCTCCTGACCAGGGAGCAACAGGAGGGCGTCCACCGCAACACCGCCGCTGCGGTAGACGCCCCACGCGGCTCCCAAGACGACCATGGTGCTGACGCCTCGCAAGTATTGCGGAGAGGCGACCACCTCCTGCTCCGTGCGGGCTCGACATACTCCCCGGCAGCGGTTCTCAGATCCCGGCAAAGCTCGGGTCGACCACGGACGACGGTGAGATGCGTCGCCGTGAGCGAGGGTAAGAGAACTCGGGCAAGTGGGGAGGGGGGTGATGATGCTATCCGGGCAAGCATAGCACCAGTGGAGGTGGTTTTTTTTTGTGAGTGGGTGATTCCCTGGGTCGGCCACCTGGCTGCAGGCACACCCCTACTCCACCCACCACCCTCCTCCTCCAATCCCACGTACCTCCTCGTGTTGTTGATGTTATTGATTGTTGTGAATGGTAACACACACACACACACACACACACACACAGGCCTCCACCTTGACCTTAAGCTCTTTTATGATTAGTTAACTCGTTACCGTGGTGACCTCCCTGCTCTGTGATACCTGTAATACCTCGCTGGTGTACTTCAAGCCAAGTGGCGGCCGTGATTCGAGAAACCATTGTTTATATTTTTTTTTTTTTTTTTTTTTGCTTTGTCGCTGTCTCCCGCGTTTGCGAGGTAGCGCAAGGAAACAGACGAAAGAAATGGCCCAACCCACCCCCATACACAGCAGCGATATCTTTCCTTCCATGTTTCTATTGGTATTTTCTCGTTTTTTTTTTTTTTTAATCCTTTCCCTGTTTATTATCACGTTTCCCACCCACTTCATGATTATCATTTATATTCACACCTGGCGACCGTCTTGCGTTTTCTTTCTCCTGTCTTACCCTTTTCTCTTCCAGCCTGGTTTTAGATTGTTGTTTTCATATGATATCGGTTTTGATATCTTGTTTTCCGCTGCCTCTTTAATGCTTTGTTATGATTTTGTTCGTTACACTTTAAACTTATTTACATCTCGTGTATCCACTATGTTTGTCATGTGTGATCGTCTCTTTTATTGGTTATTGTGTTTTCCTTTTCCAACCTTCCTCTCATATTGTATTACTATTATTGTTATTATTATTATTATTATTATTATTATTATTATCATTATTTCTTGTCCGTGTTAACTAATGTGTTGTCCTCCCGTCAGATATGTGCGCCCCGGGCTACAGCAAATACCAGAGCGGCTGCTACAAGGTCATCAAAACAGACGAACCCATCGACTTCACCTCCGCCCAGAGGAAGTACGTCTTCGGGGCCTCCTACAGGAGCCGGGATGAGGGGATAGGGGGGAGAACAGGCTGGGCAGAAATAAGCCGGGGGATAGGGATGGAGGACAGGGGTTAAACGGAGTGGTCTTTAGACCAATTGGACTGGGGCTAGGTAGGACGGGGTTAGAGTGTGGACGTTGATTGGCTGGCTCGTATCAAGGGGGGAGGGGGGTTGGCTCAGCTCATGAGACGAGAGGTTATGAGAGGAGTTGAAGGTTAGAGTTCGAGCTGAGCCTCGAGCAGTAGTCATTCGGCTCAAGGACGCGGTTCGGCTGAGCTCAGGAGGACAGGCTGTAGTTCCAAGGGGGAATGGCTCACCTCAGCAGGACGGGTCGTATAGGTGTCAAGACGGGGGCTTGGCTGATCCCAGATGTGGGTGCTTGGCTTGTTTGAGAAGCGCCAGGTCCTCGCTGAAGGAGGGACAAGACTGGGGAGGAGGTGGGTGGTGGTGGAGCTGTGGGAACAGACGGTGGTTGCTCCAGCGTTGGGAGGGGTTAACAGAAGTGGTACAAGGTGCAGTAAGGAGTAGGTTTTGACTTATTTCGGGCGTGGCTGAATGTGCGTCCCTGAGATCTGTTAAGATGGGAGGCTTAAGGCCATCTTGTGGTAGGGGATGAGGATGGAAGTATCGGGGTTGAGGCAGCAAGGGTAAGGATGTGGGTAAATGCGAGGCGAGTTGCTGGCCCGTGTCGCAAGTGATTTCTCTCGTTTTCTGCCTCAGGATTTTCCAGTTTATTTTTTTTTTAGAGTAATTTCTCTCGTTTTCTGCCTCAGGATTTTCCAGTTATTTTTTTTTTTTTTTTTTTAGAGTTGGTCACTGTTAGAAAGGTTCTAGCGGAGGGATATCCTGTAACTCGGTTACTCTTCACTTGAAACATTTATCTGCGTCATTTCTGTAAATATTATTTGTTCATTATGTGAGGCTTTTGATGGTTTTATGAATTTACTTTGTTCGTTACTTGAGTCATGTGGTGGTTTGATAAACATGATTTGATCAGTACTTGAGTCATTCTTTGGTTATCTTGCTGTAAAAGTGTAGTTCATTGTAGTCACAGTCAAAGATGAATTAGATTTGTTGACTCAGCATAAATAAAATTTGTAGTCAATCAGTATGAGAATATATTAGTTTTTCTTAACATTTCAAGCATAGTTTTTTTATCTTGTTCTTGGTGATCGAAACGTATTAATATTTGAAAACTGTGATATTTGATGTGATATTCACACAAGTATTTAGCATTCCCTTGGTGTCATGATGCTGTGCTTTTTTTATTTTTTCTAATTACTTTTTAGAACTTTGTAAAAGCCCCACCCATTCACAGGCCACAGCAGTCTCCATTCTTCCCCTAGACAGGCCTATATCTTCATTTTATAGGCCTATAACCCTCTCACAACCTTGTTCCTTCAGAGACCCTCCCCTGTGTATCTATCACAACCCTCCCCAAAAACCTGTCCTTCCCACCTCCCAGAAACGTCCCTTCTCTTACCTGTCTGTCTTCCCTCAGGTGCCAAACTGACGGAGCCGTCCTAGCCACAAACAAGAACCCACAGGTGCACAATTATCTCAAGGGTCTGCTCAAGCCTCACCTGTCAGAGACCATCGAGTCCCAGTACCGAAGGGCTTTCATTGGTCTCATGTGCCAGTAAGTGGTCTTTATCTCTTTCTCTGATCCTTCAGGTTTCACACTGACCCCTAATCTGTCACCTCTCACTCATGTCTCTCACTCAGACACTTTACCTCCCTTTCAAGCCCATTATATGTCACTCACATCTTGCATTGTATCACTGTCCTTTTGTCTCTCAGCTCCCTCACTCATGTTACACATCTGACTTTTCCCCAGCTTTCACTCTGACATTTCTCTCTTCTTATTTGGACCATCAAGTGCTCAAATTTCCAGCTTTCAAGTCCTCAATTTTTAGCTCACAAATTTCGTTCCTTCATTACATCTCTTAACCCTAAGCACTTGCCTCTAACGTTCCTAAACTGTCAGGTCTTCATTTTCTTTGTTCTCTCTCTCTCTCTCTCTCTCTCTCTCTCTCTCTCTGGATTCACATTAGAAATAGATATCTGGTTGTGAAACTGCTCAGTTTATACATAAGAAGTATGGATGAGCACTACTCCATCAGCCTGAAACAGTGAATTTTATAAGTCAGGGAGAATATAGAAACTATAAAAGTATTGGAATGGTACACCTGAACTACCAAGAGAGATTAAAAGAATTAGAAAAAAGAGAAAGGTATATGAAAATGTTTGCTTGACTATAGATAGGACAACTAAAACAAAGATATTAAAATTCTGACATAGAGTCAGAAGCAGAGTGATTAATTGTACAAGAATCCTCAAAATTAATTGGAAAGACACTAAAGACAAATATTTGACTGCTTTGCAAGAAAGATGGAGAGACTCTTCACTGTTCTCCCTGATAAGGTAAAGAGTACCCTTGGAATGAGCATCGTAACCTTGAAGGGAAAATTGGGCGAACTCCTAACGAAGTAGAGGATCAACCAAGAACTGATATCTGCAGAAGTAATGTAGCCGTAGGAAACAACTGCATTGTGATTCAAGTAAAGAAATCTGGCGAGACCTGTACACTAACCCTTCCTTAAGTAAGATCTTGTTGAAGGTGCTCCTTTAGGTTAAGACTCTATCTTTATCTATCTATCTATCTATCTCTTTCCTGCAGGGAATAGATTGACTGAGAAGTAAGTGTTGAAGATCTCAGATTCATTGTGAATGAGGTTGGAATTCATACATTGGAAAAATTGTTCCATTAAACACGATGATTTAATTCCATTAAACACATTAAAGAAAACTTTCTTGACAAGAGATGGAAAATTGGTAATGAAAATGTGTAATGTGTACAGTGGAAGCAGAACTGAATACTGCTTTGTTTTATGGCCATCTTCCAGGAAGACTGAAATAAATAAGCCGGGAAGAATCAAGAAACACTTTGAAGGTAAAATTGAGAGAATTGAACACATGAGCTGTCATGAAAGATACCAAGAGCTTGAACTAGATGCAAGGGAATAAGGTATGGCAGTTTATACATGGTGAGAGATAGGTTTTAAAGAAAACAGTTTACAACTAAAAGGCTTCCTGGGATTGTTGTATGATGTAAAAATCCTAAACAGCAATGTTGCAGAACCTGGCAAGAAGAATGGAAGGACTCATCAGTATAATACCCCCCTGAGGTCAGAAATACCCATGGAGTGAGCACTGAATCCTTCAGGAGAAGACTTAATTTGTGGCTGAGGAGAATACTGGAGCAACCTGTCGTAGGTTATAGGTTATTAAGGGAAATTTGTAGCTGCAGAAGACAAAAGTACCATGAATCAAGCAAGATATGCAGTCTCTGCCATGCCAGGCCAAGTCTTATCGTACGTACTCTCTCTTGATAAAGTAAAATGAGATTAACAGTTTGATGAGTTAAGAATTGAAATAGACAAGAGCAGCTTTGAACAAAAGAACTGATTGAAGCACTACTGACAGAAAATAAATGGAATATCATAGAAGAGAACCATGACTAAGAAAAAAAAAAAAGGAATGCATTGGATGGGGCAGAATCATAAAGTATTATTCTTACATAAGAACTAAGCTGACATGAAGAATTATGATTAGGCATCTCAAAATGGGAGAAAATTATGAAAATAACCCCAAGCATATATGCAAGATAAAGGATAAATTTGATATGGTATTAAGTGTAAAAAGATGATAGAGTGGCTGATGAGATATTGAATGAGTATGATGAGAAAGCCATTACAGACTGAAATAATGGAAGATGACATGATTAAATCAACAGATACATAAAGACAATTTAGCAATGATCACATTGAAATCTTCAGATGTGTCTGAGGAAAGCACTGGATCATCCCTGAATAGATAATTTTGGGAAATGTGAATTAAGTGAAATGCGTGGGGAGTGCTGTGCAATCGCCCAGCCTTAGGTAGAATCTCTTCATAGGCATTCCTAGGTAGACTCTCTCTCTCTCTCATCTTTTATTAATATCTCATTTAGTCAATAACTCATTTCATATCTCTCAGCCATCACTTTGCACTATCATAATTTCAACTCAGTCCTAATATCACCCACCTATAGGCCTCATCTCTTTCTTTTTCCTCTTATCTCGCCATCTCACATCTCATATGAATCTCACTTTCTGCACCATTTATTAGTTTTGTGTCATTGATGCAACACTTTCATAGTAGATGAAAGTATTTGATTTCTTAATTGTTGCATTGTTTAGAGCTCATTAAAAAACCACCTACAATTTTCAGGAAATCCTTTTGCCATTTCAGGCTGTATTTCATTGATGCAATTTTAGTCTCAGGTGTGGTGAAACAGTTGATGACAGTGTTGAAGAAATTTGTGAGTGTGTTAGACTGAAATATTATAGATGAATTCATGCTTGTTTTAAAGGATGGGATGTCTGAGTTTGAAATATTGTTGGAGGGACAGGTGTGTGTGACTTACGAGTTCCAGTATTTAGGTAGAACACTCAGCAGAAGTGACAAAATGGAAGCTGAAGTATCAGTATGAGTTCTGAAAAGTGGATGGCTTGTTAGAGCGTAGTGTGCAGTTAGGCGTCATATGATGATAGGAAATATTTGTGAAGGCATGTCAAGTTATATATGTGGATTTAAAATGGATGAGTGGAAACAGAAGCTGGTGATGCTGATGCATCAAACTGTGATGCGAGAATTTGGTAAGGTACTTAAAAGAAGGAAATTTGATGTGAATAACAATAAAAGAAAACTGTGGTGAGTCACTGGATTTTAAACACTTGGAAAATTCTATTTTGCCAACTACAGCAGCAAAGATTGAGGAGATATTTTGCTGATTAGAAAAACTTGATGAAGCTCCTTTCACACTGGGTACATTTTTTTCATAGCCTTTTTGACCAGCATCTGATTTAGCTCACCTTAGCTTATTCTGCTCATAGGATAGATCTTGTGAATGTTTAGAAATATAATCAGTTGTTGCACCAATGTGAATTAAACCACTGCACCCAACTGTTAGACCATAAAGCTAGTGCAGCATTTGGTAAACTTTTACATCATCCCCACTTTACCTTGACTTTAATTGGCCATCAACATATTGGCTTTATCCTTCATCAGCCAACAGCAAAGATCATATCTTTGGTGTAGGTGACTGAGAATGAGGTTATGGAAGCATAGATAACATATGATTTTAAGGTGCTGGCTGGTTACCTGACCTATATGAAAAATATTAAAATGAAAGACAGTGAACCATCAGGTGTGGTGAGGCATACTAATTGTAGTGCACTTCACCCTCTGTTGTGCTTGAGAAATATGGGTCTCTAATAGTAGAAAAGGTAGTAGAGTACAAAAGATTTGAAGTAGATTTTCTGAAGAGTAGATGTGGAGTTTGGAAAGAAATCAGAATGAGGAAATAAAGTGATGTATCGTATAGTTTATGGATTGTATGATAATGGAGGAGTATTGAGGTGGTGTGAATAGGTGGAAAGATTGCTGACAGAACAAACACGAATAAAATCATTGGGAGAAGGTAATAACGGAGACCCTAGGGTGAGATGGAGGGATAACAGTGAGATACTGTAAGTGAAGAAAATGGGGCTGCATCACTAAATATAGGAGGGTAGGCATCTTTGCATATGTGGAACCACCTTCTTCTTAATGGCTGAAACAGATATGATGCTTGTTGACTGATTTATCAAACCCTTAAATTTCTATCTTGTGGCGTATCATTAATGTGACCCTTGTTGATTGATCCAGTGGAACTTTTCTGTAGCCCTTAACTGACCCATTTTTTTCACATGATATGATTTACCGCTTAGGTTGCCATTAGTTGAATTTGTTTAATGAAACTGTTTCACGTGGAAAATATTGTTTTTGGTGTTTTTGATCATTTTTCTGCTTGTTAACACACCAATACCTTGTCTTTGTATATAAGACCTTGACATAATTTTTATTCATCTAGTGGAAAAAATATTTATTATTACTAACTACATTATTGAATTTGTTTTTATTATTTTGTGTTAATTTTTATTATCATACACTTAATTGAAAAAAAAGTCGAAGCATCATAGAGAAGGCTACAGGTTCACCACAAGTCCATGAATGATGTAATGATCATAGTTGAAGTTGAAATGGCAGAACTTTTACCCCCTTGCAATTCTGAAGAGCATTGTAAGTTACATGCATATGTAAAATCATGATTTTTTTTCTTTCCGAATGATATTGCATGCATTATAAGAGGAAATCAATCTTGATGCAATATTTTATCATCACTGTTGATAAGAGGACATCTTTTGCCTTTGTGGGCATCAGGGAACAGGGTTTGGTAGCCTTGATTACCACTTTTCCCTTCAGCCAGCAGTTTGAGAAGAGCCAGAATTGTTCTTTTTTTTTTTATTATTTATACAAAGGTATCTGCATTCATGTCACAGAAGCTTCTTTAATTCCAATGTGCATATGGAGGTTTTCATCATAGAAAATTATTTGTCTTTATTACGAGGTTAATTATTTCCAGTCTTAAAATGAATTGTAAACTCTATTGTGATGATTTAACTCTGGTGCAAAGATGGAAAACATTTGACTATCATATCATGAGACACTGACATGATTATTCTGCCTCTACACTGGATGTTAATTCAAGAGTTTCCTCAAGGAATATTGTAAAAAGTACTATTTCTAGAATGTTATTTAAAAGTAATTAGGGAAAATGAGGTATTGATTGTTTTTGGTAGTTTGTTAAGCCTCACTTTAACATTGTTTATAAAATACATAACATTGAGTTATAAGTACTAGTAGTTCCAACACTGGCCAGAGCATGTTATAAGCAAGGCTTCCAGACACTTTTACAAATCCCTTTTATAGTCCTTGTATGTTGGTCAGGCAATTTCGCTCTGTTCGTTGGTTATAAATACTCAAGGATTATCTGCATTTTCTGGTCTGGTACTAATCCCAGATTTTGCTAATAATGTGTCCTTTTTGTTCAAAAGCATTGTTTATATGACTGTGTTGTGTTGATTCTAATGGTATGATTACAAAGAATTGATGTGAAAGATATCATAAGGTTTCTCCTTTCCTGGCAGCACCTCAAGCAGGTTTCTTCAACCAGAAATGGTGTGCATGACGTAATGGTTAGTGTGGGTGGCTGCTTGACCTTTTTACTCATTATAGGACATGCTAGATGTTGGGTCAAGGGTAGCCAGGAATTGAAGGATCCTGTCACCTATGCACATACACAATCACAGCCATTATTTACTTGGTTGATAGCTACTTATGAATGGGAGTTACATTATGTTTTGAGGATTACAAAAATGAGTTTAACTGGAATATGAAGATGATTTTAATTAATCTGTACTTGGTTGATAGCTTATAAATTGGAGTTATATTTTGTTTTGAGGATTATAAAAATGAGTTTAAATGGAATATGAGGATAAGTTGAAATAATCAGTACTGAAATGTAATGTAAAATATAAAGCACCATTAGTATAAGGACAGACATAGACACATATATTTTCCATAAATGGCAGTGCACAGTATATACCTTACCTATATCCTCTCACTCCTCATCAGAAAGCTCATATTAATAGATTTTCTAGATTAGGTAAATCACACCAAAGATTAGAGGTGCGGAATTAAATATATAGTATCACAAGTATATACAGTATCACAGGTATATATTCAAACGCTTCCAGGTACATTGGGCTCTAAAAGATGAATATGCATGGCCACAGTAAGAAAAATGAATATCCCAGATTATTATTATATATTTTTTTTTATACTTAATCGCCGTCTCCCGCATTAGTGGGGTTGTGCAAGGAAACAGACAAAAGAATGGCCGAACCCACCCACATACACGTGTATATACATAAACACCCATACACACACATATATATATATACCTATACATTTCAGTGCATACATACATATACATACTCAGATATATACATATATACACATGTACATATTCATACTTGCTGCCTTTATCCATTCCCAGATTATATGTAGCATTAATCCTTGACCATGTAATACTAACTGACAGTCACACACTAACTCATTACCTTATTCACGAGGAGAGGTAAAGGACCAACAAATTGAACTCTTCAGCTTTTGGGAGAAACTCTCTGTAAATATTTATTTAATGCCTGCTGTATCCTCATATGTTCTTGTTGAGTTTACTGAGAGCAATGGCTCTGTGCTTGTCTGTACCATCACTCTTACTCTTTTTGTATTAGTTGTTGCTCCTCTTGAATATCACCGCTGTCATCACCTCAACCACTGCAACAACTGCTTGTGTTGCTTTAGTCTTACATTTATGGTAGAGATACATTGAGCTCTACCAATACATTGATTTGGTTGCTTCATCTTTACTGCTGTTGTTGATCTTATTACTGAGGAAGTCTCATTTTGTAACCTACCTCACATTCAGTAACACCACCTAGGAAATCCTCAAGCCCTACTTCTCCACACTTAACTGTGTTTATTCATGATTTTATTCTTACGTGTTTCAGACATTTGAGTCATTTCCTGCACATGAAACAGAGTGACACATGCATGATCATTTCTAAATACTTAACCATCATTTTCAGTCTTTTCCATATTTTACTTTTTTTTCCCTCCATTTATATTTTGATGAAATTTTGCCTTTCATGTTTTTGTTGGTTCCTTGTTTCTATTTAGGTTAATCCTGAATATGTATTTCTTGGCAGCCTCTCATAAATACTGAGACAAAGATTGCTGTTTATAAGGCATCTTTTTCACTCTTAACCTTGTTGGTGAGGTAATCATTATTTAATTGATTAAAGAAAACACCACAATCTTGGGAAGATGCCCATGTTCCCAATATAATGATGTTTTGATTAGTGAATGAATAACTTTCACCCACCATCAAGTTTAAGATTAAATGGGAAGAAGAAGGCAAATTCCCATCCCTTGATGTGATGGTATCTTTAATTTAACTGTTCTTTGTGTGTGAAAATATTAAAGATTTAGCCTCCAATTTTCACTGAATATTAATACAAATAAAAAGGATACATAATTTTCATATCTCAATTTTCATATCTCCCTTCCACATTGTTGTTTGTTTACATCTTCTTTGTTAATTATATTTATTTACACGTTGGTAAGATCAAAATGATTCAGTTGTTTTATGATTACACCCATTTTTATTTTGATTAAAGACCTGTTTTGTACCAGTATTTATAAAAGCGAGTTAAGAATACCATTGCTGATGTAGGATTGGTTCCTTGGAACTGATAGCTGGTGATGTTTATCTTGGTTAGCTGATCCTGTGGTTTCCCTGATGTCTCATTGTGTTAACTAATCTGGTGGCTTGCTGTGTTAATTAACCTAATGTCTCCGGTACTGAATATTTGATTATGGGATGTAATAAAGATATGTATCTACCTTAAAAGGATTTATACGAGCATGAATAGAGTCATGTAAGCACACTTAAAATGCCTTAATTGTATATTGGTGTATGTCTTATGAATGTGTACATGCATGTGTGTATGATTTATGACTGCATGATCCACAGGTTTGTGCACATGTTAGTCTCTAAAATGTACACATAAAAGTAACATACACAGAGGCAACCTTCCCCATACTTTACAGGCCTGTAAATGTTCAGAAATTGGACAAGGGTGAAGGCCCCCATATGTATCAGTACCTGATCTATCTGCCATATCTCTCTCTCTCTCTCTCTCTCTCTCTCTCTCTCTCTCTCTCTCTCTCTCTCTCTCTCTCTCTCTCTCTCTCTCTGTCTCTCTATCTCTCTCTCATCCCCTTTGACTCCTTCTCCCTCTCCTTTCTGGCATTGCCTTCCTTTTTTTTCCATTTCATCTCTTTTATGTACCTTCTTTGGTGTTCCTTCTTCCTCACATCTCACATTGCCTCATCTCTCATCCTACTTTGGCTCTCTCTCTCTCTCTCTCTCTCTCACACACACACACACACACACACACACACACACACACACACACACACACACACACACACTCCCCTCCCAACTGTCCTGCTTGGAATGCTGCCCGGCAACCAAGGTGTACAGGTCTGACTGGCTGGTTTACATGTTCCAGGACCTTGGGTTCGTTGCTCACGACTGGCTTATTCTCTCAGCTTATCTGATGGCTTGCCAGATGCTGCACAGCTGGGTTATGTGATTGCTCACTGCTGGTTTATCTGATAACTCTAGCATACCTGATGGTTCACTCATGACTTACCTGAAGGTTACTCATGGCTTGCCTGGAGGTCACGACTGGCTTACTTGATGGTGTGCTTTGGCTTACTGATGCCTTAATGCAGGCTGACTGTATGGTGTGACTGGTAGCTGACATGCTGGCTTACTTGATAGATTGTTCTTAGCTTAATTATTTCTGTCACTCATAATTGATTAGGGAACTGCAGTCAGAGTTGATCATGATCCAAGGTCAATGGAAATTTTATTTACTCCAAGTATTTTTCCATTAGCTTTATATGGACTTGTGTTTGTACCTTCCCAAGTATATTTGTTTTTTCTTGTGTAAATGAAGAGGAGGAAGCAATGGATTTCTTTTTCCATTTTATGAAACTGTGAAAATCTGGCCAAAAGGATTTGATAGTTTTGCTGCTGCACTGAGTCAGACTTGCACTTGAATAATGATGGCAAAAAGCAGGTGCATAACAAAAGTTAGCCGATTGAAGTTAGTGAATACATCTCAGACATTTTCTTGATTTTTTTTTATAAGTTATTGCATCATGAAAATTACAAGCTTGGACTAAGAGAGGTTTTAATTTTTTAATTACTTATCAGTTTTACAAGTTTCAAAGAGTCACTTTAACAATCTCTTTGAGCAAAGCTTTGGGAAAAATATTTTTTAAGCAGTGTAATATCCCAGGTGTGTGCTTGTAATAAACCAAGGATGCAACAGAGATATAACATCCTTAAAGAAAGTTATTTTAACATAGTTGATGATTTAAGTGTCAATGATGATGATAATCAGAGGTGTTGCTGGAGGAAAATGTGGTGATCCTTCCATGTGGAGATGCTCCAGGTTTGGTACCAACCTTTTCAACCACCGGGGGAGGAAGGTCATGAAGAGGTCAAATCATGAAAAGGCATTTGCCAAAAGATGGCTGTTGAAAGTAAAAATCCCAATGTGATTGATTAAAGCTGCGATGAAACATTTAGATTAGAGAAGAAATAAAGGGCAGATTTAGGAGACTACATTTTGATATATCCAGGGTTCTGTACACTTCATCTGCGCTGATGAATATGGACAGAAGTTAAAGATTCTTCACAACAAGCTAAGAAGTGATCATTAAGGATGAACAGAAACAATGCAGTGATCAGGACATCTGCGGTTGTTTTATTGTTCTTAACAAAATTAAGGTTGAAGTACAAAAGACAAAATCAGGACTTACGACGAATGAGCCTTTGAGGACAAGGTTAGCCAGAGAGCAGCAGTTCAACGACACTGTGTCCTCTTGCCTCTCAGCCCTCCCCCTTCCAGTCATAACCACACACTGCCTCCCAACATTAATCTCTTCCTCCCCACACCCCACATTTTAGCTGTACCAACCCTCCCACCCTAGCACACACACACACACACACACACACACACACATTCACGGGCTTTTACATTAAATTGGTTAACGTCGCTGACCATGATTCATGCACGGGCTCGCCTGGGTTCGAATCCTGGATTCGGCAATTTGGGCCACAACCAACTTAGATCATCATCTTTCTTTAGGGGTTGTCGAGAACTGGGTACCTGGCTCAGGTTGGGGTGTGTGTGTATGTGTTTTCCCAGAAAAGTGATCTTACCTATACAAAGTTAAGAAACGGGGCAATAGGAGTTGAAAAACTTCCTCCCTGTAGCATACAGATAGTAATACACACACACACACACACACACACACACACACACACACACACACACACACACACACACACACACACACACACACACACACTCACTCACTCACTCACTCACTCACTGTCCATACTCCCAACACCCCACACGTCTGACCAGGAGACGTCATGTGACTAACGCCTGTGTCTGACACTCGCGGCTTTTTTGTTATACAAACGTGCGTGTGTCCCACTTAGAGATGAGGTCGTTGTGATTTAACCTCAGGAGCTGGAAGTAGGTGGAAGTCGTAAATGAAATAGCGAAGATTGATAATTAAACGAAGCAGTGACCTTGTTCTGTTTTTGAGTAGGCAGGAAACCAGATGTAGGCAATATATTTTTTTTTTTTATCTGTCTGGGAAACCAGTTTTGATGCTAATCAGTTGACCAGGTACATTTTGATACACTCATTATATGTTTAACTGTAAAGGGATCGTAACATTGCTCTCTGAATTAGAGCGTCGTCTTCGGACCCTATCCAGACCGATGCCTACTTCGTTTACATATTGCTTTAGCAGGTATCTCACACACAGTTATGTTTTTATTTGCTTGTTGTTCTGTAGACACCCTTATCTTTATATGTTTGAGAACTTAAAACACTTTAGTAAATGTTTTCCGAGACTCGCAGTAATGTTTTGCATTACTTTTAGATGCTCTTTGTGGATGTGGTTTTGTGTCTCTATATTTTGAATGGACGCTTTTAAGCGGACTTTATATAGTGTGAGTGTTATGAGCGACTTAAACTTAGTTATACTCATAGGCTGATGTGTATTCTCTGTGGACCAAGAGTTTCTTGATATTTTGTTGATTTTCGGTGGGAGTGGGAGGCATTTGTTGATACAGCGACAGTGATGAATGTTTGTTTTCCTCATATGTTGAGTGTCTTGCCCATGTTTAGTGTGCATCATGTTACGAGTGTCTCACCCATGTTTGTTGACATCGTGTGATGAGTGTCGTACTCATGATTATATATATCAGGTGACGAGTGTCTTACACATGTTTGTTGACATCATGTGATGACTGTGTCTTACCCATGTTTTGTGTACATCGTGTGATGAGTGTCGCATCCTTGATTATTGACATCTCGTGATGAGTGTCTTACCCATGTTAGTTGGCATCATGTGATAAGTGTCGCACCCATGATTATTGACATCATGAATGTCTTACCCATGTTAGTTGGCATCGTGTGATGAGTGTCGCACCCATGATTATTTACGTCACGTGACAAGTGTCTTACCCATGATTATTGACATCATGTGATGAGTGTCTTACCCATGATTATTTACATCACGTGACGAGTGTGTGTCTCACCCATGTTTGTCTGCGTTGCAGGAACGGTTGTGACTCCCCAGGAAACTGGCTGTACGCTGACGGCACCAAGTGTGAGGGCAACGACTTCTGTGATTGGCTCACGGTAAGGACAAACCACAGAGCAGGTCATCCCCTTATTGCACATAGTCCGGAAGGACTTGGGAAGGAATGAAATGCTACCTTTTTAAGGGTTTACATCTCGTTTGATTTATCCTTATTCATTACGATTTTGTTTTGAGACATGGATACAGAGTCATCTTTAGCAGGAACGTTGTGTTAGATGTGAATTTCCGTATTGACAGATACACAGATTTGTTTATACTCATCATTCGATTCAGATGGCCATACATTTGTCGACTAGTCATTTCGTCTCGCATTTTTGGCTCTCTTTTTGTCCTTTTTAATCTTTGGGTCGCTAGGTATCCAGTAACGGTGAGTGAATGCATCAGTAAGGTAATATAAAGTTGCGTGTGGGTCTCTCTCTCTCTCTCTCTCTCTCTCTCTCTCTCTCTCTCTCTCTCTCTCTCTCTCTCTCTCTCTCTCTCGTTGAGGACCTTACTCTAAGAGAGTGCACATTCCCTCCTCCTGCTTGAAGTGCAGCAGCTTTGAATAAGGTGCAGGAGCCCCCATGAAAGAGGCCTTAGGGTTGTATGTGTGTGTGAGAGATATTTCCCTGGCTTCCTCAGCTGTTCCTGCCTGCCTTCTGTAGACCCGGGTGCTGACCCTAGTCTCCTCTCTCTCCCTGCGCAGGTTGGCTCCACCAACGAATGGAACGCCCTCCCCACCAGCCTGTACGGAGCCTCCATCGCAGCCATGCTGGACGACTTCCCCGACACCTCCTACCGCTACAAGCTGCAGCCTTACCCCTCCGACCACACCCTCCAGTACATGATCTGTCAGAAGGATGGTGAGTGCCCGCAGCCAAAACCCTCTCCGTTCTCTCTCATTCTCCATTCTTGCATATCGTCAACACCCCCCCCGTTTTCCAAATGCCCCCCCCCCATGTTCTATGCATTCTTCTGATGTTCCTCCTCATACTTCATCTCCCAACCGAAGTCTTTATGTCCATCAGTCCTCATTCTCGTAATCAAACCTTCTGTATAATGTTTCTCATACCTTCCCTCTCATGCCTCTCCTCCACCCCTGAGTTTCTCACTCTCTTTCGCATTCCTTGAAGTCTCTTCTTCCTCTCTTGTACATATTTACATTCTTACCTGATTGAGCCTCCTAACTACATGCAGTTTTCAGTCAATAGCTGATTTTTATCTCCACTTAAAAAGAAAACATTTTGTTTTCTTTAGATATTATATATATCCTGTGTTTTCCAAGTTTTAACCTTATACGTTGGACAGTTTTCTCTCCTGTGTATATCCTCGCAGACTAATTAGTTCCCCATAGAATTAATATGATAATTGGTCAGAAGTCGTCTGGGTAGAATTATCTACAGTACAGCAGATTTTGTCAATAATTTAACATTGTTGGTTAGGATTCCCTATGCAAAATTTACATGCGATATAACTCCAAAAGTAGTATAGTCCCCGTTAAATATTTTATGGTATAGTTACCGCTTGTATCTCAAAGTCGTGTACCAGAGAAAACGGCTTTTAAGCTGTCAGTCTTCAGGGGTAACTTGCTAATATTATCGTCTCAGAGTTAATATTTGAAGAATATGTTTTATACTTTGATATTGTATCATAACATTGGATCTGTGACTTTTGGAATTCTGTAGTATTGTATGTTCGTCCTTAATACTATGGTTTGTTTCGTTCATTTTAATGTAACTCAGTTATCACTCATACACTTAATATATAAATGTAAATTGACCTTAAATTAAAGGTCGTTTAAATCCCGTCTCAATATTTCAGAGTGTCTAGTGATATATAGCATTTTGTTAACTAGTCTAGAATTATTTTCAAGTTGAGAATTTTGGCCTTTTTAAGATTTTTTCCTCCAAAATTTGTATAGAGTTAAATGATCCGTAAAACGTCCCTAGACTATATATATATATATATATATATATATATATATATATATATATATATATATATATATATATATATATATACGACAAACGCGCAGTATGGCTGACTTAAAGAGTGTGCCTGTCTAACTTTTAGAACTTATTTGAGATTAAGCTTGAGGGGGAGGTCGTGTGTTAGCGTGCCTCGCTTTCAGAGCTTGGACTTGAGCGTAGCATGTTCTTGCCTCTCCCCGCAGCTGACAGCACAGAGCACCTGAAGCCTCGCGACCTGTCTGTGGCTGAGCGTCTGTCCAACGTGGTCCTCCAGTGGAAGCGGCCCGCCTGCAAGGGAGACATTTCCTCCTACATCCTCGTCCTCCTGGGCGGCACCGTCTCCTACGACACGGAAATGAAGGTAAGGACCTCGTAGGGAGTGAGGGAAGGTAGGAGACCAGGGGAGATAGGGAGTGAGGGAAGGTATAGGAGACTAGGGGAGATGGGGAGTGAGGGAAGGTATAGGAGACCAGGGGAGATGGGGAGTGAGGGGAAGGTATAGGAGCCCAGGGGAGTGAGGGAAGGTATAGGAGACTAGGGGAGATGGGGAGTGAGGGAAGGTATTGGAGACCAGGGGAGATGGGGAGTGAGGGAAGGTTGGAGACCATGGGAGATGGGGAGCGAGGGAAGGTAGGAGACGAGGGGAGATGGGGAGTGAGGGAAGGTAGGAGACCAGGGGAGATGGGTAGTGAGGGAAGGTTGGAGAGCAGGGGAGATGGGGAGTGAGGGAAGGTGTAGGAGACCAGGGGAGATGGGGGAGTGAGGGAAGGTTGGAGAGCAGGGGAGATGGGGGGTGAGGGAAGGTGTAGGAGACCAAGGGAGATGGGGAGTGAGGGAAGGTATAGGAAACCAGGGGAGATGGGGAGTGAGGGAAAGTAGGAGACCAGGGGAGAGAGGGAGTGAGGGAAGATAGATCAGGGGAGATGGGGAAGTAGGAGATCAGGAGAGATGGGGAGTGAGGGGTGTTATGAGATCAGGGGAGATGGGGAGTGAGGGAAGATAGATCAGGGGAGATGGGGAAGGACAAGTCTTAGTGGGGAGGGCTCTGTGTGTGGAGGGACGAGTCCTCAGGGAGGGCCACTGCAACAGCATGATGGATGGCTTAGGAGGGCTAGGTGAACGAAGGATCGGGTGGAGAGGGTTAGATTCCACATGAAAAGAGGACTGTGCTTTTTAAACCTTCGGGTCGTTGCATCACCTTGCTCCTCTCTCCTCCTTTATCATCTTCAGGCGGTTGGCAACGGCCGTTTTATACTCCCGTCGCTGCCCGTCGTTAGCTTAACATTATCCAACTACCATCACCATCATCACAAGTAATAGTGCCTCCCCATCCTACCATCAGTCATCACCATCTTTGCGCCAGAAACACACACCCCACACACACACACACACACACACACACCCTCGTCTACGGTCCTGTGTAACCATCTCTCCCTCTCTCTCTCTCTTTGTCACAGTGCGACTCCGAGGAGTGCTCCTTCACCCTGAACCCTAAGGTCTGCAACTACTGCATCCACCCCAACACCGACTACACCTTCAGCGTGGCCGCCGTCCTCTCCGACTCCCAGCTGGGGCCTGCCATCACAGTCAACAAGAAGATCGGTGAGTACCCAAGTTGCTTTCCTCCCCTCCTCGTTCACCTCTCCTGCAGGAGGAGATGATTTAGACCCACCAGCATAGAGTGCAGCCCTCCTCGTTCACCTCTCCTGCAGGAGATGATTTAGACCCACCAGCATAGAGTGCAGCCCTCCTCGCTCACCTCTCCTGCAGGAGGAGATGATTTAGACCCACCAACATAACGTGCATCCTTCCCGCTCACCTCTCCTGCAGGAGATGATTTAGACCCACCAGCATAGAGTGCAGCCCTCCTCGTTCACCTCTCCTGCAGGAGATGAGTTAGACCCACCAACATAACGTGCATCCTTCCTCGTTCACCTCACCTGCAGGAGGAGATGACCTAGACCCACCAACATAACGTGCATCCCTCCTCGTTCACCTCTCCTGCAGGGGATGAACCAGACCCACCAACATAACGTGCATCCCTCCTCGTTCACCTCTCCTGCAGGAGGAGATGATCTAGACCCACCAACATAACGTGCATCCCTCCTCGCTTACCTCTCCTGCAGGAGATGACCTAGACCCACCAACATAACGTGCATCCCTCCTCGTTCACCTCTCCTGCAGGAGATGAACCAGACCCACCAACATAACGTGCATCCCTCCTCGTTCACCTCACCTGCCGGAGGAGATGATCTAGACCCACCAACATAACGTGCATCCCTTCTCGCTCACCTCTCCTGCAGGAGGGGATGACCTAGACCCACCAACATAACGTGCATCCTTCCTCGTTCACCTCACCAGCAGAAGATGAACCAGACCCACCGGAATACGTGCATAACGTTGTGGAATGCTGTTGAACTCCTTCAGACATATAGAATCCTGGATTATAACCTAGCCATTAGAACTTCAGCCGTGGTTGCTGGATGTAAGAGGGGTGTATGGGTTAGGGGCAGTGAGGGAGAGGAAAAGGGAGAACAGGTGGTTATATGACAGGGAGAATAATAATGTACATGGTGAGGGAGACTATGGAAAGAAAGTACGAGGCAGCGAGGAGGGTGAATATGTGGGTGAGTATAATTGGGGAAGATACGTTCATAAGGGGGAATATGTGAAAAGAATAAGGGTGAGGAGAATCAGAGAAGAAACGCTCATAAGGAGAATATGCGAGGAGAATGAGGGAGTATTTGGGTGAGGAGAATAGAGAGGAGTACATGGGTTGGGGGGAGAATGTGGCTACAGGAGTAATGTAACCTGAAAGAAAAGACTTAACTGGATAGAAGAGGAGCAGGAGTTGGGGGGGAATGATAAACCTGCTTGCATCTCACGTGACGTAAACGTTATGAAATTGACGGAAATAGGCGTAGGCTGGGGGTCAGACGAGAGATGGCGGGTTGGAACTACGAAAGGGTGAGTGTGTGTGAGAGAGAGAGAGAGAGAGAGAGAGAGAGAGAGAGAGAGAGAGAGAGAGAGAGAGAGAGAGAGAGAGAGAGAGATTGAGAAGCAGGATGTGCTCAGCGGAGGCGAAAGCAACCGAGGCCACGGCAGTTACACCCTAAATGTGCAGTTGAAGGTCAAGCTCTTGTGTGTCTGTGGATGGATCATCCCCGAGTCAGGTCACGTACAAGTCGACGCCCACTTGTTGTGTGTGCTGACCCCCGAGGAGGACCTGTAAAATGACCTCCACTTAGGTTGTACCACTGTAGGTGGACCCCCAGGACTCGGTGTGGTGGTGCCCTCCCCGTTTCGTTGAAGACGACGAAGTCTACCCTTGAGAGTTGACTCGTACACTCCCCACGTATGAACACCAGACTCCTCTCCATCTTCAAGAAAGCTGAAGTAGCGATCTAACCTTCTACGACATTTCCCTCAATCCCTCATGCACGGGAGCTGTGTAGAAGGACTTGTGGTGGCGGCGTTCGTGGCCCTGGAGGATCCAGGGTAGCGATGACGGTGTTAGGTTTAAAACGAACATCTGACGATGGCTGGCCTCTTCCAGTCATCCGATGGGCTATTGACTACTTTTTTTTTGGTCGCCGTGTCTTCCTGATGACCCAAACGGGTCGCCAGACGAGCTTTGCTTGTCAAGGAGTCTGTCAAGGTTAGCTGTGCCAGGAGTTGTCAAGGAGTCGTAGCTTTCCTCGTAGCTGTTTTCGAAGTCTAAGTCAACCCTACTGTGGTTGTGAAGGAGTCTGCCAAGGGTATTGGCTTTGTTTGGGCTGTCAAGGAGTTTGTCAAACCAGCTTTGCCTTTAGCTGTAAAGAGAGTTTTAGCTTTGACTTTAGCTGTCAAGGAGTTAAAATAGTTTGCTTTTAGCTGTTAAGGAGTTAAGATAGTTTGCTCTTAGCTGTCAAGGAGTGTCGAGATAGATTTGCCTGTAGCAGTCAAGAAATCCTTGAAACAAGTTTGGCTTGTAAGGTCAGTGTCCTACCACCAGTTTTGCTTGCCACTGTCAAAGAATCTTGTCCTGGGATTAGCTTTCAGGTACCTGTCAAGTCGCCTCCTAAGCTAACATTATCTGCAGTTGTCCAGGTGTGTGTGTGTGTGTGTGTGTGAGACTACTTTTATCTGTCCCTGGCAAGAACTGAGGAACCAGCTTTAGCCCGCTGCAATCAGGGATGATCAAACAAAAGCTTTTATGTGTATCTCTCAAGGATGATCAGCTTGCCTTTCTTTCGGGAATGCCAGAGAGTCAGTCAAACTGGTTTTGTGTGTCAAGTTCTCGCCTGATTCTGCCCTCCTGCATGGCAGTGGTGTGCACGTCTAAATCTTCGGGAAATGCAAATGCTTGCCCTTGAGTCAAGAGTCCTCTTGGAATACATGAATGCTGAAGTCTTCTATTATAGACGTCGGCAGAAAATATATATATGAAGAAATTATTATATGTGTATTACAAGTTCGTGTTGAATGTGGGTTTTATTCTGGGGACATTATCGACAGCGGTTCCTGTGGGAGTCGTATGTTTATGTCCATGCACCGGGTGTCTTCCACTGCGTTCACATGTTTACGTTTTTGGGGGATTTGAGATTGAGGAGGAAGTTATTTGATGACAAGCATGTGCATGATTAGATATGTATTTCTCACATACAGGCCTTCATATGAGAAACCCAGAATCTTTCTGGTGATTGATAATATATATATATATATATATATATATATATATATATATATATATATATATATATATATATATCCCCTGATGATGTGATTATTACTCGAAAGTGCACTTGGGAACTTATCGTGTTTCATTTTCCCCGTGGATTCATAGGAATATATATATATATATATATATATATATATATATATATATATATATATATATATATATATATATATATATATATATATTATTCGGTAACGTCAGTTATATTAACATTCCTACGTCTGCCGTAAGTTAGGAGATAATAATATGCGTTCTTCAGGGTCGGGGGGTGTGAATGTAGTTCAACTATCCATGATAATCTCTCGAGTTTCTCTCGCGTCTGACACAAACACCTCCCATACCCCCGCAAATATTTGTCCCCTCTCTCCCTCCCTCCCTCCCTCTCTCTCTCCCTCCTTGTCCTCGATTTTGCGCCCCACCTCCTTGTCCTCCCGGAGATGTGTGCCGGGAGGTGGGAGTTGTGAGGTGTTGTCCGTGATGCACATCACTGTGTGTTTGCTCACCTGTGTGTATATGTATGTATATTTTTTTTTTTTTTCCTCTCTCCTCCAACAAGCGTCTTAAGTGAGACTCAGGCCTCATTAAGCACAGGGCAGTCGGAGGCTCACGAGCCTATATACTGTCAGCTCCCTTTCGACCTCCGTGTCGTGTCTCTCTCTCTCTTCTCTCTCTCTCTCTCTCTCTCTCTCTCTCTCTCTCTCTCTCTCTCTCTCTCTCTCTCTCCCCGCCTCATGACTTTTAATTACCTTCGTCCGCCCCCAATCTGAATTGTAGATCGCGATCGTAACAAGCGCACGTAAAGCAGTCGACTAGGTTGTTTGATTCTTTTTTTTTTTCTCCTGAATTCTGTTGTTGTATCTTCGTGGTTACGATAAGGACCAGTTCGTGTGGCCGACGTTGGATGTATTAGTGTTGGGGGTTCGGATTAAGTCTTTTTTTTCTTCTTCGGCTGTGAAGTTCGAATTTCGGCCCCGGTGAATGACACCCAGCCGCTAGGAGGGTAGGATGATGTGGCGTGCAGCCGCCAGGGGGGATGATGGTAGTGTGGCGTGCAGCCGCTAGGGGGGACGATGGTAGTGTGGCGTGCAGCCGCTAGGGAGGACGATGATAGTGTGGCGTGCAGCCGCTAGGGGGGACGATGGTAGTGTGGCATGCAGCCGCTAGGGGGACGATGGTAGTGTGGCGTGCAGCCGCTAGGGGGGACGATGGTAGTGTGGCGTGCAGCCGCCAGGGGGGATGATGGTAGTGTGGCGTGCAGCCGCTAGGGGGGATGATGGTAGTGTGGCGTGCAGCCGCTAGGGGGGACGATGGTAGTGTGGCATGCAGCCGCTAGGGGGGACGATGGTAGTGTGGCGTGCAGCCGCCAGGGGGATGATGGTAGTGTGGCGTGCAGCCGCCAGGGGACGATGATAGTGTGGCGTGCAGCCGCCAGGGGGATGATGGTAGTGTGGCGTGCAGTCGCCAGGGGGGATGATGATAGTGTGGCGTGCAGCCGCTAGGGGGGACGATGGTAGTGTGGCATGCAGCCGCTAGGGGGGACGATGGTAGTGTGGCGTGCAGCCGCCAGGGGGGATGATGATAGTGTGGCGTGCAGCCGCTAGGGGGGACGATGGTAGTGTGGCGTGCAGCCGCTAGGGGGGACGATGGTAGTGTGGCGTGCAGCCGCTAGGGGGACGATGGTAGTGTGGCGTGCAGCCGCCAAGGGGGATAGAGCATTGCGGTGCGCAGCCGCCAGGTGGAAAGGATAGTGTGGTATGCAGCCGGCAGGGGAAGGCCAGATGATGTGGCGTCTCATCGGTAGGGGAAGGGGATGATAAGTGTGGCGTGGGGTCGGCAGGGGTCTTCAGTTATGTACACGAGCAGTCTTCTCCATTTTCGTTAGGCGGAGAAGTTGTGCTTATGAGTGACTTCGTTATTATTCGGAGCCAAGTTCATTCATCTTAGCCCCATTTTTGACATGTATGTTAACGCGAGGTTGTATTTGATGTTTATAACTCTCGATAGATAGTAGTAGTTTGGAAAACATCGTTGCCAAAAAAAATCATGCGTAATTTCTGTCATGTAAAAAGTATGTCCTTAAAAGATTCCGTTAATGAGTCACATTTCTTTAAAGACGAATGCGTTCATATAAACGAGTTACGATACGAAACCCGTTGGCATTGCGTAATGTAAAATCGTTCTTATAGTACGATATCAGTTGCCAATTGCGTCATGTAAATCGTTCGTATAATACGATGTCACTCGCCATTGCGTAATGTAAATCGTTTTTCAATGGAGATGCGCGTAAGTATCTGTTCACAGTATGGTGGACGGTGCGTACCAGACCAGATGGTGTATTTTGGCGCGGGGATCCCGCTAGGCGGCGACGCTAGCAGCCGACACACACTGGGCGCTTCGCTACGCTAGAGCGAAACGGTCTTGTCCTTAAACCCATATATCGCTTCGAATATGGCCATATATAAAGCTGAAATATATATATATATATATATATATATATATATATATATATATATATATATATATATGTGTGTGTAGGCTTTTCTGGTGACGTTGTTCACAGGGCCTTTGCGCTCTGCTCTCGCTAGAGAGAAACGAGCTGTCACTCCGCCTCCAACCTTGCACTTATCTCCGCTAGATCTACACTTTCGAGTGAGAGTCATCCTGAAATGAAATCTGCTGTGTGGTTGTCGTCGTGGCCAACAGAAGCCAGCTTCCACCAAGTTCCTGCTTGTGGTCTGGCCCAACTCTCTCTCCATCTCCCTTGAGCAAGGAGGACAGAATGTTTAGCGTAAACTCCTCGTCATTGCCACCTGTTTCTGATGCATCGGGTTTCCCGGGCCTTCTCTCATATGTCTCACGCCGTCTATTTTTAACCTACATTCAACCTTCTGAGAGGACATGTAAAGAGGAAAAGGGGATTGAGGGGGGGGAGGATTCCTTCAGAGGCAATATGTAAAATAGCGTCGGGAGCGGGAGACCTCTCGTCCCCCCCCTCCACATTCTTGACCGTGTCCTGCTGCTGGTAACTGATGCAGCGTTACCAACGCCTCCCAGGGGTCGCTGGGGCACAGTGTTGCCAGCGCCGGAGAAAACACACACACACATACCCCTCAGCATTGGTATTCCTGATCTGTTGTGTAGCGCAACAACTCCTGTGTCATTTGTATGCTTAACTGCTGACTGCAGGTGCGCTTGTATTGGTATGCTGGACGATTGCCAAACACACTATAAGAAAAAAAAATAGATGGACAATTAGGTACCAATTAGTTGGCGTAGGAATTTGGGATGGTTTATGTCATCATAATCACTTAGGAAGATGTATGTTCGGAAAATCCCGTACCCAAACCGCTAGTTCTTGGGAAGTCGTCTTCATATGACATTTACTGATTATATTTTTTTTTTTTCAAACTATTCGCCATTTCCCGCATTAGCGAGGTAGCGTTAAGAACAGAGGACTGGGCCTTTGAGGGAATATCCTCACCTGGCCCAATTCTCTGTTCCTTCTTTTGGAAAATTAAAAAAAAAAACGAGAGGGGAGGATTTCCAGCCCCCCCGCTCCCTCCCCTTTTAGTCGCCTTCTACGACACGCAGGGAATACGTGGGAAGTATTCTTTCTCCCCTATCCCCAGGGATATATATATATATATATATATATATATATATATATATATATATATATATATATATATATATATATAGTAGTGTGTGTGTAGGTGAAGCATTGATTTGAGTAGACTCGCTCTTAATACTAAAAAAAATTCGAGTGTATTTCAGGCCATGGTCAAGGATCATTATTATACTGATCGATTGACTGTGTTTTCCAATCTTCATTATGGTGTTTAGCTCCTCAGTAGACCCTTCAGTCACCTCCAATCGCTCCCTCATCATGCTCATCTCTCTCCTTCGCCTCTAATCCCTCCCTCGTGTCTCTGATTTCTCTCTTTCGCCTCTAATGCCTCCCCTAATCCCTGCCTTACCTCTCTTAATCTCTCTTTCACCATAATGTGTTCAGTCGTGGTGCAGACCACCGACATCGTGGTGCGAATCCCTCCGCCTGGTGCTGGCTTCGTCTTCCCCCACTCTCTCTCGTCTGGGACAGCCGTGGCGCCACCATCTACCCAGCGATGACTCCCAACCCTCATCTCTGTCTGGCCTTACGAATTAGTTTGACCTTAGACAAACGATGACCATTCGGAGGTAGAAGAGTACACTCCGATTTTGACAAGTCATACTGAGTAGTTCCGGACAGTTAGTGCTTATTGCATTTCTGGCAGTAATTAGTTCCGAAAGTGTATTGAATGTCAGGGTTTCTCTGTTTGTCTTAGCCAAGGGTCCTGTTATTCACAGATTTCCTAACAGAGTCGTACATGAAGGGGCGGGATAATGGCATAGGGTAGATAGGAGGAAGTCGCTTGTTATATACTGAAGCCTCTTGTATACAAAAAGATGTAAATGCCATACGTAGAATAATAATAAAAGTATTATTTCTTCGTAGTAGAACATAAGTGGCATAAGCTTGTAACATGAGAGATTGTGAGAGCTAATAGAAGGTCCGAGAAAGCCAGAGTGAAAGGGGCAGTAGGGTGAGCCAGGCCCCCCGGGCTAGGCTAGGCTGCCCTTGGCTCCCCAGGCCTCTCCACCTCTGGTATGTACTCTGGTCAGGAAGTGTGATATATTAAAAGAGATTCCGTAAGTCTTTTGGTGGTGTGGTCACACGCATTCATCATTGTCATCATTGAGGAATACTGATTTGACGGTCAAAACACTTCTTGGATGCTGTTCATTATTATTATTATTATTATTATTATTATTATTATTATGATTATTATTATTATTGTTGTTGTTATTATTATTATTATTATTATTATTATTATTACTATTATCATTATTGTATTATCATTTAAGAAATACTGATTTAACATTTCCTGGGTGCTGTTCATTATTATTAATTATTATTATTATTATTATTATTATTATTTTTATTATTCCTCACTACGCCTTAGAAAGTGGCATTTTTTTTTTTTTTTTACTGAAAATAGTTTGGGAAATTTTTATCTACAAAGAGCCCCGCCCGCGGTAGGGGCCAGGTCAGAGCCTAACCCAAATTTTGTAAGGCTTCTCCCTCGTCCTGAGTGATTGATCGTATATCCCATGTATTTCTCCTGACGGGCGCGGGGTGACCCTAAACCTGGTGCTTTATGGAACATCACTTAGCATTAAACAGTGTTACAAATGGTTTCTTTCTTCATCTTAATCTGTTGGAATGGTTTTGGACTCCGGCGGTTCGTGTTACGTGGGTAAACCTTGTCGATTAAGTGCCTGTGTCCATGTTAGAGCATTCAATATAAAGCCAATGTCATTATTCTCGTAGGTAGGATGGAGAGAAAAAAATAAATTATCAGATTTTGGAATTTGTCATAGGAAAAATGGTATATGATTATAGCTTCTGGCGAGAAATTAGCAGTACAGACGAGTCAGGAGATGTTTTACGTTTAACAAACATTGCAGCGGTTCGAGCCACTAGGCTAGACCAGTGTGTTTATATAATGAACCTCGCCATCCCGAGGCTTGGGTTTTGGATGGAAGGGTTACTTGCCCACCAACTTCAGGTTGTAGGGAGACAGTGACTCTCTTAAAAGTTACTTCACGTCACTTTTTTTGGAATTTCAGACTTCCGTGGCTCATTAGGTCTGCTCGTGTCCGGACATGGGTTTAGGGTTAGGCTGCGCGCGGAGTTTTAAAGTTGTCGTAGGCAACGCCACTACTTTTTGGGGTAGGGGTTGGTGGGTGTGGGTTAAGGTTTTACGGGGCATCCCCAGCAGGAGACTGATGATGAGCCGCCACGAGAAAGCAGTTGTCATCTGACCCCAGACGAACAGGTAGCTCGGGTCGCCCAGCTTGGGTGACCTGACACCTACTTTCTCAGTCTGCCTGGGGAGGGGGGAAGTGTGGGTACTGCTCCTGGTGGTGGTTGTGGTGGGGGTTGGTGGTAGTTAAACTGTGGTGGTGGGTTGTGGTAAACAGAATGGTGGTGGTTGGCGGTAGTTAAACAGAATAGTGGTGGTGGTTAGTGGTAGTTAAACAATGGTGGTAGTATTGGTGGTTGGTGGTAGTTAAACAATGGTGGTAGTATTGGTGGTTGGTGGTAGTTAAACAATGGTGGTGGTTTGTGGTATACAATGGTGGTTGTGGTGGTGGTTGGTGGTAGTTAAACAATGGTGGTAGTGGTGGTGGTTGGTGGTAGTTAAACAAGGGTGGTGGTTGGTGGTAGTTAAACAGTGGTGGTAGTGGTTTGTGGTAGTTAAACAATGGTGGTGGTTTGTGGTAAACAATGGTGGTTGTGGTGGTGGTTGGTTGTAGTTAAACAATGGTGGTAGTGGTGGTGGTGGTTTGTGGTAAACAATGGTGGTTGTGGTGGTGGTTGGTGGTAGTTAAACAAGGGTGGTGGTTGGTGGAAGTTAAACAGTGGTGGTGGTGGTTTGTGGTAGTTAAACAATGGTGGTGGTTGTGGTAGTGTTGGTGGTCGTTAAGGTGCTATTGGTAGCGGGTGTTGTAGTGTTTCAGTTATTGGCGGTAACGTAATTTGTGGTAATGGTTGTTATGGTGACGTTTTAGGTACTAATGGTAAGAGATAATTTGGGTAATGATGGCGGTAGTTTTGGTGGTATTAATGTTGATGGTTGTAATAAGTTGCCTGGTAACGTTGTTGTAGTTAGCATTGCTTGCAATGTTACTGTAAAGGTACTGTTGTAGTGATGGAGGTTGTGGTTGTATATACTGGTTGACGAGGGTTAGTGTTAACGCCAGTGGTAGTGTTGTTAGTAGCTGGTGGTTGTGGTAGCTGGTGGTTGTGGTAGCTGGTGGTTGTACTGGTTGTGACGATGTGTTGTTAAAGGATATGTGGCATTGTTGGTTGTAATAAATGCTGTTTTCCAACATGCGTTACCTTGGCTGACGTTGTGCCCTCACTGGACAGTGCGGTTTCATTGTTTTCATTGGAAATTCATGAATTTCCAAGTGGAATATATTGTTAGGGGGAAGAATAACGGGGACAAAATTGGTCTGTAATTGTATTATTGTAAAGTTTCACCAAGTCTGTGAGGGTTAGTCGCGTCACCGTCTCAGTGTTGCCATCGACAGATAGTAACATTGTTTCTTTTTCCTGTGACTTTAAAGAAAAGTGTTTCTTATGCATATATGACGGTGGTAAAAGAAAAGAAAAACACAGATCTGGTGCGTGTCAGTGTGTCATAAAACGAGGAGCGAGTGACGGCGCTTGAGGGATAATAATACTAAAATGGACGCAGGCGTGTTGAAGATCTGGACACTGCGAGTGTTGCTGGTAATTATGCCATTGTTTACGAGGGAGGACGGCAGCACTTACATGACATGTGAACAGTTCACAGACATACATGACAAAAGAGTCAGTAAAAGAGTTGACGAACTGCTTGGTTAATTTTGAGCAAATTGTTTAATCATGAAGATGCTGTCGTGGGTGTAGAATTTCATGCTAATTTTTCCTGTAACTGGTCTCAAAATCATATTGGAATACCATGCACAGACTATAGCTTGCATTTAGTCACGGTGCGCGAGGGATGAAATCGTGATGAGGTTAATACCATTAGGTTTATGCCCGTGGCGATTATCATCGAGTGGAACTGGTGGTATCAGAGAGAAAGTTGATGGTAATGATAGCAGCGAGGAATAAGGTGATTAAGGGATTGGATCTTCATTTGCCGAGGCTTCGAACCGACACACGTCCAAGGTAGGGAAAGTGTCATTTCGCCCACGGGTGAGAGAGAGAGAGAGAGAGAGAGAGAGAGAGGACCTAATGATCATTAATTACAGTGAGTAAATTCGTTTCAGCTCCGGATTGTAAGTGAAGCTCTTAAGTGAGTAGAGGCAGTACATTATCACACACCAACAGAAAATGGGTAGCATGGTAGGTGAAAAGGGGAAAGTGACGTGAGTGAACGCGAATGAAAATTACATATTAATGTAAAGGATAGATTATATCAAATGCTAACTTCCTCCTCCTCTTTATTTTTCCTGTGGTATTGTGTATAGGGCTATTTGGGGTCTGTTTCTAAGACTGGGATTATTAAAAGTTGTCGGGTGTTCAGACGCGATGAGACATAGATCGAAGAAGGGAGCTGGGAGGTGCGACCTGTGGTGAGGTAGGGTGGGGGTTTGAGAGGCGGGGAGGGAGGAGGGCGCTGCAGGAGGCTCCGCCGACGACACTTTACCCTCACGACAGACGTATCCTACCAGGCTAGCCCGCCGGCGGCCGCAGCAGCACCTGGTAGGACGTCCTGAGGGAAGTGGGTCAGCAGGACACTACGGATACCCCCACGACGCTCCAGCCAGGGTGGCCAGCGCTCAAGACGGAAGGCTTAGAATATACGTTTTCTCTTCTTTTCTCGTTCCTTCTTTTTTTTTTTATGACTGGGTGGTTTTCTCTCCTTTCTCCTTTTTTTTATGACTGTGTAGGGGGGCATTTTGAGACGGTTTTGACAGGGGTATTTGATTACCGGTGCCCTAATCATTGTCATGTACATCACTGAGGTAAAGCTGGGGGTTTATCTGGTTCAGAGGGTGATTAGGGTGCCCACGATTGGAGGATTAGAAGGCCTAGAGGGTTAGGGTGTCGAGGCGGGGGAGGTGGGAGAGACGTGGGACGTGATGATAAAGATAAGGATCGGTTGGAAGGGTTAAGGAAGGAGAGAAAGTAGGCGGGAGAGGTTGTCCTCCCACAGTGTGGCCAGGTGTTCCTGAGGGAGAGAGTTACGACGGCCTGGTGGAGAGGAGAGGTGGAAGAAGGAAGGTTGATGTGTGCGGCGAAGGTGTCTGTGTATGGTGAGGCCAGAAGCACGCGTTGTGTATGGTGAGGCCAGAAGCGCGCGTTGTGTATGGTGAGGCCAGAAGCGCGCGTAGGGTGAGGTGCAGGAGCTGGGGAGGTGAGTCGGAGGCGGGGAGTGAGTAAAGCTTGGGAGGATGTGTGAGGCTCGGAGACGACGCTGGGGAGAAAGACACCTCGGTTACGTCAAGCAATATAGCTATATTTTATTTTCACGTCGGGGGAAAGATATATATATATATATATATATATATATATATATATATATATATATATATATATATATATATATATATCGTGGGAGGTATGTCAGGTATAATGTCAAGGTGTGCATGTGATTGAAGGATATGGAGGAAGAGAGAACACAGTTGCAACCCAGGTAGATAGTTAGACGGATGAGAGGAGACGGGAACACAGAGGTGATGATGGTAGGGAAAGGTTAGGGGGGTAGGTATAGTAAGAGGGCAACGTGTGTGAATTAAGTCCCCTCCGTGAAAGAAGAGGCGGTAGACGGGGCTGGAACGAGTGAAGGCGATAGGGACAGTGACGTCCTGCAAGTGATAGACAAGAAGTGAGGGGGAAGTGAGTCTGGGAGACACGAATGCGGGCCCCCCCCCCAAAAAAAAAGGGTGACATCGGTGACAGTAACAGCATTTATGGCGTCAAGGTTGGGTTGTGGCGTGGGGGCTCTCGGCTGCGGGCGTGTGAAGGCTAGATGGGCGGTGTGGGCGTGAGCAGGATGGGCGGCGCTCCAGATAATACTCTTTTAGTGGGGCTTATGTAGGCGGCAGCGACCTCTACCACCACCACGCCAGCCAGGGAAAGCTACCGAGGACCGTGGCACGGGGCCCTGGCTGCCCCTGTGTATGGTACCCGCTTAACGCCACACACACACACCAGGTACTTCATGTTGGACCGAAGTACTTCGCTGCTCACGCGTGCCATCCCTTGGGGACGCCTTAATCCCACGCAGGACACGGGGGTGTGGTGTTGCGGTGGGACACTGCTGAAGCGTGAAGGGTGAAGGGCTCCCTCGTAGGACATTAGGGTTGGCGGTAGGATCCTAGTAGCGTGAAGGAATCCCTCCCAGGACGGCAGAGGTGGAGGAAGGACACTCCCCTTCCCTCCTTTCGTCTGTAGCGTGAAGGAATGCCTCCTGGGACATTACGGGTGGCGACAGGACGCCCGTTCATCCTGAAGGATATAACTTAGGACATGGAGGAGGAGGGGAGAGAGAAAGGGTGAGGGAGGTCTTGCACCAACCGTCGGGAGTGAGAAAGGTTAGGCAATAGTTTAGGGAAGCTCGGGCAGGCGGGCGGGCGGGCGAGCGAGGTGTGTAACATATATACAATTTTCCCCAAGGTTGTGTGTCACCCTCTTCCGTATTGCTCCTTTTGGTCAATAATGATAAGATCGTCGGTAGAATATTCAATATTAGAAAATTGTGAAGGTTGAGCTTGAGGGATAGGTTCAGTAAAGTTATAATAAATGTCTGCGGTGGCCATGAAGGAGTGTGTGTGTGTGTGTGTGTAGACGAGGTTTGGTTCTTGGGTGGACGCGCTGGAGACTTGGCAGAGCGGTCGCCAGTGCTCCTCGTACGTCTCCGTCATCCTTCCCTTTGTCTCATCCGTTTCCACACTCTCTTTCTCTCTCAGTGAGTTCTCCGCACTCGCTAACCCACACCCTCCCACCATGGCAGCGTCTCCCTCCCCTCCGTAGGTCCTCATGTCCAGGTGGGACGCCCTCCGTCTCGCCCTTGTGTGCCGGCAGGAGCGAGGGAGGGAGGGAAGGTGCGTGCGAGTCTTCCCACCTCATATAATCTCATAACTTCATGAGCCACGGCGAGTTTACTCTTATTATGAGCATGTGTCGTTCATTTTCTGTTAATATTTGTCCTCGTTGTCAATATGCTTCTTCTGTGGCGCGCTGCATTTTCGTTTTCTATTTCCTTACACAGAAGGGAACCCGGTTCACGACCTCATGACACGGATGAGAGAAATATATATATATATATATATATATATATATATATATATCACTGATTCCTTTATTTTTATTGTGTCGTATTTTCTTCGCTTCTCGGAGAATCCATTTCAGATTTGATTTAGAACAGCGACGCTTCGTAAACCGTGTTCACGTTGCCTGTCCTAGCTCGCTCTCAGCAATGTGTGTTCTGTCCTAGCTCACTGATATGTGTGTGTGTGTGTGTGTGTGTGTGTGTGTTGCCGGACTCCGCCTGCCAGTGTTTACACCTTGATCGCCAAAAAGTCGCCTTCGGTGAGACTCTCGTCAGTCCGTGGAAGGGGAGGGAGTAGTATGGCACAGTGTCGTCAGGCCCCCTTCCTCGCGCCCCCTCAGAGGGAGTCTGTCGAACGTATCCGTGCCCCAGCACCGCGCCGGTGAGCAGCCTTGGCGCTGCGGGAGCGCCACGTATTATAACGGGTGCAGCCGGGGTCGCACAGCAGTGGTATAGGATTGGGTAGTTCTGTCATCCACACCAGGTAGTGGAGACGAGGACACAGACCTACCCCATCAAATCTCCATTGAATCATCCTTGAGGGTCTCTCTCTCTCTCTCTCTCTCTCTCTCTCTCTCTCTCTCTCTCTCTCTCTGTCTTACGCTTAATCGACCGCGAGTTTGGCGCCCGTAAATAACCGGGAGTGCGTCTGGCGTAATGTGGCCGTGAGTCGGCATTCCCCTCGTAATCAAACTGTTATCTGTGATGGCTCTCCCGGTCGTGATTATACGCCGTGTGTGTGTGTGTGGAGCGGGCGGGCGGGCTGACCCCGAGCATAAGGAGGGGTCAGGAGGACAAGAGTCGAATCCCCCCTGGTTCTGGGGTACCAGTCATGTGGGCTGCTGACCGCATACAGATCCGAGCCGCGCGAGACGCTCTTCCGTTGGATATTTTGTCTTGTTTGTGTTTCTGTCTTGCAGGCGGCGGTGTGCACGTAGGCGCCTAGGTGCCGTACGAATGACATGCTGTGTTGAAGGATGTGTCTCTCTATAGTTTTGTAATCATTTCGTCTGTTTGTTACAGCTCTTAGTGGTAACCAGTCGTTAGCGATGGTTTGCGAGCGACGTCCTGTCGTCAGCGGTGGTTTACGAATGATTTCCCCGTTCGTTCGCCATGGTTTGGCGAGCGATGTCTCGTTCGTTAGCCATGGTTTGTGACACATGTCTCGGTCGTTGGCGATGGTTTGCGAAACATGTCCCGTTAGCGATAGTTTGCGATTTGATGTCCCGTCTTGTAAATCATAGGCGAGTCTTTCTCCTTCCTCTTGTAAATTTAAGGTTTCTCTCTGATCTGTTGTGGTAAGATGGATCATCATCGCCACCGTTAACGGGAATATCTGTTGTGCTCTGAGTCACCCATGAACCGCGGTCTGTCACCCATGACCCGTGCTATGATGACCCATGAACCGTGCTCTGAGTCACCCCATGAACTGCGGTCTGAGTCACCCATGAACCGCGGTCTGTCACCCCATGAACCGCGGTCTTAGTCAGCCATGAACCGTGGTCTGTCACCCATGACCCGTGCTATGATCACCCATGAACCGTGCTCTGAGTCACCCATGACCCATGCTCTGAGTCACCCATGAACCGCGGTGTGAGTCACCCATGACCCGTGCAATGATCACCCATGAACCGTGCTCTGAGTCACCCCATGAACCGCGGTCTGAGTCAGCCATAACTCATGGTGTGTGTGTGTGTGTGCGCGCGCGCGCGAGTCCCAAGAACCGCTCCATTCTGTGTGAGCAAGTTGGAGAATGCCAATAAGACGCCGTTACAGAAGGGATGACGGAGGCACGGCATCTGCATGGCAAGTGACGGAGTAAATTCGTTAAGGCAATTGAGGATGGCTCCGGGTGAGCGAAGCCTCGGGAATATTAAGATCGACTCCCTGGGGAAACAAATGACAGTCGGTGGCATATGAATACTGATCAATGAATAACGCTGAATGGACGAAACGAAGGGGCAACGTGTATACATTATACATTCAGGAATAGATGTGAATGGTCAAACAAATGAACGATAGTTGAAAGTGAATGGTCAAACAAATGAACGATAGTTGAAACTCACCTTCCCAGATCTAAGAATGGGAGAGGAAGAAAAGATGAAGTACGAAACAAGCGAGTGTCGCCTCCAGACTATATACACTTCAGGAGCCAACGAAGGGAAAGAAAACGAGCGTCGGCCGGTGTGGCGTAGCGCATTACAGCCTGCCGTCATTACATCGCGTAAAATCTCCTCCCAATTTCCATACGCCTGACGCACGCTGAGGGTGTTAGCTGGGTGTCTGTAATGTGTGTGGAGCGAGAGCACACAAGCCACGCTTCTTACCTGCGCCTCATGGTTTACCCTACCTCGCGGAGGAGGAGTTTGACGTGAGCTCTAAGTGGGCTGGACGTAGGGATTGGATTGGATGGATCGATCCCTCGGTGCCCCTCCCATCACGTCTTATGTTTACGTTTCCTCGCATGACTTCCCACGTCTGTGTCCCTCTACGTCATCATGAAGGATGCGTCATGTTACGTCATTTGTTGATGTTTTACGTCCCCTTTGTTATGGTCGTCAGCTGGATGGACTCCTGTCTGTCCCAGTGCTCGCTCCCCAGGACGGCTGTCTGTCTACGGCTGGCTTTGAGGTTCACTATTCAGCCAGGCAGCTAAGAGGCCGGGCGGCCGGCTTGGGACTCCATGTTCACGTTGTTATGCCGGTCCGCCTCCCTGACCCGCCATTAATGACTAGGAGGCGCATTCCTAGCGTGCCCTGACACCGTTCCTCGGGCGCCAGGCTCCTGCAGGCGTAGGTGCAGGGAAGGATTGAGTAGGAGGCGGGTAAGAGGACTAGGCAGAGGGAAGGTTGGAGGAAGTGAGTGGAGGATGGAACGCGATAATGTACCTTTTTTTTTTTTTTCTTTGGTGTTCCTATATTACGTTATCGAAGAACTGAGAGAGAGAGAGAGAGAGAGAGAGAGAGAGAGAGAGAGAGAGAGAGAGAGAGAGAGAGACGGTTCCAAGTACAGAAGAACCTCATGGACCAAAGAGCCAGCATGAGATACAGTGACATTTGTAAGGTTATTGGAAACGTCAGGACGAAGCGTTCGCTCGCTGGACTGAACGTAGGAAACCCGAGAGAATTTGTGTGGTCTGAAGCAGTCACGTTGATTGGCCTGATTATTACGGTGATTAAAGGCGGCTTGGCAGACGATATAGCTATGGGAAAGATCTTTTATATATATATAAATAAATATATATATATATATATATATATATATATATATATATATACTTATTATATATATATATATATATATATATATATATATATATATATATATATACTTATTATATATATATATATATATATATATATATATATATATATTTCGTATCCTTATATATGGCATTTATGACGTGTGCGTTCCAGCCCCAGTCCCACTGATGGTGGAGGAGATCATTGTGCAACATCTGGACTTGAACACGATCAACCCGTTCAGTGATACATAACCTTTGGTGTTTATATGGGAACGGGGAAAGAAACTCGAATGAGGTGAGCTCCGACCTGCTCCCTTCAGTCACGGGGGGGAAGATAGCAACACATCTGGAACACCTGTATCATCGCCCTATCATCTCGACGTTATTTGTTGGCTTACGATAACCCTCGTTCAAGACAGGGCTATAACTCGTTAGAATGATCATTACGTAGTTTAGGTGTTTGCGTCGTGGTTTCTCGAGAAATCATTCATCCTAGACAGATTATTAGATTTCTGTTATGATATAATCAGCCTGTATGATGAGAGAGAGTATAGCACATATCACTTAACGTAGATTATCAGATGGCGTTCACCAAGGTCCTGCAGTCATGTCTTAATAGCAAATTGAAGTCGCGTGTCACAAATACGTATTTCACTGGTTAGTTAAGAATATAAAAGACGCCGTGAAAGGCTCCACCGAATCGGCGAGGCGTAGTAAAGTGGCGTGGCGTGCCACGGGGTAGCAATAAACTCTGGAACCAGCTCTTCTCTCTCTCTCTCTCTCTCTCTCTCTCTCTCTCTCTCTCTCTCTCTCTCTCTCTCTCTCTCTCTCTCTGTTAGATATTAATGGCACTGATGATACGTTACGCTCGTAAGACACGGGAGTCTGGCAGACGCGACGCCAGGCCAGTGGGTGAACAAAGGCCTCGACGACAGTAATGGGACACCCGAAGAAGCAGGAGAGAGAGAGAGAGGTGTGACGCGCTCACAACTGATAGACTGGGGCTCCGCAGGCAGGTGGCTAATGAATGTTAATGTCGGCAAGTGGAGAGGTTGGCGCATCGGCAGTTAAAGAAAAATACGAGACGACAGAGGCTACAGCGCGAGGAATTTTTTTTTTTTTGAGCTTCAAAACGTAAATTGAGGAATAGGAATCCAGGTGTCTTAGTCCCCAAGTCCAAGGTTACAGCTTGTAGAAGCAACGCAAAAGAAAAAAAAAAGATTTGTTTTAGGTTATTTTAGATTTTTGTCTGATAAAAAACAAGTCTTCTCCTCGCTCCCTTCACCTGAATATTGTGCTTTGGTCGCCTCACTTTGGGGAAGAGGACGAAGGTGGAGAGACGAGAGCTCGCGAGACGATCTCAAAACGAAGCGACAGATCCCAGGGAGAGGAAGGACCCCTGTTGATGACCCCGAAGTTCTTCAGCTGAGATGAGAGAAGGTGGACAACCGGGCCGGTGCTCGCCTCACTTGGGGAAAAGGACGAAGGTGGAGAGACGAGAGCTCGCGAGACGATCTCAAGACGAAGCGACAGATCCCAGGGAGAGGAAGGACCCCTGTTGATGACCCCGAAGTTCTTCAGCTGAGATGAGAGAAGGTTGACCGAACTGTGCGACACACACACACACACACACACACACACACACACACACATGACCAAAGGCTCTTGACGGTCTCAACCGTGGTGGCAGGTATTTGAGGAGGACTAGTTTCCACGTGAGGTAATGGAGGCTAAGCGAACTCGCCGGCGATCTGTCTTACTTCGAGTGGAGCAAAAGACTTGACCTTCGACGGGATTGTTAACAGCCCCCCTCCTCTTTTTTTTTTTTTCTATAGTTGATTAGCCGTGTTCTGCGATAGCGAGTTGGCGTCAGGAACAGACGAAGAAAACGCTGCCTCCGATCACATTTATGAACAAATTACATGAAATAATGATGATCAGAATAGTTAAAAGCAGGTGTGTATATATATATATATATATATATATATATATATATATATATATATATATATATATATATATATATATATATGACTTAATAAATTCGCTTTAAGTCCACTGTGGTATCGTAACTCCCCAACTGAGCTATGGCAAATATCTTGAGTTATGATGGCATACCTTCGCTGTGTTGTCGTAGAACTGCCGACAGGTATCGTAACCCCCCGCGACTGACCTGTCGTAACAGCCCACACTAGTTATCGTGCGTGACAAGAGCCGTGACAGCTCGTTTCATTGTTCACGCGTCGTGTTTCACTCTCGCGCATAACCACATGTCGGGGTTTTACGAGTTGATGAACGATGTTTGGTGACCTCTCATGTTCTCTCTCTCTCTCTCTCTCTCTCTCTCTCTCTCTCTCTCTCTCTCTCTCTCTCTCTCTCTCTCTCTCTCTCTCCTCCCAGCGAGTTTCACCATGTCTTTCCCATGAGAATGTTTCACTATGTTTCCCCCTCTGAGAGTGTTTCACTATGTTTCCCCCACCCTTTGAGTGTTTCACTCTGCCATCCTTGCCTTGAGTCTGGTCCACTGTGCTACCACCGTGAGTGCTTAACCATTTCCCTCTCCGCCAAAAATGTTACACTACACCCTCTTCCCCACCCCCTCTGAGTGTTTCGCCATTTCCCATAATCCCTGAGGGCGTTCCGCCGCGCCCTGGTGTAGGAGGGGCCTCCGTTGCGTGGGTACAGCGACCCCCTGCAGAACTTGTCTTACTGGGACAAGGCGACATGGAAGAGGAATGCCAGGGCTGCGCCCTACGGATCGGGGGGCAGGAATGTTTTTGCAAGGTCACCTCCCCAGCGGATCCCTGACCTGGACCCGTGTCACGGAGCTGGAGGCGCGGGATCAAGCCTTGACCTGCAGTAGACACGTGAGGGAGGACAGTAAGTGGTGGGGACTTGCCAGGAACGCGTGGCGGATCCTGTACCGCTGAGAGCACCCGTGTACAACGGGAGAGTCCTTATCATGGCTGAGCACCATCCCTGACGGCAGGATTGGATCTCGTAGGATCTGGTCAGGCTCGAGTCCTGTGTGGTGGCTGACTCTCGTGGGCGTAGGTGTATGTGTGGTGGCTGACTCTCGTGGGCGTAGGTGTATGTGTGGTGGCTGACTCTCGTGGGCGTAGGTGTATGTGTGTGGTGGCTGACTCTCGTGGGCGTAGGTGTATGTGTGGTGGCTGACTCTCGTGGGCGTAGGTGTATGTGTGGTGGAGGCTGACTCTCGTGGGCGTAGGTGTATGTGTGTCGTGGCTGACTCTCGTGGGCGTGGGTGTATATATATATGGATATGTACGCGAGAAGGATAAACAAACAGAGGACCTGTGGGTCCTTGGCGATGCTTCCTGCCGTCGCGGACGGTCGGTAGTAAGTATCCTGAAAGGGTTGGAAGGACTCTCAAGGCCTCAGGTTTATGGTGATGGCGTGGCGTGGAGGGAGGAGAGGCAGAGAGGAGGGAGGAAAGACGAGAGAGAGAAGGGAAGTGGAGGGTTTGAGGGAGAACCTGATGGAGGTAAAGAGGACTAGAGGACCAAGTCTTATGGGAAAGACAGTGTTATTGTGTCTCCCAAAACTAACATTACTTTTATAGTCATATATATATATATATATATATATATATATATATATATATATATATATATATATATGAATACGAATAAAGTGTATATGAACGCGCACCTTCCTCTTGCACAAGGGGTCCCAGGTTCGATCCTGGCTGATGGAGCTTTGTATGATATATATATATATATATATATATATATATATATATATATATATATATATATATATATATGTGTGTGTGTGTGTGTGTGTGTGTGTGTGTGTGTGTGTGTGTGTGTGTGTGAAATAATGATAATGATAATAATGATAATAATAATAATAATAAACGACTGTTCCTGCTTTTTTAGATTGGAAAATTAATTTTCCTCACGATCTGTAATTCCCTGTAAGAGCTGTAGTGAAATGTTTCTTTTATAGTGAGTGAATGTCTTTCAACCATATATCCTTATTAACAATTGAGCCACTTACTCTTAGAACTCATCAAAAAGTTTATTATGAAAAGGATGTCATGTAACTGTCAGTGTTGCTTTGACGGTATATATTCTTAACAATACATAGACTTCTTTTTTTCCCCCTGTAGATTATTGTGAAATATAGAGTTTTTTCCTTTTTTTAACCTTTTGCTTTTTCGTCTTTCCAGGTAAGTTGTGGCAATATTGATGCGAAGGGGGTATGCCAGGCCGTCACTTTCAGTTGGTATGTACCCTTCACTTTCCCCGCACTTCACTGTAACACCCCAGTAAACACTTCAAACCATTACCACACCCCTCCACCACCACCACTACCAGGAACCAGTATATATATATGTAGAATTTGTGTTGGAAAGGATCACAATTTTGCGCGTGATCAAGATATTCCTATGAGTCCACGGGGAAAATGAATGTGATTATTACGCGATGTGATCTGATGATGTGACTATTACACGAAAGTGCACTTGGGAACTTTTCGTGTTTCATTTTTCCCCGTGGACTCGTAGGAATATATGTAGAATGTGTATGAGAATCCCAGGATGGCCTGTTCGCTAACGCTGTACGTCTTGGGAGGAGGCGGCATCGCACGTCAGAATATGAAACCCGATTCATCAAATGTAGTGATTGAGAATCGTGGGTTCATCGTCATGTTAAAACTTAGTTGGTTGATGATGACTCCACGTAGGACGTGTGTTTGTTGTCCAAAGGTCATCTGTCGCTGGGCACGGTGGTGTGAACGACGGGGTCGCCACGTGGGAGAGGTCGTGTGAACGTGTGACCACCCCCTCCTCCCCTCTTCCCTTGACCACGACGGTATACGACCCTTGGATATGCAGGCGATCGTGCCCCTCCAAAAGGTCGTACCCTCGCCCCTCATTAAGGATCGTACCGTCGTGCTCAAGGATCGTACCATCTTACTCAAGGGTCGTACCATCCTGCTCAAGGATCGTACCGTCGTGCTCAAGATCGTACCGTCTTGCCCAAGGCTCGTACCGTCGTGCTCAAGGATCGCTACCGTCTTGCTCAAGGATCGTACCGTCGTTGCTCAAGGATCGTACCGTCTTGTTCAAGGCTCGGACCGTCGTGCTCAAGGATCGTACCGTCCTGCTCAAGGATCGTACCGTCGTCTTGCTCAAGGATCGTACCGTCCTGCTCAAGGATCGTACCGTCTTGCTCAAGGATCGTACCGTCGTGCTCAAGGATCGTACCGTCGTGCTCAAGGATCGTACCGTCTTACTCAAGGATCGTACCATCCTACTCAAGGATCGTACCATCCTACTCAAGGATCGTACCATCGTACTGAAGGAGTTAGCAGTATGAGGTGTACTTCAACTTGGTGTTGGCTGTCAAGGTGTGTGGAGAACGGTTGTGTGCCATATGACCAGACCCCTTCCGTCTATATACATACCCCCCCAGCTAACCAGACCCCTCCGTCTATATACACACACCCCCAGCTAACATTATACACTAGGGCATTGCCTCTGTGTAATTTACACCTGCCGATACGTACTGGGTATTAAAACAATGACGTTATGAAGGCTAAGGGACTCTTAAAACACAAGCAGGCAGGCAAGCTACGGCTTACATGAAGCATTGTATTATGATTTGGACCATACTAACGCCATTCACCTGCTCTCCCGTTTTCCGTGATTAGATATTCTC
>NC_092270.1:7937784-8170284 GCF_036320965.1 Panulirus ornatus
CCCCGGTGTAGCTGCCTGTGTGACCCCAGGTCATACCCAGTCACAGGCCACTTGTCAGGTCAGCCAGTCATGTCATCAAGAGTAGTGAGGGGGAGTGGGGGATATACTCGCCCTCGGATGGGAGGAGATTGTGCAAAACTGTTGTAAGGCGACGGTGAGGAGCTGGTCCCGGGCTGGATCTTGGCTTGGCGTAGTGCGTGGCTGGAGACGGCCGCTAGGGCGAGGGCAGAGGTCGTGGTTAACGCTCCACACCAGGAGGGTGTGGGAAGTGCAGGTGAAAGGCATATATAGCCAATAGGTCCTGGGGATAGGGGAGAAAGAATACTTCCCACGTATTCCCTGCGTGTCGTAGAAGGCGACTAAAAGGGGAGGGAGCGGGGGGCCAGGTTCGCGCGTACGACCCGGGGCAGAGGTGGCGATTGCCGTACTCCGAGGAAGAGGAGAAAGACAAGTGGTGGTGGTGAGGAAGGAGCTGTGGGAAGGGTAGGTCGGGGAGCTGTGGGATGGGTAGGTGGGGGAGCTGTGGGAAGGGTAGGTCGGGGAGCTGCGGGAAGGGTGGGGGAGCTGTGAGAAGGGTAGGTGGGGGAGCTGTGGGAAGGGTAGGTCGGGGAGCTGTGGGAAGGGTAGGTCGGGGAGCTGTGGGAAGGGTAGGTCGGGGAGCTGTGGGAAGGGTAGGTCGGGGAGCTGCGGGAAGGGTAGGTGGGGGAGCTGTGAGAAGAGGAGGTAGGGGGAGTTGTGTAAAGGGTTGGTGGGGGAGCTGTGGGAAGGGTAGGTCGGGGAGCTGTGGTGTGAAGGGTCGGTGGGGGAGCTGTGGTGGGAAGGGTCGTTGGGGGAGCTATGGTGGGAAGGGTCGGTGGGTGCCGACCTGCCGACAGCGGGTCTGGCGCCGTCCATCAAGCCGAACACCGACCCCATGATTTATGACTGTACCAGTCGTCCACAACAGCCATCCTCCTCACCCCCATAACAGACCAACCTTCACGTCGTCGTAATGTCGCCCCCGTCCGGACTTTCACACACAGCGACCCTTCCGGGAATCCACAACTTCCCAAGAGATGACATTAACGTCTTGGAAATGTGAAGGTGCCTCGTGGGGGTAATGTGTGGGCCAGGGGGATGATGATGCTGATGGGTGAAGACGCTCCAGTGCTCCTGGCGGGTGTTGCCTCCCTCCCGAGGCGGCCGGTCGGTCGACCTGATGCACCAACCCTGGAGTCACGACCCCACCGTGACCAGTACTGCTTGTGGTGGTTGGGGGGTCGGTCGCCCGCCGCCGCCTCCTCTGGATCCTCCACGAACTGGTGGCAACGGACGCATCTCACCTCTCCTCCCTCTCTCCCTCCATTCCTCCCTCCCTCCTTTCCTGGTCCTCCCTCCCTCCCTCCCTTCCTCCCTCCTTTCCTAGAAGCATCCAGGAAGCAAGAGTAACGAGGCTTTCCCCTTGGAGCCCAGTAGCAAGTAATGGCCGCTCGGGAATACGTTTGTGTTCGGAGATGATTAATAGACCCGCTCCAGAAAGAGGAGAGCGGGTAGGTATCTCTCCTGCTGTTGTTGTTGATCGGGAAGAAGCGGGCTTGGGTTCGAGCCCTGACCCCAGGAAGTGTGATCATAGCCAGTGCCAGCCGTTCACCACGTTCATCTTATCAGAGGACGTTCACCCGGTAGTCCCCCCCGTTGTGTACATTGTCATAATCAATGGGGAAAGAATGGACACTGTGGGAGAAGATCCCCTCCCCCCTTCCTCATACGTACGAGGACAAGACACACTGGGAGAGGCCAGGACGGGACACATACTCTCCGCCTCGCGACCCGGAATTAATCCGCGGGTTGAGGAGGGTCAGATGATCGAGATGTTTCTTGTGATACCACCAGCTCGCATTAGTGCGAAATTTCCCGAGCCACTTGCAGCGGCGGGGTGGGTCAAGTTGGACGGTAAAGGTCTTGAACACAAGTCGGTAATTACGTGGTAAAAAGACAAGGAAATGCATTGTTTACATTGTACCCGAGGAGAGAACCGGGATTTATTGTTTTTCCCCCGCCAAACACCGTCATTACCCGAGGCTCACAAGCCAGCGGGTAAAGGGTGGGAGACTCGTTTTCTGTAGTGAAAGTCTTGGCTGGAACCACATAATGGTCGACCTTACCTCCTCCCCCCCTCAATCTTTCACGTCAGAAATACTGACAGTTGTCAGTGAATAGTCACTGTGTTAGTTATGCATACAGCAACCACATGGCTTCAATATATATATATGGAGTAGTTTCTCTGCAAAGGAAAGCCGTGTGTTGCCTCACCAGAGGGAACGTTCATTTCAAACGTTGCTCATGTTCTGATTTGAAGATAAAAAAAAAAGAGAGTCCCTTGAAATTAAATAATATTTGGAGATTAATTCTTAATGCAGCCTGATTCACATTACACCAGTGAGACGTTATTAAACTTTATATGGGGGAGAGAGAGAGAGAGAGAGAGAGAGAGAGAGAGAGGACAGTCTTTTGAAAGGGAAAAAGATATCTTTTTTTTTTATCTCATTTTGTCTTGAATATGGGAGTCGAGAACCAACGAAGGCCAGGACCTTTCCCACCTACGTCTGTATCACATTCGCAGGTGAATGTTTGTAGCATATTTTGCTTTCATGCGTCCTTTATTAACATTAGATTGAGAGTAGAAGTTTATTAAACATTGTGTTCAGTTATTAGAGAGAGAGAGAGAGAGAGAGAGACCAGAATGGTTCACAAGAGTCAAGAGGCCTATTTTAAGACGTGTTATGGTGTCTGTATAAAGTGAATGTATTATGGTGTCTGTATAAAGTGAATGTATGGGATTCCCTTCGTAATACCTTTTTTTTTTCGAGACGTCACTCATTAAGAAAATACGTTACAGTAGTAACAGTGTAACTGTTACAGATGTTGTTACTGACGAAGGTGAAAATGTTTACCCTCTTGGACCCTGCCAGGCTCAGTCGGTGTCAACCAAGGCGGGTATATTGTGTGTGTGGGGTGAGGCTTGTGTGTGTGTGTGTGTGTGTGTGTAGGGTGAGGCTTGTCTGTGAGTTTGTGTGTGTGTGTGTGGGGTGAGGCTTGTGTGTATGTGTGTGGGGTGAGGCTTGTGTGTGTGTGTGTTATGGCAGCATCGAGGAAGGTTGGGTTGCGTGGTTGAATGAGAGATTACATCAAGTTGGTTAGGTATGGTTACATGTAAGGAGGAGGAGGAGGAAATGACGTCCAAGAGTCTTGCAGATTAGGGAGATCATCAACACCTCTCACGAATAGTGGGGTGAAGTTGGTTGGGACGAGCCTCAGGCTATGAAGCTACTTAGTCCAAAGGGGTGCGTGGGGTAAGGTTTCTAAGTCTCCCTGTATTAGGTCGGGAGTGCTGTTCGCTCCTGGTTCGTCTGAGTGGTTTGTAAGTCTCGCTGGAGGCATAGCGCCTCTAGCCTAGCATCCAAGCCTAGCCATAAACTTGCTAGGGGGGGCATAGCACCTCAAGCTCAGCTGTAATTTGCGCACGTCAACCCTGGCTCTTAAGTCTCGCTGGGGGCATCGCACCTCAAAGCTTAGGAGGTGTCCGTTGTGTGTGTGTGTGTGTGAGTCAGTGTACCTTTCTGGTGTCGGAGGCTTTTTAGATAAAGACGAAAAGAAGGTCCGATTACGATGGCTGTATCCAGAATACAATTCGTTCGCTTCGTTGCGAATATGAGGATATCACGTCCATGGACCCCCGCGGTGTATGCGACCAATACGTCACTCCTCATTTGAATAGGGAGGAGAAAGACTTGCTTCCTGAAGGTGGGGGGGTTTTGGTTAACAGTGTTCCCATGTTCTGGGCTGTTAAGAGGATTTGATGCCTTACGAAGGAGGCGGGGAAGGTATGATGGGTGATGGTAGACAGCGACAAAGCATTTTAGAAGCTTAATGCCGGTAGACTAGGCCTTCCTCAGACTGACTGCCTCGTTTGCGTGGCATCTTTGCCTCTCTGTGGTAGCGAATTGTATTTACCTATAATTCAACAATCAGTGGTTTTAATATATATATATATATATATATATATATATATATATATATATATATATATATATATATATATATATATATATGGAAAGTACTCGTAATCTCCTCTCTCTCTCTCTCTCTCTCTCTCTCTCTCTCTCTCTCTCTCTCTCTCTCTCTCTCTCTCTCTCTCTCTCTGAGTGTGGGTTGTGATGGTGTGGGGAACGCGGAAGTCTTCTTCACAGCGGTGCTGGCACTGTCCTGGACAGTGTGGGGTGGGGAGGGGTTGAGCTGCACGGCGCCTTCGACCCAACCTCACACAGTTCACGTCGCTCTCGCCACCTCAGTGCCGGTCAACCTCACGAACCTTCGTAGCCTTACCCGACGCAACCTCACCCGTACCCCACTGAGCTCGCCAACTCGTTTCCCCCCCAACACCTTAACTACAACCTCACCCTTATCACATACGTAAACCCTTCCTCATATCAGCTTCAACCTCACGTCACGTCTCCCTTCATCACGCCATCAGCCAACCCCCCAGGGCAAGCTTAACCCCACCCCAGCCTGCGAGCCTTTCACAACCCCACGTCAATGTCCCCTCAACCTCTCACTCACCTTCACGCTCTCCCCCTCCTCCATCATCTCCTCTCTCTCTCTCTCTCTCTCTCTCTCTCTCTCTCTCTCTCTCTCTCTCTCTCTATATATATATATATATATATATATATATATATATATATATATATATATATCTCTCTCTCTCTCTCTCTCTCCAGACTTTTCACTCGTCGCGCCTTCAGCGTGTGCCCTCCCCTGGGGGTTGGGGCGGGGCGAGGGGAGAGAGAGAGAGAGAGAGAGAGAGAGAGAGAGAGAGAGAGAGAGAGAGAGAGAGAGAGAGAGAGAGATGTGCTCCTTAACAAGGAAAATTCTCTCCCATTAACTGAGCTTCGACCCGTGACCTTAACACCCCCACCCCCCCCTCCTTCGTCACGACGGTGCGACCTTCGGGCACGACGCATCGGACGCGACCCTTCGGGTGATATTGATGTCTTCGGGGCTTAAACCATCCTCCTCGGGAGTCACCTGAGCCATACCCCGACCGTCAGGGAGTAGGTGGGTGACGGGGGCGCGGCCGCTGCTCGGTGCTTGGTGTAGTCGTCTTCCTCAGCCCTGGGCCGCCGACCCTCCCATCCACTGTTCGTCTTCGTGTTATTATTTTCGAACTGGTGACCGTCTGTCGTGTTGAAGCATGTCGGACTCTTTTAATTTTTTATTTATTTTTATTTATATATTTATTTATTTATATATTTATTTATTTATATATTTATTTATTTATTTTAGGGGGTTTAAAGGACGACCAGGTTTCTACTTGAGCGGTTGAAGGGACGGGCTGACCCAGGGTTGGCAGGTGTCGTGGTTATAACTTAAGACATTCTTCATCTTCAACCCTTGACCTCCAGGAATCTGCTTGACCTCTGACTCATCCTTAAGAGCCAGAGAGGGTTGGCCAGGTGCAATGGTTTTGATGGTGTATGTATATGATGTTTTATGAGGGCTGGGGTTGTGTATGTATAGTGTCTGTGAGAGCCTAGTTGTATGTATAGTGTTTGTGAGAGCCTAGGGGTATGTATAGTGTTTGTGAGAGCCTGGTTGTATGTATAGTGTTTGTGAGAGCCAGGGGTATGTATAGTGTTTGTGGGAGCCTCGGGGTATGTATAGTGTTTGTGAGAGCCAGGGGTATGTATAGTGTTTGTGAGAGCTTGGTTGTATGCATAGTGTTTGTGAGAGCTTGGTTGTATGCATAGTGTTTGTGGGAGCCTCGGGGTATGTATAGTGTTTGTGAGAACTTGGTTGTATGCATAGTGTTTGTGGGAGCCTTGGGGTATGTACGTGAGTGTTGGTGCACAAGGTGGCGGGGGACGGGCGAGAGGATGGTACCCGCTGCAGGACCATGTGAGACAGGCTGGTGTGAGGGGAAACCTCCCTTGGTTCTTGGGGCGTGTAAGTAGGGCGTGGGCGTGTGTGTGTGTGTGTGTGTGTGTTTGGACCTAAGGTGTTCTTTGGCGTGGGTGCGTGTGAGGGGCGTGTCTGACCGTGGGGCAGAGTGGGTGGTGGTGGTGAGGGCGTGTCGATGACCCGTGTTGCCCTCTGTGGCGGAGGAGGAGATTCCTGGTTTAAATCTCGTTAAGGTTTGTTGACCGGGCGACCTGAGAGGTGGCTTGCAGGTGTGTGTGTGTGGGGGGGGGAGGAGGTTATAATCACACACCCCGGGCACTCACCCCGCTCACCTCCCGCAGCACAACCTCACCTCACCCAACCACCCACCCCAAATCCTGCTTGACCCTGGCAGACTTTTAACTGTAATGCCGCGCGCCATTATATTTCCCACCAACTCCGCCCTGACCGCACTCGAACCGGACACGCACACACACACACACGCACACACACACACACACACACACACACACACACACACACACACACTTAACCTCGCACTTTAGACATGGATTTTTTTTTTTCTCCCCGGGGCTGGGTGTGCACGCAGACTCAAATTTTAAGTTTGATATCCGCTAAAACCCGGGTCGATCCTCGTAAAGGTGGAATGGATCCCGTCTCACTGATGGAACATCACTTGGCTTGGTTCGAGTCGGATGGTCGGGCTTGTGTGGGTCGGGGGTAGTTGGTTGGTTCACACACACACACACACACACACACACACACACACACACACACACATGGTCTGTCTGTGTTGCACAAGCTGTTATCTGTGTCTGTGGTTACCGTCATGCCAGCCACACTCACTACATGGCTCTCCCCTTCCCTGCCTCCCTTCCCTCCCTCCATCTCCCCTCGCTCTTAGATGAGGTGTGAGTGCCATACATTATATAGTTCCCTCCCATCCTCACTCCCTCCCTCCCTCCCTCTATCTCCCCTCGCTCTTAGATGAGGTGTGAGTGCCATACATCATGTATCTCGAACAGGTTTTTGTAAGTGTATCAGAATCGTGTTTGAGATTCGCTCTGCCGTCCACCTCCCCCCCCCCCCCCAACACACACACACACACACACACGCGCGCGCGCGCGCGCGACGGATCTTTTGAACGATTTTCATGAAAGGTGGAAAGGAAGGGAAAGCCCTTTTGTCGTTAGAAGTCATGAGGGGGAAAGTCTGAGGTGAGGCTTTGAATGCAGCCAACACACACACACACACACACACACACACACACACACAGTCGTTGTTGACACACCGGCCGCCATTGTGGGCAGAAAGATGCAGATGTCAAACGAGAAACTTTAATTTACTGGTAATTTTCATTTTTCTTTCCTTCGTGAACCTTGTCGGAAAAAAAGATGTATACATATACTTAGCGACACGTTATTAAATTCTGAAAAAAAAAGAAAATACGAAAAGAAAAGCCCTGCTTGAGGTGGTGCGTGTTATCACAAGTCGAAGATGAAGGTTAAAAACTCCCTTGATTTGGACTTACGCAGCTTCAGAGCTGCGCTGCAATCAGCAGCAGGGAAAGGATGGACAACATTGGGTGGAGAAATTCCTCAAGGAGGCAAGGATGACTTTCCATCGACGATGTAACCTCCTACAGGCAAAATCCTGTCACACCAGCTACACACACACACACACACACACACATATGCGCGCGCGCCTCCCCTCTAGCAATTGGTTTCAGAAGCCATCAGTTCCCGGGCCGCTTGCGTGCGTCCGTAGCCGCTTGCGTCCGAGGAGTGTATTGACGGAGGGCATTCGGTGGGGAAGAGAGGCAAGGTGGTGCATATCCCCCAACCTGACAATATAAGGCATCCGCTCCTTCCTGCTCGTGGTCTCTGCGCGGGAACCAACCCACCAACCATATAGTCTGTCGCCCCGGTGGTGTTTGCCTGCCACCAATAGAAAAGCACTCTCTCTCTCTCTCTCTCTCTCTCTCTCTCTCTCTCTCTCTCTCTCTCTCTCTCTCTCTCTCTCTCTCTCTCTCTCTCTCAGCGCTCGTCTTCTGTGTTATGTATTATTGTTATGGTCATGAGTTCGACCCGGATTTATTTTAGCGGGGCAAACTAACTCTTGTACGGGAAGGTGGCTCGCTTGTCTGTCATGAAAGTGGGGCTTTTTACGACGCAGTAGTACAGAGGTGGGATATATATATATATATATATATATATATATATATATATATATATATATATATATGGGAGCGGGGGGCTGGAAATCCTCCCCTCTCGCTTTTAACTTTCCAAAAGAAGGAACAGAGAAGGGGGCCAAGTGAGGATATTCCCTCAAAGGCTCAGTCCTCTGTTCTTAACGCTACCTCGCTAGCGCCGGAAATGGCGAATAGTATATATATATATATATATATATATGGTCCGAGCACGTACGTGGTATTAATTACTGAGGTCTTAAGAGAAAAGGCCGAATCATGTGTTTATTTTTATCCAAGCTCAATTTTTTTCCCCCCTGGGAAGGGCGTGATCCGGAGCAAGGTCGTGTCTGTATGGTCAAGTGGCTCCGTGGCAACACACGGCTGCTCGGTGTTTACGCATTGTTACTTAGAGAGAGAGAGAGAGAGAGAGAGAGAGAGAATCAGTCGTCACTGACCAGGGAGATGAAGACTGTGTGTGTGTGTGTGTGTGTGTGTCGCTTATCTCGACTGAGGATTATATGGGATTTGGGGTAAGAATATTTGCTCAGAAAACATAAGGAATATCGGTTTGTTTGATTTTTTTCTAAGTTATCTCGACAGAGAATGATGTAGGAGTTGAGTAAGAATATCTTCTTCGGGAAAACGTGAGGAATATTTCTTTTTTTTTTGTAGTTATCTCGGCGCTAGTTAAAAATATTTGAACCAAGAACGTTAAAAAAAAAAAATAGATTTATATTACTTGAGTGACTGCTTAATTACGTCACCAACTTTTCTCTCTCTCTCTTTTTTTTCTTAGCACGTCTTACTTTGCCTCCATGAACATCACAATGAGGCATTAGGTAATTCCTAAGTTTTCGAAGCCTAGTTCGTCCCGGTACGAACTTCCATCTCCCTTGCTCACGACCCGCTTCGATTGGCAATTATTTTCCCGCGTCATTTGTGGACAGTTGTCTCTCTTTCCCGTGGAATTCGCAAATGTATTATGTTTTATTTTTTTATGTAATCTTTTTAGAGTTGAAACATTCGTTTTAAAAAACTTCGCAAGAAAGCGAAAGAAGACCGCAGAATATTCATTGTTTTCCCCTTGCTCAAAGACACAACACGTTGTTTTGAGTGTATTTGATACGGGAGCAACGGGTTTTAAATGTTCAAAAGAAAGTTCATTTAAGTGGGGGATTCAATCTTGGATAAGGTGAGGGGGAACTTGTTTTTTTTTTATGTAATCAGATCCCATACCGTTTCGTGATTATTGGGATCTGATTATAAGCGTTATAGACGGATTTAATTCAATCCTGGATAAGATGAGGGGGAACTTGTTTTTTTTTTTATGTAATCAGATCCTATACCGTTTCATGATTATTGGGATCTGATTATAAGCGTTATAGACGGATTGAATTTAAGAGTTAATAGCACTGGGAATATCGATTTGCACGACCGGCTTAGAGTTGTGTGGGCTGTGTCGCTGATATGACGTGGGTATAATTGTCCACTGTGGGGTTTAAAGAACTTCTGTGCTCGTAGAGGATGTGCTAGGCTCAGGGAGAGGTCGGTCTGTCGAGACCTTTCAAAAACCGAAATTCTTGGTCTGTCGAGACATTGTTGTCGTCCCGCGCGGGGCTGGCGACCGATGTTAGATTGTTACCAATCTACGATGACCAACCCCAAAGTTGTGTTCGTTAGATTATATCAGATGATGTAATGGACTTTCAGCTTTTCTTCCTGATACCAGCAATTAGACCAAAATCATGATTTGTACACGAAGGAGTAACTTGGCAAAGAGGGAAAAGGTTATAGTCTGTATATGGTATTTATAGCAAGAATGTGGGAAGAAATGATGTATTATTCGAGCATATGCAATGATAGTAAAGAAGTAGAAAGCGAGGTTAGAGCTAAGGAAAGTTCGTTAAGAAAGCGTGGAAGGGGGGGAAAAAACTATTTGTGTTGCCGTCTGAAGTTCAATGGTAGTGCGTACCAGATGTACGATACCTGTCTTCAGCCGACGATCCAGTCGTGTTGGTGACCGTGTTAGGAGGCCAGAGTCGCTCCTGCCAGGCGCTAGTCACTGCCTCTCTTCAGACGCGTGTGTGTCTCTTTGCTACTGTTTTGCTTCTGTTTCTGTTGAGGCTACCTCTCTTGCTGGTATTTCGGCCGCGTAGAATATTCCGTTTCGTGTATTTCTGTTGGTGGCAGTAATAATTCCGTTGCTGGCAATTCCTTTGTTTTAACGGTAATATGAAATGGGTTCAGTCGAACTAGAGTATTAATCACGCATCTGTTCCTCTCGTCCGTTGCTGTTACGTTTTGTCTGCTGCTGCTGCTGCTGCTGCTGCTGCTGCTTGGGTCTGCTTCCAGGAACCAGTTCGCGTCCCTGTGATATTGCCTGAAGGGGATGTTTATATGACTTTTTGTATCATTGTCTTGCTCAGCTGTTGGTCATCCTCCCGTGGTACAGACGCCCTCTGTACCGTGTGGTGTTGGCCAGCCTCAGGTAGAATGTCGTCTGTAAACCACCTCCTCGGGCACGACCGGTACATGAGGGTTTAACCTTCATCACGGACCTTAAAGGATAAGGTCTCTAGAAGGTCGGGCCATCATGGGTTTATGGTCGTACCGGTCGTGCTGGAGGAGGACCTTACTTTCGCACTGAGGGATCGGACCCCACGAGTTAATGCGTGGTCCTTCCAGGGGCAGGTCCAGCACGGCGGGTATAACTAGTTATGGGTCTTCGTACACTGCCTTTTGATTATCGCTAATCCTCACTCTTCAAGGATTTTGACCCTCTGGCGTCGGACGTATTTTGATCATTGCTAGTCTTTGCCTCACGCCTGGCCCCGGTGGCTCAGATGCCAGATTGTAAATTGTACCGTCTGGGTATCATGAGACGCCTCTCTCGGGCGGTGGCAATCACTATCTAGTGAGCGAGGTCATTGATGGGAAGGTGATCCCAGAAAAGGGCAGAGACCCAGCGGCAGTCACTCGACCACCAGATGCAGAAATTTTGATGGGGGGGAAAAAAGAATAAGAAATGGCAACAAGAAGTGAAAACTGCCATTTCTGACTTAGAAGACGACAGACGACAGGCTGGCTCGTGGTATATGACAAGACTCATAACACAGCTACATGAAGCACAGCCATGGGACCTGCTGCACCTGGTTCATCTCAGAACATGGCATGGAATCTGTCCTGGGGAAACCCGTCTTCCCCAAGGTCAAAAGTGCGAGAGGTCATGGTGGCTGAGTGGAAGGTCCTCAAGAGTGCCGGGGGGCGGGCGAGGCTGCTACAGGGTAAGGGACCGCGTTTGTTAACGGTGGGGGAAGCCTGGAGTAAGGAGGAACCTACCACCTCCCTCCCTCGGGCGATGCCCGCTCAGTACACTAGGGTTAAAGAAAGTCGCAGGGCTTGTCCTTCAGGTGGTGGTGTGGCCCAGAGAGTTGGTCAGCAAGTCTTGGATGAGGACAGGGCCTGGTAGGTAGGTGGAGGGAGGGAGGCACAGCTCTCCCGCCAAGCCTCAGGACGCGGGACAACCTTACGACAACCTTGGGCGGGTCATCGGAACAGCACCCTCCCCCTAGACGTAGGCGTTCCTGACGGGTTCTCAACTCGTCCCTTTCTCTCGTCCCTTCGTCCGCGAAACATCGCCATTTATGAATGCCATTCGTTATCTCGACCTCTCTCGAGTCTTTAACCTTGTGATTATTATACATCAGTGACCCCGCCTACATCTCGAGAATCAGATGCTAAATATATACTTTGGTAAATCCTTTTTTTAAAATGATTAATACACTTGCCTCAAGTCATTCTATTACTTTTGATATAACCGTTTTAATGGATCTCGTATATCAGATTCCATCACGAGTGGAATGCAACCCAGAGCAAATTACAGACTGTGAAAATTAGCATCGGTGAAGGAGGATGGAACTCTTCCAGCCAGACGCCGGGCGTCCATCGCTGCCGGGCGTAAGATGATTGGCTACCTTCGGCGAGCCGGTATTTCCGATGCAGCGCTTGGCTAGAACCTGATCGTATGCTTCATAATTATGACCAAACCCTGAGAGAACCTGGTTTTATCGTCTCCGATCCTGTGCTTTGTATTTTATCTCGCACATGATCATATAACTCGGTGCAAGAACTCATTATATGCACCTGTGGTTTCTATAAAAGAACTACGCATTACCAGAAGCTTTTATCAGTACTTGTAATTTAACCAGATGTTGTGCAGGCAGTGAAATAACCCTATTTAATCGGCTCATCCCCATTAAGTTATTTACTTATATATATAGATCCGTTGGATTAAGTGTTGGAAGGGCGTAAAAGTTTTGTTTGCCAACTTCCATGTAAACCTCACGAACTGATCGGTGCATCTCATTCAAACTGCGATAACTGTGTCGTTACACATGTCATTCATAGGTTTTTCTTAACTGTGAACGAGTGTTATTCGTGATAACCACGTAACAAATGTCACTCCCCTTTCATTGGTCAAGTATTTGAGTCGGCCGTGGAGGTTAGGCCTATGGAGCGCGGGGGGGGGGGGGTTATGTAGTTCCAAGTACTTCTCGATTATTTATTTCTGAATCGTGATTTAAAGTCATTTGTGTATCAGTTATTTTGAGTGGGTAATTTACGCGTTTTCTTAAGGAACTAGACTTGAGGGGGGCGTAGCTCAGTTGGTGGGGGAGAGAAATTGGTTAATTAGCGACGGTCGTGGTGGTGGTGGTGTAGTGGTGGAGGGTGTGTGGGGGCGATGAGGGAAGGTGGGTGGCTGGCTCTCCGACCGCTAATACGACCCAGGAATTCTACCTGCCTCGCTCCGACCTCTTGTGAGGCGTTTCACCTGCGTTTCTAAGGTGTTTCACTTGCGTTTCTAAGGTGTTTCACTTGCGTTTCTCTCTAAGTTTTGCTAGGACTTTGAACGCGCCTGGCCAGGGTTTCTGAGATGTTTCAATTGAGGTCTTCATGAAATTAGGGTTTCTTTTGAGTGCCCCATGGTCTCTGAAAGCCGTCTAGCCATGGGGTTTTTTTTTAAGTGTCTCCTGGGTTTCCAAGGAGTCTCATCACGGTTTTCTAAGTCGTCAGGTTTTCTAAAGTCTTACCAGGGCTTCCAAGGTCTCATTACGGAGAGATGTCTCCAGGGTTTCTGACACCGTCTCATTAGGATTACACAGAGGAGTGTTAATTGTTACTAATTGGCCATATGAGGGTTTCTTCAAAGGAGTTTATGGATTCTAAGAGGCGTTTCACCAGGCAAGGCTCGCGCGTCCAAACCAGCAATGGATTTCATTTCCAATTTTTTTTTTGGGGGGGATGGTCACACCTGGGGCTTGTCGTACAGTGGCTGTCCGACACCGTGAGTTGTAACGTATTGCTCTCTAGTGGCGAAGCGGTTGCGCCCTCGAAGCCTCCCCACGTAAAAGTGTTGGGGTCGGTCGTACGTACGTTCGTTAGTCACCGCCAGCGAGAGTAGTGTGTCGCACGTCGTACTGAACGTTCGCTATGTTTGCTTGAAGGTCAGGTGTGTGGGTGTGTGTGTGTGTGTGTGTGTGTGTAGTAGTGGGTGATGCGTATGTAGAGGGAGACCGCGCTGGTTCACTTGAGCTCTTGAGCATGACGGTACGACCCTTCAGCTTGAAGGTACGACCCTTCAGCTTGAAGGTACGACCCTTCAGCTTGAAGGTACGACCCTTCAGCTTGAAGGTACGACACTTAAGCTCGACGGTGCGACCCTTCAGCTTGACGGTACGACCCTTCAGCTTGACGATACGACCCTTCAGCTTGACGGTACGACCCTTCAGCTTGACGGTACGACCCTTCAGCTTGACGGTACGACCCTTCAGCTTGACGGTACGACCCTTCAGCTTGACGGTACGACCCTTCAGCTTGACGGTGCGACCCTTCAGCTTGACGGTGCGACCCTTCAGCTTGACGGTACGACCCTTCAGCTTGACGGTGCGACCCTTCAGCTTGACGGTGCGACCCTTCAGCTTGACGGTGCGACCCTTCAGCTTGACGGTGCGACCCTTCAGCTTGACGGTACGACCCTTCAGCTTGACGGTGCGACCCTTCAGCTTGACGGTACGACCCTTCAGCTTGACGGTGTACGACCCTTCAGCTTGACGGTACGACCCTTCAGCTTGACGGTACGACCCTTCAGCTTGACGGTACTGACCCTTCAGCTTGACGGTACTGACCCTTCAGCTTGACGGTGTACGACCCTTCAGCTTGACGGTACGACCCTTCAGCTTGACGGTGTACGACCCTTCAGCTTGATGGTGCGACCCTTCAGCTTGACGGTACGACCCTTCAGCTTGACGTTACGACCCTTCAGCTTGACGGTACGGCACTTGAACATGACGTTGCGACACTGAAGCCTGACGGCACGACTCGTATGATGACCTGGAGTTTGACCTGACCAGGTCATCATACCTAAGGGCCGCGCCTCCAAAGGTCAAGGGTCGTATGTGAAACAATAAACGAATTAGTCTCCCGTCAATGGAGACATGTACCCATTTCTTCGACCCTTAGGCGTGGATGAACAGCTGGGTTGACTGTGGGCCGACTGCCGCAAACCAACATTCGAACGTATGAGCTCGACCCTGGGCGGCCCGTGAATGCGTCACGGTCAGGAACGCTGGACCGCTAAGTAAAGTCGCTCCATTAAATACACTCACCACCATCAAACCTGACGCCATTTAGTGTTCAACTTGGCTCAGCGAGACATGGCGGGCGGCCAACGCGTCAGGGAGGGAATCAAGTCATCTTGTCTTCGACTGGGAAATCTGACGCACGCCAAACGTATCTCGAATTCAGCTTTTTTTTTTTTTTTATATCATTTTCATTCCTTAAGTCTCCAAAGAAAACGAGGAATGGGATCGTCAGACGATGATACACACACACACACACGCAAACCACACACACACGCAAACCACACACACACGCAAACCACACACACACACACACACACACACACACGCAAACCACACACACACGCAAACCACACACACACACACACACACACGCAAACCACACACACACACACACACACACGCAAACCACACACACACACACACGCACACACACACACACACACACACACACACACACACATCCTGCTTCTCGCTGGAGCCGGAGAGGCGGTGGCCGGAAATCATGGAAGGTGGGGGCGAGGGGAAAAGCTTCCACAGCTTTGCCTTTGTCTTGCCACCTCCCTTTGCCCGTGCTCAGGGCAAGGTCACGAGACTCAGCAGGTCGGATGTGGTTGACCTTAAAGGGCAGAGTAAAGGTTAGTGCGAGGGCGAGGGGGGAAAGGACTCCTTGACGGGGAGCGGGATTACTGGCAGATCAGGGACGCGTTGGTGGCCGCCCAGCCTCGGAGGGAGGCTGTGAAAATTCCCTTTTGAGGTCGAGAGACCAAGGTTGCCGGCGAGCCGCCCCCCCCAGCCAGCGAACGTGGGTGCTCGACCGACGCTTCCAACGGTGATCGCTCTCTCTAGGATCTCCTGAAGATCTCTCGAGTCACAGGTGTTAGGGGGTCTTGGCGCAAGGGCGGGTAGGGCTGGAGATCTCTCGGTCCCTCGTCTTGGTGACGCCCTTGTCACGGGTCACGTGCTGGGTGGCGTTGCTTAGGGAGTGGATCCGTCCGTGAACCACCCCGTGCGTCGTGAGCGTTCGACAAGACCTCCACCCGTGCGTCGTGAGCGACCGTGAGCGTTCGAGAAGACCTCGTCAGATGACACGGAGCAGCTGTGAGGGTGGCGTTTTGGTGTGCCTGTGCAAGACCACTTTGTGGTATATGATAATTACGGGTATCTTCATGTTGGATGCTTCCAGTCATGGACGCAAGTCCACATTGAGGCCAGACCTTGGATGTTAGAAATAAAAAAAAAAAAAAGAGGAGGGAGGAAGGAAGGAAAGATGATAAAGAAATATAAAGGGCTGGAAAGACAAGATTACCGTATGATGTATGTGCGAGGGAAGGAGGAGGAGGGAGGATAGGGATGTATTAACTCGTAACCCGGTCACATAAGTTGTGGCTGTGAGGTGGTAGATGAGGATCACATCTACTCCGACACCCAGGGTGTCATTTTGACCGGAGCATCACGTACTCCAACACTTGCTGTGGTACCCAACTCGCGTGTGGGGAATGGCCGCTGATCATCGTCCTAGTAAACTGTAACAGGAAGCAATCCACGCGAGTTAATAGGTGCCCTTGCTGTCGTAAACGCCGTATGTGGTTATGCCACATTCTCAACAAGTAAGATGTTGTGAATCATAATAGCCAGTGTCTCAGAACCGCCCGGCTTCGGTTCTCGTGATGTGGTCGAGCCGCGTCAGGACTTTCCACCGAGCCCCTGAGTATATATATATATATATATATATATATATATATATATATATTTCCCTGGGGATAGGGGAGAAAGAATACTTCCCACGTATTCCCTGCGTGTCGTAGAAGGCGACTAAAAGGGGAGGGAGCGGGGGGCTGGAAATCCTCCCCTCTCGTTTTTTTTTTAATTTTCCAAAAGAAGGAACAGAGAAAGGGCCCAGGTGAGGGTATTCCCTCAAAGGCCCAGTCCTGTGTGCTTAACTCTACCTCGCTAATGCGTGAAATGGCGAATAGTATGAATATATATATATATATATATATATATATATATATATATATATATATATATATATATATATATATATATATATATATATGTGTGTGTGTGTGTGTGTGTGTGTGTGTCTAGATTGATCTTGGCGTTATTTTCCCCTTTCATATTGTGGGTTATAACTCATCCGTGCTGGACATGTGCCCTCTTCAGGTCACATCTTGTGAGACACTTCATGTTACATAGTCTACGAAAAGAAGGCTCCTTCCTTCCCATCCCCATTTCTCCACACCGTTTTTTATGAAGACATTGCAAGTTAGTCAGTGCTATATGTTGTTTTTTTCATCATGTGTCATTATAGAAAATTTATAGTTGTACTGAAAATTGGTTTAACTTTTTTTTTTTCGCCCTTTGGAATACCAAGGTCGTCACGAAGCCAAGAATGTAGCAAGTCTTAGTGTTACACGCGTGTCGGTAGTGTAGCGGCGGTGGCTAACCTTAGCGGTCAGCGGGAGGCAACCAAGTGTAGCGGCGCGTGCGACGGCAATACTGCACGCCTTCCCTCCCCACAACCTCTCGTCCACCCCCCGCCCTACGCATAGCTAACTGGGCCAATGTCACGTTTGGCAACACTCGTGAACTATAATCATTATTGTTTACCCACAACTTGAAAAAAAAATCCATATTTTTTTTTTCCTTCTAAATAACAACTTGCAAGAGCAGTGTAGCCAAGGATTTCTCGACACCGTTCTAGCAAGCTTATTTCGAAAGTGAAGCAGGTCTAGCGGGCGGGCGGGTGGTTTCGTCATTATGTAAGCAACCATTACTGAGAAAATCACAGGAAAACGTATTAAGACTCGTTTAGCAACGCCGGATCTGAGTTTAATGTGTGTAAAGACAAGATAGAATTTAGACATCACCTAATTATCGAAGACATTAAGGGGGGGGGGGCGTAGCGGAAAGTACCCGTTTTCCATGGCTCTTAATTTTCGCGCGAAATGGAATATTGTTACCAGATGGAACTAAGCCATGCGAAATACGACTTCGCTAAACCGTAGTTTAGTTCTGTGGCTGAGATTGAAGATTTATGTTATTCAATTTTAGGAGAAGCTTGCCACCAGAATTAACCTGTGTGTGTGTGTGTGTGTGTGTGTGTGTACAGCCACAAAAAAATTTTGTGGTTTGTATTATGTTACAGAAATGTGTTCGTCGCCCAACGTTATTGGCTGACGCGATCCAACTCCATCCTCCAGTGTCCATTGACCTATTGGTTTAAGATTTTTGGGACAGAAATGCAAACCTTTAATTGTATTTTTGGTATTTCTAGCCTCTCCTTTTCAGAAACAAGGGGCGAAAAAGGGCCGGTGTTAAGTGAATATATAAGGCTTTGATGTATGAATTGTATTGGAACATATATGTGTGTGGACGGGAGAGTGATAATGATTTGAGAAGCGAAGGACTTTTAAAAAGGGGACAAGTTTTCATACAAGGATATAGGTAATGTTGTGATGTTTCGTACAATTAATCGCTCCTGTCGTATCTTTATTTCACACTTTTTTTCCCCCCACTACTTTCCTACAGGAATACAATGACAGATCTTCAATTCAATTGTTCTTGCTTCTGTCACATATTCCACAGTTTATTTTATCACCATCACCTTGCATGTTTTTCGTGTGCTCAGGATTACCGAGGTCCTTAACAACCGTGAACTACCTATTTTTTCATCGTTCGTTTATCCTCTTTATCATCATAAACTTAATTATCGATATTAGATGCACATTGTACCACCCACAACAACGCGTATATGAAAACTTAAAAGTCAGCATTGCCTCCATTGTAGACGCAATGACTCGTTACGTTATCATTGAAACAGCGTTGTTTTTATCACGTCTTTGACTTCACTGGAGGTGGTGAGTGTCCAGAGCACACATACTTACCGGGTGTAAGTGGGGGGCGTCTTCTTCAGCACGCGCAGCCAGAGCAGTCTCTGGCCCCGCGCTCCCTGGCTAAACTTTTGTGTTCTGGCCCGTTTACCCGCCCGCCCAACCGAGACGGTATTGGACGTGCTGGTCCACATACCCCATTCGTGATGCTGTGCTCTGGAAGGTAAAGGCGTACTGATTACACGTCTATTTTTTTCTTCTTTTTTAAGCCGCGATGCATATTTGGCTCTTCTTTTTCTTCTTTTTTTTTTTACGTGAAACGACACTGAAAGGAATTGATTTGGTATTTTTTTTTTTCGGCAATTGAGACAGTCGCTGAAAACAAGGCAACATGGACAAGAATTCATTCATCTATTCCTTGAATAGATAAGGAACCGCGTTTTCTACCAACGTTAGATAGAGACGAGAAAGTGTACAAGAATCGTGCACGTGAATATATATATATATATATATATATATATATATATATATATATATATATATATATATATATATATATATATATTTCGGATGTACGAATGGAAGTAAGTTTCCCCTTCAGGTGCGTTTAGACTCGCATGACTATGGTGTGTCTGGCAGATGACACTCTCTACTCTTGGCTGGTGGCTGGAAAGCCTCTCTCCTGCTTGTAATGTCAGGCATTGCGTGCCTGAAATTATTCCGTAAGCGTTTTGCTTTCATTGATGATTCTTCATGACTTATCCACAGATGTCACTCGTGCGGTTTCCTTGCCCTTGAGCAACGGTCGAGTCATACATAGTAACGTACTTCACCTTCGTTTATTATGTGCTGGTGAGCTAGCGTGTAGGTGAACGTATCGTGTTTGCGCATCGTTTATGATCTGGGTAATACAGTCGCGTTTTTATTTTCGTAAAGTCGGATATCTCGTATTTAAAGAGAAGAGGCCATAGCTCAGAAAGCGCGCGACGTGCGTGAAATTCGTAGGCGTTGTGTGAGGGTAAACAGTCTCTCTCTCTCTCTCTCTCTCTCTCTCTCTCTCTCTCTCTCTCTCTCTCTCTCTCTCTCTCTCTCTCTCTCTCTTAATTGCATCCATCGTTGTCACGGATGATACAAGGGCGACGAGAGATATTCAGATCTACGGTGGTGTGGCCACGGGCGGCGGCGGCGAAGGCTGACTCCGCCATGCACGCCGCCAACCGTCGCCTAGTCTTCACGCGATCGACCCGCCACCTCCCCACGGCTGACGTGACAGTCCCAAGGAACCTCAGCATGGCACGGGTTTCGCTGGGTTCTCCGCCAGAATTATCTCGCTTGCGACAGCGAAGAGAAATATATGCTCCTGGTGTAGCTGTTGATGAGGGAGAGTCTGTCTCTTCCCCCGTGTCTTTGGAGAGGGCGTTGCTCTCTTCTCCTCCGCAAACCTGCCGATCTGTGACGGGGAACAAGAAACTTCGAGTACAGAAATGTGAGGACGGAGGGAGGCATCCGTGCGTTTGTTTACAACGGGATGCCTGGCCGGAGACTGAGCGCGAAAGTGAACCCTGTGAAGTGGGTTAAGCGAGTTCGAACGGTTTATAAGAAATGATTGTTTTTGTTACGGACTATGAACGCACGAAAGGAAGAGCCAGACGGTATATCGTTAAAAGTCTTGCAAAAACACCCGGTGAACGAACGGCCTTGGATCATCTCGGAAATTGAGAAGCAACTGGGGTCCACCTTTCGCTTGCAAGATACCCGCCATAGGGGGGCCATCTCCAGTGTGCCTTAGCCTGTCTGTCTGTTCATGGTGAAACTCGACCAGTAGATAATGTGTTCATTGTCCAGTGATGAAAGTTGGTACTATCTTATGTATATAAAAAAAAGTTGCCATAAAATCTTTTTCTTACTTTTGAGACCACGACGCAAAAAGGTGTATTGGAGCCAGAGATGGGTAATTTTAGTTTATATTTATATGCAAGGAATGGAGAGTTGGTTGTGCGTGATTTGTGACGGAAAGCCAGTTGAAGATACAATTAACTACTATATATATATATATATATATATATATATATATATATATATATATATATATATATATATGAAAATGGGTGTGTCGTGTCGTCTTGGAATGGACGTAAAAATGTGGAATTTTGATGACTCGTTCGTTGCGGCACACGTAACGACTTTCTCGATCGTTAAAAGTCCAGGGTAGAAAAAGACGAGGCCACGTCGGATATTACGGAAAGATCTTTATAGATATTATAGACGCCATAGTAGTCAGGATGGATTGATATATAGATCTCAACCTCTGATTCATAAGTATCTAATTTCCAGAGGGGGGCACAGAAATGTAATTTCTTCCAATGGATATTTGATATAAGTATGGCTTCATCTATAAGTAAATTATAATCTCATACATTTATATTTCCTTTATGGTTTTAGTGAACAGAACTAGATGACTCAGTTTTATAATCACAGTGACTTTCATTTTCCGTTTATCATTAACAGCTCTCGTTGATAATTATATTTTCACTTCCTGTAACCGTTATCAGTAAATGTAATTCATATCATTAATTTTTTTTTATTGCTCAATTTTGATAATTGTTTGTTTCCTTCTTACAGGTGAGTGTGAGGCAGAGGCCAGGGTCGGCTGAGCCTGCTCAGCCGGGCACAAGCACGGTAAGGGCTGAGGTCTGGTACAGTTCAGGGCTAAGGTCTGGCAGCACGGTCTGGCCCCGAGCTTGTACGGTTGCTCCCGAGGTCTGACTATAGGGTTAGGGCTGAGGTCCGGCCCTAGGTCTAGGTTCATTCGTAGGGCCTTCCTCTAGCGTCGTCAAGGGCTGAGGTCTGGACTAACAGGGTTAGGACTGAACACCCTTGCCATTACCACCATATTTTGTGTCCATTTTGATATATTGGTGATGTATTATGAGGAGGTTACTGTGTGACGAATGTATTCGACCATGTGCGTTGTATTTTGCTGTAGGCACTTCCCTGTGTACTACCAGCCACCCTTAACTAGTGATATCGTTTTGAATCTCAACCGTGAATAGCGATTCGTGTCGGCATGGTTGAATCACGCGAGGTATACGAGAGCTTGACATTCATTGTTTGGATCATCGTTGGGTAGTTTGATGCATGGTAGGAGCACACTGGGGGGGTAGTTTGTGGTAGTCGTCGTGCAGAGGACGAGAGAGACGTGAGCCAGGAGGGAGTTCGAACCCCCGAACCCTTAAGAAGGGACGGGTGTTTTGACCTTAACACTGTGACTTCAATAGTAGTGGTGACTTGATGACACTGTTTCGAACCCCACTGGTATAAAGACTTTCCTGTGGTGTGTGATCCCGACACAGCAGAGCCTCCCGGTGGTGTGAGATGCCCCCAACACACACCAGACCATCAAGTGGTGGTGTGAGTGAACACAGAAGACACGTCTGCTCGAGCGTGTGGTTGGGGTAAACTAAACCCACCAAATATGTCTTGCGTCCACGACACAACACAACTGGATCCCATTCCCCGCTAACCACACTGGTTTGTGACCCCCCCACCTGTACAGGAAGGTATGATGGCTTCTCTCAGCCGGATGCCCACCAGGTGAAAAGGACTGCGATGTCCTTGTGTGTGTGTGTGTGTGTGTGTTTGCGGTGACATTACCACAGGACTGTTGGCCCTGCGTTAGGGGGGGGAAAAACAACCCCGACCTCAGTCTTTGGTCGTGTCTAGAGGATTGTAGCCCGCTTGGAGCGACTGGCTAGAAATGGCAAGTGTTTTTTTGTATATATTTGATAGAAACTCTTGTTCTGACTTCCTCAATTGTCGTTCCCACGGACAAGGACGGGTCACCGTGGTGTACGTGCGTCTGTGGGCACGTACCACGTAAGTGTCCGTCTGTGTTTGTGAGTGCACATCTGCATATATGTGAGCCATGACTGATGTTCTCTTAAAAAGACGACTTCATTTTGTGATGGTAAGAACTCTCAGTCCTCTGTTCTTTACGCTACCTCGCTAATGCGGGAAATGGCGAATAGTATGAAAGAAAGAAAAAGAAAGAACTCTCATAATACAACCATTACTTCGTAGAGTCTTGACGGATGTAGCCTACCCGAAAATAGCGCTTGCGTGAAGAATACGTTGGGTTTTCCTTTCGAAAGTGCACCGCCTTCGTAGGGAGTGGGGAAACATCATCCATATAGCCATACCTTCTCCCAAAATGTCCTTGACGCTTCCCGAACGCGACCCCGTTCGGTATTCGTCAACCTAAAACTGTCTGATGCTCCCGTCGGGGGGTGTCTGTCGCCGCCGGTAATTCTAGAGAATTAGAAAGAAGAAAACTACATAACAACGACTTTCCCGCCCGGTTTCACCCCCCCGGTAGGGGGGGGTGAAACCGGGCGGTTGTTCGAGGGGAACCGATTTAACGAGGTTCGTTAGCTCGGACGAGGGAGAAAACGACGCTGCGATTGGTGCGTTCGAACTGTAAACACACCCGCTCCGTCTCCCTCCCTCCCACCCACTGACTCCCCACCCTTTGCACACGTGATGACCTGAGTTGCCAGAAACAGGCCATTGTGGCGGTGGTTTCGTGTAAGAAGACATTGCTCCAGGGAGAAAGTGGAGAGAATATGTCATAGAACATAATACACCAATAACTTTTCAGCACGGATACACAAATACAATGCCGCCGCCCGCGGGCAAAATTGTGAGCGCTTCATCTCTCCACACTTGTGTGTGTTGGTCGTCGATTTGAAATACTCATTGTAGACCTGATTGTCAGTAATTATTATTAGTATTCTTTTTTTTTTCTTCTTTTCTTCATCTCGTGTCGACCCTCTGGAGAAGAAAATATATATTTTAATCTCTGTCACAGCCTTTTGGTTTAAATTCTAAATTGCAGGAACAGAGGTTTTGAAGTGGTTTATGTATTACCTTGAGTGTGGTTGTGTGTGTGTGTGTGTGTGTGTGAACACATTTAGCGGGGGATTACCGTACTGACTGACCGACTCTCTCTCTCTCTCTCTCTCTCTCTCTCTCTCTCTCTCTCTCTCTCTCTCTCTCTCTCTCTCTCTCACACTCACACACACACACACACACACGCACACACACACCAAGGCCCAGGAAGCTAAGGGGGGAAAAAAAACCAATTCCAGAGCGTAGCAGCGCAGGTCACGTTCCAGTAATGTTTCGGTTTTCGTGGAGGGGAGAGGGGGAGATTGGTGTATCGTCCTTCGTGTGGACATATACAGGCTCCTGAAGGACTTGCCCGCCCTCCCCCCCCCTCCCAAAAAGTCGCGCGCGCGCTCGTCAGCCGTGCTCTCGGCCGTCAGGGGAGGAACAGTTAGCGGAAACGGCGGTAATCACGTACTGCCGGTTGCGGTACCGACCGCTGCTACATACGGGCAGGGAGGGAAAAAAAGAGACGAGACATTTCAGATGTTGGATTTTTGTTTTTGTTTTTTGGCCATACCGCTGAGAATTCTTGAGGTCTCTGGTCGTATTATTTCTAAATTCTAATATATATATATATATATATATATATATATATATATATATATATATATATTCCTATGAGTCCACGGGGAAATTGAAACACTTTAAGTTCCCAAGTGCACTTTCGTGCAATAATCACATCATCAGGGGAGAGACAAGAGAGAAATATAACAGTCAGTTAATATACATCGAAGCGTATATCTTCTGTGAGTTTATAAATGTAGAACTTGTTAATGATCGTAACGCTACCCACTTAGGTTGAGGAGTTGACAGACCTCATCTAGTGGGTGGTTGGGAGGGGAACTTGTCAGTAGAGGCGTTTAGTCCAGGTGGTAACGCTGTTAGGTTCAGGTTCTATACTGTAGGTTAGTTAGGTCAGGTGGCGACTCCTTCTGGAGGTGGTTGGGTCGGGTGTCGTCTCCTGCTGGGGGTGTGGTTGATGGGTGACGGAGGTGGTTGGGTCAGGTCGGGTGTCGTCTCCTGCTGGAGGTATGGTTGATGGGTGACGGAGGTGGTTGGGTCGGGTGTTGTCTCCTGCTGGGGGTGTGGTTGATGGGTGACGGAGGTGGTTGGGTCAGGTTGGGTGTCGTCTCCTGCTTGGGGTATGGTTGATGGGTGACGGAGGTGGTTGGGTCGGGTGTCGTCTCCTGCTGGAGGTATGGTTGATGGGTGACGCAGAATGTGTGGTTCTTGAGGCGAGAAATCCCAGGGGTAACTAATGAGGTAACGTAAGAGCCTCCTACCCGTAGGTAAGGTAACTGTGGTAGTAACGGGATCGCGCTACTGTTGGTAACGGGAATTGGGAGGGTCAAACAGGCCTCAAATGGGTTGCCGAAAGTCCTGGATGACCCTGATGTGAATGGTTTGAAATTGGTTATCGGTCGCAATCTCATCCCTCACGCTTGACGCGAATGATGTATGTTCGCTTTTACTTGTCCCCTTGAGTGACGGGACGTGACGTATGGTGACGGGACGGGACGGCAACACGGTGTTGACGTGACGCATGGTGACGGGACGTGACGGCAACACGGTGTTGACGTGACGCATGGTGACGGGACGTGACGGCAACACGGTGTTGACGTGACGCATGGTGACGGGACGTGACGGCAACACGGTGTTGACGGGACGTGACGATAACACAAGAGCCCACGTAGCGTGACGGCTATAGGGCGTACGGTGACGTGACGGTAATGTAGTCGAGATGGCGCAAAGCCTTGGAGGGGTTTATGGTGACGGGACGTGACGGGGTGTTGCAAAGGATGAAATGTCGTGACGGAGCTCGGGACATGCAGGGAGGAAGGCGGGTGTTGCAGAGTGCCAGGTGACAGGACGGTCTGTGTTCCCCCTTCCTCACCTCCCATGTGTCCAGTGACGCCGTTTCCCAGTGTCCAAGAGGATGGCCCTAGCCGAAAAGTCTCCTCCGTACATATCACACCTGTGCAGATACGCACAGACCTCCCTCATGATCAGGTAATGAGAATTCCGACCCTCCGGATAATTTATGAACCTCACATCCGTGTGTGTGTGAGTGTGTTGGTCCACTCCCTCACACATCAGGTCCAGACGCATCTCTTGCCTCGCCTCACAACTCACAGACCACAGTCTCCCTCACCAGCATCCTCAAAGCACTCCTTACCTCCCTCCCTCCCTCCCCCACTTTTTGAGAAGCCCCTGAAACCAGTGTTCCACCTTCTGTCGTGATCATGTTGCTCACATATTTGCAGCTGTAAAACACCCCTCTCCTCCTCCCGTTCATCACCACACACTCTCACACACACACATTCCCGGCCCTGCCTCGTTCCCGGCGTCCCTCTCCACACACCATTGACCTCCCCCTCAGTGATCATGTACATACAGTGGTTCCAGGCTTTCCTTTTCCGACACCTGGCACGGCTGCTCTGTTGGCGCCTCGCCTCTGAAGGCAGGGACATCCACGTCCCTCCTCGTGTGTCCGTCCGCACCAGCTTATCCTCCCCGCCCTTGCTATCCATGCGTGACACACGCTGCCCTCGCTCCGTCGTCTGTAGAAACGTCGATCAGCAGCGGACGTGGAGTACTGCCCTGCCGGACCACCCCCCCCCCCCTCCCCAAGGGAAGCCTCAGCTCGTCCCTCCACTTACCTTTCCCCCACCCACCCGACTCAGGTCCTGCTTGTAAACAAGCCATCATCAGAGCGCCCCCCCCCCTCTCTCTCTCTCTCTCTCTCTCTCTCTCTCTCTCTCTCTCTCTCTCTCTCTCTCTCCACACACACACACCATATAGCACTCATGACACGGGACGAGTTCTGCCATGAGTATTTCCCCGGCTCCACACTTGCTTCTGTACGCAAGATTATACAGTTTTCAACTCTCATGTACAGCGTTAACACTGACCTACACATGACCCCCGTCTTAATTCATCGGCCGCTCGATATATATATATATATATATATATATATATATATATATATATATATATATATATGTGTGTGTGTGTGTGTGTGTGTGTGTGTATCCTGCAATTATTGAAAATCAAGAGAAAACATGGATATTTTTTTTTCCCCCCACGTGTGTTTCCGCGGACGTGGCTGCATCCATCGTCCTCCCTGGCTCCGAGTTTTGCGTGGAAAAACTTAACTTTTGAGGCTCGTGTCGGAGGAGCGTAATGCGAGGTGTGAGAGTAAACGTGATATGAGACTCGCCTCTCACCTCGGCGCGCGGTAAATGTCGAGGCTCTTTTGTTCAGCTGCAGACGTGCTCCTCCTCCTCCTCCTCCTCCTTCTTTAAGACACGGCTCTTCTCCCTCAAGGACACTTTGTTGTTGTGTTTTTGTCCCCCCCTCGCTTGACACACACACACACACACACACGTGTGTCACCTTGCCTCTGACCTGTTCGGTAGCGCGTGATCTCGCGGGTCCCTGTGGCGTGGGACCTCCCCATTCTCCCTGGCTTCAGTAATCACCCTCCTCCCCCTAACACACACACACACACACACACACACACACATCCGGGACACGGTAGCCCACTGAGAGATTACATCTTTTTTTTTCTATTTTCGTTAGAAGGTTTTCCAAGTGTCATCCTTGAAGGCACCAAAATGGCGGTGGGGGGGTGTAATTATTTCCTTCAAAGACATGAAAATGAAGATCGTTCTCTTGACAGCGGGACGGGCCAGAGCGCGAGCCGAAGGCGCGACCCCCTCTCCTACCTTCGGGAAACCGACACTGTGCCATTGCCACCCCGTAGCCGACCAGGTGTGCCGTTACGAAGGGAATGACTCGCGCTTGTGATAGGTTCCTGGAATTCCTCTCATTCAGTTGGCATGGAAGGGAAATTGTCGTGTCGTAATAATTATCTTAAAAAAAAGAGACGCCATGAAAGGGGCGTCCTTGCCACCTCTGACTAACTTGGGGTTACGGTATGGCACTTGTGTTTTCAGAGAGAGGCTCGTCAAGGAAGCGATGCAGTGTCTTTGCCGTCGGGCCAGCTTGACGCGCGGTGTAAACAAAACACTTGGGGACGTCGTGTTGCCCCAGTGGTAGCGAGTGTCTCGCCCGCTCCATGGTTTTGAGAGGGTTCGACCCACCCGCCAGCCTTCCATGATTGTGTGTATGACTCTCTGCCCAGGGAGTTGCGGCATGTGTGAATGTGATGCGACGTCTCTTGCATGATGCCATGATAACAATGAGGGTAATTTTGTGTGTGTGTGTGTGGGTGAGCGAGGGTTGCAGTGTCTCTGAAGGAATGGCCTTCCCCCTCACCTTCCTCCCATTCAACCCCAAGTACTCGTCATCCTCCGCACCCACGTAATACCTGCTTAATACCCGCCTTGATCCGTATGGCCGATTGTCTGGGATGTGCCGGGTAATGCCGCTGTTCCCAGAGTGCTTTGCGAATCATCGCTACCGTACGTGGCGAGGCCCCGACCTGCGTGGCTACAGAGAATAGATAGCGTCGTGTCTCGTGGAGGGAGAGGAGGAGGAGGAGGAAAGAGGAGGGAAAAACACACACGGACACACACGTATTTACATTGTTCCCGCCGAGGATTGGGGCGGCAATCTTCTGCAAGAGGAGGTGATTGTGTGTGAGGGGATGGATGGTCGGGTCGAGTCATCAGCTTGTGCACACATCCCGTTAAGCAATCCACGCGAGGCGTCTTTTGACGACGATTTGTGACGGGGCTTGCGATAGGGCGCGCCGTCATCATCGCCCTGACTCAGGGAAACATTTGAATATCTCTCTTACCAAAAAAAAGAACGAAATGTATATATATATATATATATATCTTTCATACTATTCGCCATTCCCTGCGTTAGCGAGGTAGCGTTAAGAACAGAGGACTAGGCCTTTGGGGGGAATATCCTCACCTGGCCCCCTTCTCTGTTCCCTCTTTTGGAAAATAAAAAAAAAAAGGAGAGGGGAGGATTTCCAGCATATATATATATATATATATATATATATATATATATATATATATATATATATATATATATATATCGTGAGTTTTTGTTATAGTTGACCAGCGTCACGTTATTTTCATGTGTTCATCGCATTCTCCAAATTCAGCTTTCAACTTCTGTTCTCTCTGTCTCTCTCTTGTTCCTCACGCGGTCCTATATCATTCTCTCTCTCTCTCTCTCTCTCTCTCTCTCTCTCTCTCTCTCTCTCTCTCTCTCTCTCTCTCTCTCCAGACGTTTGAGGCAAGATTTCCACAAGCAACCTCCCCTTGCATAACCCCTTATCTGCCTCCTCCTCACCCTCTCCCCCAAATCGAAAGTCCACCCCCATCCCTCCTCCCCTCGTCTTCCCGGAACTATGCTTCCCACGGCAGAGAATTTTCGGGGAGGAGATTCTCCCCTTGCACCAATAGCCAGCGCCCGGCCCATCGTCAGAGAATACCAGCGTGTGGCTGAGTTGACGGAGGGAAGGAGATCCCGCTCCTCTCATCCTCCTGGTCAGCAACAGCAATAGAGATGAATAGATATTAGGTCGTTGGCCCGCTCTATGCCTGCCTGATGTGATCTTTACGGGAGGGTGTGTGTGTGTGGGTAGCGATGGTAAGGGGATGTGGTGATGCCGTGTGTGTGTGTGTGTGTGTGTGGGTAGCGATGGTGAGGGGATGTGGTGAGTGGTGGTGATGACGTCCGGTGTGTGTGTGTGTGTGTGTGTGTGTGTGTGTGTGTGTGTGAATGGTGCGTCAGCGATGTGATGGCGAGGCACGGTGACGCCCTGAAGTGACGTTTGTGGTGAAGTGCGCGCAGGTGGTAGTAACTGTGTGTGTGTGTGTGTGAGGATGGTCGCTTGGTGCGAGGCCATCATTTCCTGGGTCTCGGGGACGACCTGACCCCGTCCCGGTAGCTGTGACACTCTTGGGTGTCCAGTCTTGTGAGGCTACTGGTGTGGGGGGGTGTCGCAGGACTGCTCCGGATGAAAGTCTTGTAGCGCCACCTGAGGCCAGGTAGATCACACACACACACACCAATGTGTCCAGATATTCCTCGATCAAGCGGGAATGAAGGCAACATCTCCACCAGCCATCCTCAGTCTCCGGTAGGGACACCTCACCTGAGTTACGTTAAAAGACAATGAGACTTGTTTGTTTTCCGCTTCCTTCGCCAGTCATCTCCGTGCGCGTCCGACGCTCCTTAAAAGACCGTTTGACAGCCTGGGTTCCTCCACCTCCCTCCCTCCTGCAGCGCCGGACGACAGGTACGACCCCCGTGCTTGTCTGTCTGGGTTTCCGACACGACACTTTCGTGGAGGAAGGGAGAGAGAGTGGGTGGCGGGTGTCGTCCGGAGCGCGTGGTGGGGGGAGGAGATGCAGTGTTCGCCGCGGACGGGTACGACTACCCCGCCGCTCGTAAAGTAATGCCCTCTTATCTGGACGCGGGGGAACGTGCCACCGGTGCTGCCAACATTCATACCTTATCTTTTTAGTGGGTCGCTGCGTCCCGGGGCGACACTCGCGCCCTGTTGGTGGCGGCCAGGCCAAAGCGGCGGTGGCTTTGACCCCCTCCTCACCACCACTGGGGTACACTTTTTAACGGAGTTTGCATATTATGAATACCTTGCCTCGTTAGATACGGTGTTTACTCGTGTAAGTAAACCGTGTACTTCTTCTTACATCGGCTGGTTGGTATGAGGAAGCGACAGCACAATTACACCGTGACCTCCGAAACAGGGGAAATTTGGGGTCGTTGCCAACAGCAGTTTTGAACCTCCCTGAGGGAGACAGGAGGGTCCTATGACGTCTGTAAGCCGCGAGGATATCTATCCTCACTTTGCACAGACCCGGAGTGTGTGTGTGTGTGTGTGTGTGTGCCCTGTGGTCACATGACCTCTCCCCTCTCCCCCCACAGTCGCACGCATCCTGCCGATACTGTATCCTTGACACCCTCCCACCTTCAGGAAAAGGATAATTTGCAGCACCTGTGTTTTAGGAGGAAATTGCCTGTCCTTTCATCCAATATATATATATATATATATATATATATATATATATATATATATATATATATATATATATATGTACACTCACACAAACAAGTATGTCGTGCATATGAACGCACACTTTTTGTAGAACACAGAATGCCCTCCAAGAGCAAGGATTCGAACCCCGTACCATTTGCGTGATAGCTGGGAACGCTCATAGCCGAGCGTTTAGCGTTCCCATCTACCACGCAAATGGTACAGGGTTCGAATCCTTGTTCTTGGAGGGCATTATGTGATTATATATATATATATATATATATATATATATATATATATATATATATATATTTATATATATCAGATGCTTAAGAAGAATAATGCGTAGAAGTCAGTTGATAAACACGAGTGGGAGGAATGGATAAGGGAGAGAGCAAGAGAAGATTAATATACCTATGATACGTAATTTACGTAATTTAGTTGCTTACCACTGGTTAGTAGAGTCGCTAGTCACCCACTGGGTAGCACAGCCAACCCCCCCCCCCCCTCTAGCTAGTTACCCAATGGGTAGCACAGCCGACCCTCCCCCCCCCTACTCGCTAATTACCCACTGGGTAGCACGGCCTCCTCCACTCGCTAGTTACCTACTGGGTAGCACAGCCTCTCCCACTCGCTAGTTACCCACTGGGTAGCACAGCTTCCCCCACTCGCTAGTTACCTACTGGGTAGCACAGCCTCCTCCACTCGCTAGTTACCCACTGGGTAGCACGGTCTCCTCCACTCGCTAGTTACCCACTGGGTAGCACGGTCTCCTCCACTCGCTAGTTAACCACTGGGTAGCACGGCCTCCTCCACTCGCTACTTACCCACTGGGTAGCACGGCCTCCTCCACTCGCTACTTACCCACTGGGTAGCACGGTCTCCTCCACTCGCCAATTACGCACTGGGTAGCACGGTCTCCTCCACTCGCCAATTACCCACTGGGTAGCACAGCCTCCCCCACTCGCTAGTTACCCACTGGGTAGCACAGCTTCCCCCTCTCGCTAGTTACCCACTGGGTAGCACAGCCTCCCCCACTCGCTAGTTACCCACTGGGTGTAGCACCCTTCCCCAGGCTGGTCACGTGCGTGTCCACCTCAGCATCGTAACGAGGTTCCCACGGGCTGATGTGATTGGCTCAGCGGTCCACGGTAGGCTTGTCCTAGCCCACCTTAACAACCCTTCTCATAACGCCACCACGGCGCCACCTCCACACTACCGCGACGGTACGATCCCTGCATCGCGATGGTACGATTGTTTAGCGCGACGGTACGATCCCTGCATCGCGATGGTACGATTGTTTAGCGCGACGGTACGATCCTGCATCGCGATGGTACGATTGTTTAGCGCGACGGTACGATCCCTCCATCGCGATGGTACGATTGTTTAGCGCGACGGTACGATCCCTGCATCGCGATGGTACGATTGTTTAACGCGATGGTACGATCCCTGCATCGCGATGGTACGATTGTTTAACGCGATGGTACGATCCTGCATCGCGATGGTACGATCCTGCATCGCGACGACCCCGAGGTCACGATGGCCAGGGCTTTTAACTTGACCCCTTGAAGAGTCAGGCCAGGGTGTAGTGCCTCGCTCCTGTATCACTGATTTTGCAATCATAATGTTCATTTAGGGATAGATGTTCACCCACTTTGTGCCAGCACAAAATGTGATACGACTCCCTCGTCTTTATCTCGTAAAGCAGACGACGGTAACATGTCGAGAGAAACGCACTCATAGAAATATATATATATATATATATATATATATATATATATATATATATATATATATATATATATATATATGTTTACCAAATGGCGTCCTAGCTTCGTCTCTTTGATGTATATCAACTGACTGTTATATTCCTCCCTTGTGTCTCCCCTGATGATGTGATTATTACACGAAAGTGCACTTGGGAATTTTCGTGTTTCATTTTCCCCGTGGACTCATAAGAATATATATATATATATATATATATATATATATATATATATATATATATATATATATATATATATATATAAAGTGAATACTTGCGTCACATATTTGGACTTTGAATTCCTTTTAGGGAGAAATTATCACGTGTCGTCTTGGAAGAGTTTTAGCCCGGCGCCCCACCCGCTGCGCCGTACATCTGGCACGGCGGCAAAAAGCGGTTCCCGTTAGGCAGTTGTTTCTTGAATTCTAAACGAGCGGTTGTAGCCCGCCCGCCCCGAAAACATATCGAAGATTCATTCGCTCGTGTTCATATATATCATACTATTCGCCATTTCCCGCGTTAGCGAGGTAGCGTTAAGAACAGAGGACTGGGCCTTTGAGGGAATATCCTCACCTGGCCCCCTTCTCTGTTCCTTCTTTTGGAAAATTAAAATATAAAAAAATAGGTTGTATATTTTGTTGTTTTTCGTAAGGTATAAGACGATGGAATTCTCCCGCATTTTTAAGGTTTAGCTTTGCAGCTCTCAAATGTGTGTGTGTGTGTGTGTGTGTGTGTGTGTGTGTGTTGCTTACCGTATTTTGTTCACAAGTAGCGCCATCTTGGGCCTTTCATTATTTCTAGGATATTACACCCATGTCGGCTGCGCAGTGCTTCGTGCGCGTGGGGAGACCATCCCAGCATTTGTAACCCAAGAGGATCCGTACCTAACCCGGGCATGGCGGCGCCTTGCGTACGGTCGTTCCTTTAGGCATTCGCTCGAGCCCGGCGGAAAAGACGAATCATTATGGCCATCGTCGCCTAATGGAACGTGAAGGTGTTTTGTTTTTTCTTCTTGCCCGATGTTGTTCGTAAAAGCCATATAGTCGCTCGTGTGAAGAAGAGAAAAAAATGGCGAGAAGATATGATTGGTTGGGATAGCTTTTACAATGTTGTGACGAAGGTAAACGTATGTAAAAATAAAGAAGCTGCGCACGTAAAAGAACGCAGGCAGTGTGAGAAAGCATATAATTCTTGTACCATTTTAGATATTATTGATAATTAACTGTTATCTGGGATGTGGGGTATATAAAGATTTGTCTGAGATAATAAACTGATAAATGATGGATTACAGTATCTTATAAATTATTTATGTATATTGAAGCCCCAGTCATTAATTACTCCTACGTCAGGCAGCACCACGTCGACTCCCTGGGAGCCGATAATCCATTATAAACTCAATTATTGATCAATGAAAACCTGGGAGAATTGTTCTTGTCATTTTGCAGTTCATCTGAGCCGTGCACGCTCGCTGGTTGCGCGTGTGGGTCCATCTATACTGCTGCTGCTGCCTCCATCATTATGACTCCATCTTGATCATTGCTTCCTTCGTGATGGCTCTTTTTATGTATTACTATCCATCGTTATAGTTCCATTTTAACAACTCCCTCTGTTGTTATTTTTTGGCCATCAGCCCCACAGCTTCCTCTCCTCCATCATTGTTGCTCCCTCTTTCTTGCCCTTTTCAATCTGCTTCCATCGTGACAGCTCCCTCTGTATTTTGCCTCCATCATTGTAGCTCCTCCTACATTACTGCCTCCATCGTCATAGCTCCAGCTGTATCGTTGCTTCCATCGTCATAGACCGATGAGTCTCATATACCGGTATAAGTCTCCAAAACTGAGTCTAATGTAACTTTATATAAGTCTCTGCTATTAAGTCTTATTTACCACTGTAAGTTCACACCATTGAACCTTACGCACCCATATAACCTTCAATATTGAGCCTTGTGTACCAATATAAGCCTCCAGTTGCGCCTTATGTACCTATATAAGCCTCCAGTTGGAGTTTATAATATTTTCTTTCATGTATTGATAATTGTATTTTATTTTTACAGGTAAGTGAGGCGAGCAGCGTGATGGATTGGGTCGACTGACTGGTAATGTACTCTGTCTATGTCCGTCTGTCTGTCTGTCTGTCTGTATCTGTCTCGGTGCTGAGGCTGTTGAACATGTCTCTGTCTGTCTGTGAATGTCTGAATGTTGAGTCTTTGCCTCTCTCTCTCTCTCTCTCTCTCTCTCTCTCTCTCTCTCTCTCTCTCTCTCTCTCTCTCTCTCTCTCTCTCTCTCTGTGAGTATCTGGGTGACATATCTGCTCTCAGGTGAGCCACTCGATGTTTTGAATCATGTTCTACAAATGCGATGCAATTAAGTACACCAGAAAGTCAGTCATTAAGACGTACTTAATTAGTCTCCAGAATGATGGCTGCCATGACATGGGTAGCCATAGGTTATGCCGTGGTGGTTTTTATCATATATGTTTACCAAATGGCGTCCTAGCTTCGTCTCTTCGATGTATATCAACTGACTTATATTTCTCTCCTGTGTCTCCCCTGATGATGTGATTATTACACGAAAGTGCACTTGGGAACTTGCCGTGTTTCATTTTCCCCGTGGACTCTTAGGAATATATATATATATATATATATATATATATATATATATATATATATATATATATATATATATATATATATGACTTTTGTTAATTATTCCCTCCTCGCGTTTTCTAACCGTATTTCTGTTTGTGATCCACTGAACTGTGACTTCTAGCACTTGGAGGTCAGGTACTTTCCCCAGGGTCTACATTGACCTCGAAGGAAAATATTTTTTTTTTTGTTAATTCTTCTTGTGTGTTAACTTTCCCAGTGTTAACAGTTAACACGGAAGAGACAAGTTAACTTTTCCCACTGTTACCTGTTTTTAACCCAGTACTGAAGAGATGAGTTATCTTCCCTTTGTTAATAGACAAGTTAACTCCCGCAGTGTTAACAATAAACAGATGAAGTTAACTCCCCCATGTTAATAGATGAAGTTAACTCCCCCAATGTTAACAAATGAGTTAGTTCCGGATGGTGAGCAGATGACTAAACTCCCTTGTTAACCGGCGAGTTAACATCGTGGAGTTACTAACAGACAGACCGTTTAACCACAAACATAACAGACATATTAACTCCCCACTGTTAAGAGACGTGTTCGCTTCCCACTTGACAAACGATTTTACTCCCACTGTTGTATGAGGTAAACTCCCCCGCCATTTTATGAGTTAACTCCCCATTATTACACCCAGTGAGTGTAATGAGTCATTGAAGTTCCTTTATATATATATATATATATATATATATATATATATATATGTGAACGAATGTGGCCTTTGTTGTCTTTTCCTAGTTCTACCTTGCGCACATGCGGGGGAGCGTGTTGTCATTTCATGTGTGGCGACGGGAATTAATAAGGGCAGACAGTATGAATTATGTACATGTTTATATATGTATATGTCTGTGTGTGTATATATATATATATATATATATATATATATATATATATATATATATATATATATATATATATATGTTGAGATGTATAGGTATGTATATGTGCGTGTTTGGACGTGTATGTATATACATGTGTATGTGGGTGGGTTATGCCATTCTTTCGTCTGTTTCCTTGTGCTACCTTGCTAACGCGGGAGACAGCGACAAAGCAAAATAATAATAATAATAATAATGATATATAAGTTAATTATTGCTTGTGGCCGAGTGGAAGGTTGATTACATAAAGGTGGTGGGATTGCATCAGGGACGTGATAACAGGCCAATTACATCACATGAACTAGGCCATGTAATGATACGCGAGAGCGTCGCGGTGGGTTGCTGTGTGGTGGTCGTGGCCAGCTGGTGGGTGGGTGAGGAAGGGGCTGATGTGCTGTCTTGTTTCTTCCCTTGCGCCGCTCAACTTTAGGATCTCCTTACCCCTCTCGTGTCTCCTCCCTGGACGCCTGCCAGTGTGCTTGACCCTTGTTAGTGAACAGGTTTTCAACTTCCTCTGAATCTTCTAAAGTATCCCCCTCCTTCCCTCCCTTCCCCCGTCTTCTATATAAAACTGTTAAAAAAAAAAGATTCTGTCTACCACTTTAGTTTAGTTTTACCTCTTCTGTAAAACTTTCACATTGTTTTTCCTATTCTGTAAAGCTTTTTTAGATTATTTTGTCCTCTTCTCTGATACTTTTATATTGTTTTTTCCTCATCTCTGAAACTGTATATTATTTTTTCCTCTTCTCTGAAACTTTTAGATTATTTTTTCCCTCTTCTCAAACTTTTAGATTAATTTTTTCCCGTTCTGTGAAACTTTTAGATTATTTTTTTCCTCTTTGAAACTTTTAGATTATTATTTTCCTCTTTTCTGAAGCTTTTAGATTATTTTTTTCTCTTCTGAAACTTTTAGATTATTTTTTCCTCTTCTCTGAAACTTTTAGATGATTTTTTCCTCTTCTCTGAAACTTTTAGATTATCTTTTCCTCTTCTCTGAAACTTTTAGATTGTTTTTTCCTTTTCTCTGAAACTTTTAGATTATAGTTTCCCAATTCTTACTAAAACTTTTTATCTTTTCCTATTCTGACGAAAACTATTTGACTGATTTTCCTCTAAAACTTTTACGTTCTTTTTTCCCTTTTCTCTTGTGATACACTTATAGATTATATATATTTTTTCCCCTCTGCTCTGAAACTTTATATATATATTTCCTTTTCTCAGAAGCTTTAAAAGTTATATATTTTGTCTCTTAACTTTTCTGTGTTTTTATCTTGGTGTAAGTGTATGATTCAAGGCCTAGCCTGGGAGGGCACCTCTCCCACAGTGTCCGGAGACGTAACAAGAAAAATGTCGTAGTCGCTTCCTTATTGGATCTGGCGGAGGTGAGTGTGAGGGAGCGGTGGTGGCGGAGGTGAGAGTGAAGGAGTGGTGGTGGAGGAGAGTGAGGGGAGTGGTGGTGGTGGAGAGTGAGAGCGTGGTGGTAGAGGAGAGTGAGGGAGTGGTAGTGGTGGAGGTGAGTGAGTGAGTGGTAGTGGAGGGGAGTGAGGGAGTGGTGGTGGAGGTGAGAGTGAGGGAGCGGTGGTGGAGGTGAGAGTGAGGGAGTGTTGGTGGAGGGGTGTGAGGGAGTGGTGGTGGTGGCAGAGAGCGAGGGAGTAGTGGTGGCGGAAAGTGAGGGAGTGGTGGTGGAGGTGAGTGTGAGGGAGTGGTGGAGGTGAGTGAGGCAGTGGTGGTGGCGGAGAGTGAGGGAGTGGTGGTGGAGGAGGAGGAGGGTGGGTTTAGGAGAGGTGGAGTATAGCTGAGGGAGTAGTGGTGGAGTCGGGCGATGGGTATATCTCCCGTAGTGCCTTGGGCGAGCGGGCGGGCGGGCGGGCGTGGGAGCTGCGGGTCTGGATGGGAAGTTAATGGCCAGATTAGAAAGTTGCTAAGAAATGAGTACGCATCTCTCTCTCTCTCTCTCTCTCTCTCTCTCTCTCTCTCTCTCTCTCTCTCACACACACACACACACACACACACACACACACACACACGCACACACACACGAAGCCGTCCTTGCGTTGCGCCCGGTGGTCGCATGCACGTATGCCTGAGCGACGCAGGTGTATCACGCGCCAGGGTGTCACGCCGAACTGGCAACGTTGTCTTGTGGTGTAGGGTGGGGGCCTCCTCGTCTCTATAGCCAGCCTGACGGTCGTCAGCGCTGCCATCTCCCGTCGTCGTTGGCGGTGTCTCACCGTAGCCAGACGAGAGGACATGGCTCTGGTCAGCTGCTGTCTGGGCATTTGAGGGAGGGTGGGGACGTGGCCACACTGTGGGGAGGGAGTGGGTGTGAGTGTGGGAGTGGGTGTGTGTGTGTGGGAGGGGTTCATGTACACATATGTGAAGGACAGCATGACCGACCTTCGATTTTCTGGTGTGAGAGAGAGAGAGAGAGAGTGACATCACAGCTAACTCAAACACGCCGGACAGGCGATGAGAGAGAGAGAGAGAGAGAGAGAGAGAGAGAGAGAGAGAGAGAGAGAGAGAGAGAGAGAGAGAGAGATCCACCTGTGGGAGAACATACGACCATTCTCTCTCTCTCTCTCTCTCTCTCTCTCTCTCTCTCTCTCTCTCTCTCTCTCTCTCTCTCTCTAGGCTCCCCCGGCCGACCCCATCCACCCACTACGAGCCACACAGCGCGTGTGCGGCCGTCTAGTATTACCGGACGTGTGTGTGTGTGTGTGTGTGGGAGGTTGCAGAACCGCACTTGGATCAGCGTGAGAGAGAGAGAGAGAGAGAGAGAGAGAGAGAGAGGAGGGGGAAGGTGGGTGGTTACGACCGCCCGCCTCGTTGATCCTCCCGCAGAAATTAACGAGGCCACGTAGCTCTCTCTCTCTCTCTCTCTCTCTCTCTCTCTCTCTCTCTCTCTCTCTCTCTCTCTCTCTCTCTCTCTCTCTCTCTCTCTGTGTGGCACATCTACCACATCTGACGAATGAACAGAAGGAACTCCATTCAGGGGATGCAAGGCTTGAAACAAAAGAATTACCGCGTTTGATCGCCAGCCTTTGTTTGTGTGTGTGTGTGCGTTTGATCTCTGGGGTAGAGGGAACGTAACCCCAGACTGTCACTTGCATTCACTCCGGGGTTGGGGTTCCATCAAACATATATATATATATATATATATATATATATATATATATATATATATATATATATATATATATATATTCAAACTTCGCCATTTCCCGCGTTAGCGAGGTAGCGTTAAGAGAACAGAGGACTGGGCCTTTGAGGAAATGTCCTCACCTGGCCCCTTTCTCTGTTCCTTCTTTTGGAAAATTGAAAAAAACGAGAGGGGAGGATTTCCAGCCCCCCGCTCCCTCCCCTTTTAGTCGCCTTCTACGACACGCAGGGAATACGTGGGAAGTATTCTTTCTCCCCTATCCCCAGGGATAATATATATATATATATATATATATATATATATATATATATATATATATATATATATTTTTTTTTTTTTTTTTTTTTTTATACTTTGTCGCTGTCTCCCGCGTTTGCGAGGTAGCGCAAGGAAACAGACGAAAGAAATGGCCCCCCCCCCCATATACATGTATATACATACGTCCACACACGCAAATATACATACCTACACAGCTTTCCATGGTTTACCCCAGACGCTTCACATGCCTTGATTCAATCCACTGACAGCACGTCAACCCCGGTATACCACATCGCTCCAATTCACTCTATTCCTTGCCCTCCTTTCACCCTCCTGCATGTTCAGGCCCCGATCACACAAAATCTTTTTCACTCCATCTTTCCACCTCCAATTTGGTCTCCCTCTTCTCCTTGCTCCCTCCACCTCCGACACATATATCCTCTTGGTCAATCTTTCCTCACTCATCCTCTCCATGTGCCCAAACCACTTCAAAACACCCTCTTCTGCTCTCTCAACCACGCTCTTTTTATTTCCACACATCTCTTTTACCCTTACGTTACTCACTCGATCAAACCACCTCACACCACACATTGTCCTCAAACATCTCATTTCCAGCACATCCATCCTCCTGCGCACAACTCTATCCATAGCCCACGCCTCGCAACCATACAACATTGTTGGAACCACTATTCCTTCGAACATACCCATTTTTGATTTCCGAGATAATGTTCTCGACTTCCACACATTCTTCAAGACCCCCAGAATTTTCGCCCCCTCCCCCACCCTATGATCCACTTCCGCTTCCATGGTTCCATCCGCTGCCAGATCCACTCCCAGATATCTAAAACACTTCACTTCCTCCAGTTTTTCTCCATTCAAACTCACCTCCCAATTGACTTGACCCTCAACCCTACTGTACCTAATAACCTTGCTCTTATTCACATTTACGTTGGTTTTGTAGGTCCTCTACCCCCACAGCTGGGTCTGGAATCATACCTCGCTTCTATAGCTACAATTTTCTACAACCAGGCAACTACTGCAGCTACTACTACTACTACTACTACCACTACTACTACTACTACTACTACTACTACCACCACTACTACAACACTGCTGGTGCTACTACTACTACTACTACTATAAACAGTCTTACGTAATACTATAACGAAAAATGGTGCCAATTCCACCATGATTGTCTCCCATATGTTTCTGCTGAAGGTATTACAGTAGGTCTCTGTCACCACCCCTACACACCCTCACCAGTTAAACCGCAGCACTACACGTTTAGCTGTCCTGCTGGCCATAAACCACCCTCCACCAGTTAAACCCCAGCATCACAGGTTTAGCTGCACTGCTGGCTATAAGCCACCCCCACCAGTTAAACCGCAGCACCACACGTTTAGCTGCACTGCTGGCTATAAGCCACCCCCACCAGTTAAACCGCAGCACCACACGTTTAGCTTCACTGCTGGCTATAAACCACCCCCACCAGTTAAACCGCAGCACCACACGTTTAGCTTCACTGCTGGCCATAAACCACCCCCCTCCCCCCACCAGTTAAACCCCAGCACCACAGATTTAGCTGCAGCGCTGGACATAACCGAAGCGTTCGAGGAGGCTGCCTCCTCGTGTGCCGCCCTTGTGGCAGACTTCCCTTAAGACTGAAATCCTGACGAGGATGTACGAGGCTTCGACCCCGCATTGTGGGGGGCAGAGTACTTGACCATTGTTCCTGTTGCTGCAGCAAGGGCCTGAGCGCATGCGGTGGGCCTCCTCCTCCTCCTCCTCCTCCTCCTCCTCCTCCTTCCCCCCGGTGCCTGGAAGCATTTTATTGCACCTGTTTTTGAGTGTGGCTGGAAGTCGGGTGATTGGGAGGTCCATGTGGCGGTGTGTCCTCTGCTTGCATGGCCGGATGCCTGCTCGTTTCTCCCCTGCTGGACTCCGTGCTCTGCTTGGTCCTGTGCTTGCCAGGATCCTCCGTGTCGCCGAAGTGTCTCCCACCTTGCGCTCTCGTCTCAGCCCGACGGTCAGTCATTCTTCAAGCTTTCCTGCGTGCTTGTGTGTGTGTGTCTCTCTCTCTCCTCCTCCTCACACTGCTTGGCTTTATCTATACACTTTGACAGCATGTTCGCCTCCCTGGCCCGTCGCTGCTTGGCTATCTGTCTCCAGTCATTCTTCAAGCTTTCCTGCTTGCTTGTGTGTGTGTGTGTGTCTCTCTCTCTCCTCCTCCTCACACTGCTTGGCTTTATCTATACACTTTGACAGCATGCTCGCCTCCCTGGCCCGTCGCTGCTTGGCTATCTGTCTCGTCCTGTCCAACTTTGCTATCCAGTTTCCTTACCTGTGCTTGTCCGTCTGTTTTGTCTTCCTTCGTAGCGTCCTGTCTTGGTGACGGCTCCGTACCTCTTCTGTCTCTTTGCTTCCGTCTTAGCTTTTTCTCTGTCTCTAGGCTCCACAAATTATGATCATAGAGCCCCTATCCTCCATTATATGTGACCAGATAAATTCACACGTGCAGCAGAGGTTCTACAAGCACTAAACAATCTCCCAACTCATTTGCAGATTCTACCCTGCCAGCCCCATGAAACATACGGCTCTCCTGTCTCTGCTTGCTAGCTCTGTTCTGTCTCCCTCTCTCTCTCCACGCGCTCTCTCATCCAGCCTCCGTGCCTCCGTCATCCTGTATTGCTTGCTTGCTTGCTCGCGTGCTTGATCCCATTGCATGGTGGTTTGCGTTGGTCCAACCTCTCTCTCTCTCTCTCTCTCTCTCTCTCTCTCTCTCTCTCTCTCTCTCTCTCTCTCTCTCTCTCTCTCTCTCTCCCCTTCCAAAATGTTCTCGTATCTGTCTCCCGGTTGGTGCAGCAGGTCGTGGGCCGAGCGAGGAGTGATGGTCGCGGCAGCAACTTCTGGCGGGATCAGGGTTCCTCCCTCGGCTTGCGACGTTCTGGTATCACTTCGAGGAGGATTGCGCTCCCTCCCTCCCTCCCTCACCACACCTCACCTCACCTCACCTCACCTCACCACTCCACCGTCTTGTGTACTCGCTGCCGTCGTGATGAACATTATCCAAGAGGTATTTGTCATGTCCATATATGACTCCAGCCTCCCCTCCCGCACAGATAAGATTGCCTCTCCTCCTTGAACTTGCCCACCAAGCCTCGGAGTCTCTTTTTTGCTCGCGGTGAATATTTTACCTCCCCGTGTGCGTGTCCAAGGAAGCCCTTTCCGACTTGGCGATGCTCGAGGGTGGAGTTAGCGGAGCCCGGGAAGCGAGTGAGAGGCGTTGGAGGGAGGGGAGTCGGTCGTCACCAGGAAATTTCGGGTAGGGAACTTGTAAGGGCTCCCCTCGGGCCCCCCTTCGGAATGCCACGACCTTACAGTCGGGTAGGGTGTGGGTGGGTGGGTGGCTTGGCGTGAAAATAACGCCATCACGACCTGATGTCGGCGTGAAAATTACGTCATTACGCCGGGCATTGTCAGGAGGAGGATACACTCACGACCTGGTCATGTCCTGTGTTGATGGGACTCCCACGGTTACCTCGCCCTCCACATAACGCTTCCGTCGTTCACACAACCTCCTCCTCCTCCTTCTCCTCCAGACTGAACGGCTTTCGTTCACGTATAACCCCCACATAACGCTTCCGTCGTTCACACAACCTCCTCCTCCTCCTCCTCCTCCAGACTGATCGGCTTTCGTTCACGTATAACCTCCTTCCTCTACCTCCCACCTGTCGTTCAGGTGACCTCCCTCCTCCTCCGCCCTTCCACGCACGGCTATTGACGGCTGTATAAGGGAAGCCTTCAGGTAGCCGACTTGACTTTCATCGTGCCATCTCGATGCGCCGACCCAGCGTGGAATAGCACGCGCGTGTGTCACCCATCATCACCTCGGCCTGGCAGATGGCATGTGTCTGTGTCTGTGTCATCGGCCGTCTAGTCGTAGAAACTACGTCCACGCATCTCCCTCCCCTCCGCCCCCTCGCTGGAACTAAGAACACGACACACTGCCCCTCCCTCTTTCCCTCTCTTACTGGCCCGACGCGGGGGTGGGTTTGGGTCACCCCCTGCTTGCGCGAGGGCCGACCCGCAGCTCGTCCGTAGGAAGTCGAAAAGTGAAGTAGGAGGTGGACGAGACCTGCCGACCGCAGCTTCTCCCGGAGGACGGTGTCGCTGATTGGATGTGTTTATACGGTAGCTAGATATCACTCCCCTCCCCCCCCCTCACGTCTACCCCCCCTCCCCTCCCCACATCGGATATAACACACACACACACACACACACACACACACACACACCGACCTCGCGTACGGCGCGCGTTTTTGCCACTTCCTTAAAAGAAAAAAAAAACTTATTTTTTTTATCTTCTAGTTTTTACACACACACACACACACATACACACGTCTTTGGCCTTTCTTAATGTTTCGTGTGTGAGGCGGTGGCGTGGATGAGCACCCTGCTCCCGCGCGCCTGGGGGCCTTCCGCTTCATGGGAAGCGAAGCCGACGGTAATTTTTCGCGTCCTTCAAGAATTATTTTGTTGAATTGGTCGACAGAGACGAGATGAAAGGCCAGGTCGTCATGTGTCATGCACGCCATGGTCCTTCCTGACACCTGGGGGGAAATTCCTCATGACGTGTGTCATGCACACGGTGGTTCTTGCCTGACACCCTGGGGGGAAATTCCACATGACGTGTGTCATGCACACGGTGGCTCTTGCCTGACACCTGGGGGGAAATTCCACATGACGTGTGTCATGCACACGGTGGTTCTTGCCTGACACCCTGGGTGGAAATTCCACATGACGTGTGTCATGCACACGGTGGTTCTTGCCTGACACCCTGGGGGGAAATTCCACATGACGTGTGTCATGCACACGGTGGCTCTTGCCTGACACCTGGGGGGAAATTCCACATGACGTGTGTCATGCACACGGTGGTTCTTGCCTGACACCCTGGGGGGAAATTCCACATGACGTGTGTCATGCACACGGTGGTTCTTGCCTGACACCCTGGGGGTGAAATTCCACATGACGTGTGTCATGCACACGGTGGTTCTTGCCTGACACCCTGGGGGGAAATTCCACATGACGTGTGTCATGCACACGGTGGCTCTTGCCTGACACCCTGGGGGGAAATTCCACATGACGTGTGTCATGCACACGGTGGTTCTTGCCTGACACCCTGGGGGGAAATTCCACATGACGTGTGTCATGCACACGGTGGTTCTTGCCTGACACCTAGGGGGAAATTCCACATGACGTGTGTCATGCACACGGTGGTTCTTGCCTGACGCCTGGGGGGAAATTCCACATGACGTGTGTCATGCACACGGTGGCTCTTGCCTGACACCCTGGGGGGAAATTCCACATGACGTGTGTCATGCACACGGTGGTTCTTGCCTGACGCCTGGGGGGAAATTCCACATGACGTGTGTCATGCACACGGTGGTTCTTGCCTGACACCTAGGGGGAAATTCCACATGACGTGTGTCATGCACACGGTGGCTCTTGCCTGACACCCTGGGGGGAAATTCCACATGACGTGTGTCATGCACACGGTGGCTCTTGCCTGACACCCTGGGGGGAAATTCCACATGACGTGTGTCATGCACACGGTGGTTCTTGCCTGACACCCTGGGTGGAAATTCCACATGACGTGTGTCATGCACACGGTCGCCTTGCCTCGCCTGGCAGTATGGGAGGTTGTGTGTGTCATGTGTCAGTGGCGGGCGGGTCCGCGAGGTGGGTAACTGGGTTGAGTAAGTAGATGGAGCGGGGCAAGTGGGGCTAGGTGGCGTGAGGTGGTGCCTAGCGTGATGGAGTGAGTGCCCAGCCCTGAGTCCCGTAGCCATAATGAAGTAGAGGGAGGGAGGCCGTGTCCTCGTTTTGGTATATTAGGCTGTGTCCTCGTCACTCCCTCGCTATACTGAGTATACCTCTCTACCTCACACCCCTGGCTATACTTACTGGGTATATCTCTCTACGTCACACACACACACACACACACACACCCGGGTATATAACTTTACGTCACTCCCTCGCTATACTGAGTATATCTGTACGTCACACCCTGGCTATACTTACTAAGTATATCTATACGTCACACCCTAGCTATACTTGCTGAGTATACCTCTACGTCACACCCCTGGCTACACTAACCGGGTATATATGTAGGTCACACCCTAGCTTTACTTACTAGATATATCTGTACGTCACATCCCTGGCTATACTTAAATAGTATATCTGTACATCACATCCTGGCTATACTTACCAGTGAGTATACCTGTATATAGCTGGACCTTTTATACCATTTACCAGGCCATTGCACTCTCCATGCAGTATGATGTGTCTAGTGTGGCCATTTCAGTCACACTAGGCGTCACTGGTGTGGCCAGACTAGTCACACTGGCCTCACTAGTGTGGCCAGACCAGTCACACTGACCTCACAGGTGTGGCCAGACCAGTCACACCGGCCTCACTGCTGTGGCCAGACCAGTCACACCGGCCTCACTGTTGTGGCCAGACCAGTCACACCGGCCTCACTGCTGTGGCCAGACCAGTCACCCTGGCCTCACTGCTGTGGCCAGACCAGTCACACCGGCCTCACTGCTGTGGCCAGACCAGTCACACCGGCCTCACAAGTGTGGCCAGACCAGTCACACCGGCCTCACTGCTGTGGCCAGACCAGTCACACCGGCCTCACTGCTGTGGCCAGACCAGTCACACCGGCCTCACAAGTGTGGCCAGATCAGTCACACCGGCCTCACAAGTGTGGCCAGACCAGTCACCCTGGCCTCACTGCTGTGGCCAGACCAGTCACACCGGCCTCACTGCTGTGGCCAGACCAGTCACACCGGCCTCACTGCTGTGGCCAGACCAGTCACACCGGCCTCACTGCTGTGGCTAGACCAGTCACACCGGCCTCACTGCTGTGGCCAGACCAGTCACACCGGCCTCACTGCTGTGGCCAGACCAGTCACACCGGCCTCACAAGTGTGGCCAGATCAGTCACACCGGCCTCACAAGTGTGGCCAGACCAGTCACACCGGCCTCACTGGTGTGGCCAGACCAGTCACACCGGCCTCACTGCTGTGGCCAGACCAGTCACACCGGCCTCACTGCTGTGGCCAGACCAGTCACACCGGCCTCACAAGTGTGGCCAGACCAGTCACCCTGGCCTCACTAGGGGTGAGGTATAACTAGGTTGTCTCAGAAGTTACTTTCAGCTTCTCATGCATCTATATATAGAATAACATTAACATTTTCATATGAATATTGATTGGTACAATTATCCCGGGGAGTTTGGCTTCGTCAGTCCTTTGTTCTGGGGCTTTGTGTGTTCTTGTTCTGGGGTTTTGTATGTTCTTGTTCTGGGGCTTTGTATGTTCTTGTTCTGGGATTTTGTATGTTCTTGTTCTGGGGTTTTGTGTGTTCTTTTTCTGGGGCTTTGTGTGTCCTTGTTCTGGGGTTTGTGTGTTCTTGTTCTGGGGTACAGTATGTTCATGTTCTGGGGTTTTGTGTGTTATTGTTCTGGGGTTTTGTATGTTCATGTTCTGGGGTTTTGTGTGTTATTGTTCTGGGGTTTTGTATGTTCTTGTTCTGGGGTTTTGTATGTTCTTGTTCTGGGGTTTTGTATGTTCTTGTTCTGGGGTTTTGTATGTTCTTGTTCTGGGGTTTTGTATGTTCTTGTTCTGGGGTTTTTTATGTTCTTGTTCTGGGGTTTTGTATGTTCTTGTTCTTGGGCTTTGTTTGTGTGGCTTAGGCCTCCCTTCATATCAGTTTGTTTGGGTTTGTTTGTGTTATGTGGCTTACGACAGTTTCTTGTTTACGTGATGGTAATGTTCTGTGTTTCTTTAGTTTTCATATTACATATGTACATTTGTTTTTGTTTTTTTTTCTTCTTACCAGACAAAGAAAAGGCCTTGTCTCACATCCACACACTAATTGACCCTGTTCATACCCAAGCCCCATGACCACATACTATGCCTTGGTTCAGCCACTGGCAGCACTTCGCCCCTCGTATACCACATCGCTGTCGTTTGTTCTTTCCCTCGCACGCTTCTCTCCCCCGCCTGCAAATTCACACCCTGATGACTCATTTCCTCTTTTGTCACTCCATCCTCCCACATCCTCTTCGGTCACCTCCCTTACCATTGTACTCCACACTTCTGTCTCTCTTCACTCATCCTCTCCAAGTGTCCAAACCATTTCAGGCGCACCCTCTTCAGCTCTCCCAGTCATACACGGCTTACGACCACAACTCTCCTACACCATCACTCCTTACACGATCAGCCTTCCTCACCCCGCATGTAACCCTTGGACATATAAGTTCCAGCATATCCTCCCTTCGTCGTTTTGCGTTCAGGGCCCACGGCTCGCACCTGCACAGCAGTAATGAGGGCTACTGTTGCATCAGACATACCCATGTTTGTCCTCGCAGACGGTGGCCACTGTCTCCACACACACCTCAATTCATCCGGGAGGGGCCTTTGCCCTCCCGCCCAACCCTGTGATTCACCTCCGCACCTATAGTTCCATCCGCTACCACACTCCCACATATCTGAAACCATTCCCCTTCCCCCAGGTTCTGTCCGTCCGACCTCGCCCTCGAACCATCCCCCCTTCCCATCATCTCTCCCCTTGCTAAACCTCGTAACCTTAACGTGTATTCACGTTTACTTTCAACTTCCTCCTTTCACACATTCTCCCAGACAAAGCTCCTGGCTGGAGCCAGCCACCAGGGCCGTGCCATCCGCAAACAGCAACTGACGCACCACCTTACCTCCTCCTTCCTCCCCCTTCCCCAACCCAACCCAACTCCTCCCTCTCCTTCCTACTACCTCCAAACGTACTGGAGACCCGCCCGTCCCTCCAAGACCCTTACATTTATGTATGATATATGTAAAATTTATTCATATATGTGTCCGCCTATTATTCCACGATATTTCTCCTCTTGTCTGTAAGCTAGGGTCGTACACTCGCTGGTTTGGAACATCTTGGTTTAACTCGGCTGTGAATGGCAGCAACTGTGCTCGTCTGAGGTTCTTGCAAAAATTATCTTTTTCTCTTTTTTTTTTACATACATTTCTGTCAAGGTTAAAGTTTCCCTTTATGACGTTTATAACTTCAGTCGAATGTATTTTTTTTTTCCCTGCTAGTACGTGATTCTTTATTCAAGCTTTGCTGCCCTTACTGTTACACACACACACACACACACACACACACACACACACACACACACACACACACATATATATATATATATATATATTTGGGAACTTTTCGTGTTTCATTTTCCCCGTGGACTCATAGGAATATATATATATATATATATATATATATATATATATATATATATATATATATATATATATATATATACATATATATATAGATAGATAGATAGATAGATAGATAGATAGATAGATATAGATTGATAGATATTCTCATTTCATGTCTGCCTTTGAAGCATTGTGTTGTTCTGAGGGTCACTGTGTATTTCCAAGGAGTGTTTAGGTTGACTGATGTGTTGTGAGGTTCCGGGGTTCGCTCGTGTTGATGATTGCTAACCGCCATCTTTGTCTGGTTGGGTAGTTGATTCGTCGTTGGTTATTTTGCCTCTTAAGTACCCTGTTCGTCTGGTCAGCTGCGCCACTTGCTATATTTACTTACACCCGTCCTTTGTCTCATGCTGGAAGTCTGGCGCTATTTGGTCTTCTCTCTCTCTCACTCCCTCTCTCTCTCTCTCTCTCTCTCTCTCTCTCTCTCTCTCTCTCTCTCTCTCTCTATCTATCTATCTATCTATCTATCTAGCATTTCTCTCTCTCTCTCTCTCTCTCTCTCTCTCTCTCTCTCTCTCTCTCTCTCTCTCTCTCTCTCTCTCTCTATCACTCCCTTCTCGTGCCCCTCTCGGCCCTCCTGCGCCTCTCCTCTCCCTCCCTCCGCTCAACCCTTTCTCTTTTTTCCCCTGTTTCGTCCACGCTGCTCTTCCGTCATCGCTGAGCGCGCCCCTCTCCGTCAGTAGGGTTCCCGCGTATTCCCGGACTTCGAGCGTAATATTTCTCCCTGTTTGCCTTCATCTCCCCTTCCGCCGCTCGTTGTGCCGTCTCGCTCCTGTCCTCCGTCGGTAATCGTCTTGCCCTTTGGCCGTTCCTTTTTAATCTCTTCTATGTTCTCTCCGTTTACGTCGTCCCCTCTACATCACATTTTATATATATATTTTACCCCCCATTTCTCTCGTCCCTTAGAGGGATTGGGGGTAACGTGTGTGTGTGTGTAAGGTCCCGTGTGGTGAGGTGCCCTTCTCCCTGGTGCGTGTGGTGCTGGCAGAGGGTACAGGAGGGTGGCGCGCGTGGTAGCGAACGACAGGGTGTGGTAGGAGGTAGTGGTATGTGTGTCAGGTGAAGGTACTGCATCAGCCCGCATGTAGGGTCGTATGGTACTCTCGTGAGCAGGTTGGTATGTGTGTATCTCTGGTAGATTGATGTTTTTTTGTTTTTGTCTTTTTGTACCTGTGTACCCTTTTGTATGGAGAGGCGCGGGGCGGGGTGCCCGCTGCTGGTACCTCGGGTGGGTATACCTTCCCCCCCCCCCCCTCTCTCTGGGGGCGTGTGGTGCGCCTTGGTCACATACCAGCCCCGTCTCACGGCTCTGGTTGGGAAGCGCATAGAGCCGCCTTTACCTCCCGTCTCGCCCGTTCACACCCAACCCCCTTCCCGGACGCAAGGCTCTGGCCACCTCTGGCCGGGCTGGCTGGGGCTGGTCGGTCAGACGAAGGAAGAACGACCCTTGACATCCCCACAGGTGTTTCCCGGCGGGACAGAAGGAAAGGGATGATCCGGCGGGAGTGCCCCCTGGCGGGGTCAGGTATGCTGCCAGGGGCAGTGGGAGGAGGAGGAGGAGGAGGAGGAGGCCAGTGGGCGCGTCGGTGGCGGATGTGGTGGTGATGATGTTAAGAATGTGGTGATGTTGGTTGGGGGGGGGATTGGAGGTTGGTTGGGGGGGGATTGGAGGTTGGTTGGGGGGGGATTGGAGGTTGGTTGGGGGGGTGTTGGACAAGGGGGAGGGGAGGGGGTGGTGGCTGGGGACCCACTAGCCTACATCTTGGGGGTGTGTGCGTGCGTGCGTGGGTTGCGCCTCGGCCCAAGACCCCAGCGCGGGGCTGGCTCGGGCAGTCAGTCGCTGTTGGATCCTCGTTGTGAACGTGTGGGACACTCTTTAGCCGCCATGGGACCCCGTGTATTGTGCGTTGCCTTCATGTGCGTGGCGGCCGCGGCGCTTGCCAAGCCGCAGAACTTCGACTTCAACTCCCTGGTGGACGGGAGCAACCCCTTCGTAGTGCAGGCCCAGCCGGTCCCCGACGGAGACTCCAGCGCCTCAGGACCTGTCCGCTCCGTCAGCGGGCCAGCGGCCCTCCTGGCTGGGAAGAACTGTAAGTACCACACCGACTTATAACACCGCCTCTCCTGCCGGAGCCTCACTCCTCCCTCCCTCCCTCGGGTCAGACGCAGAGGAGAAAAGAAATCCTTGGCCACTTGTGACAGCCAGACAAGCAGGTTTTTCTCAGCGGCCGCTCCCACTTCCTGCGCCTTTGGAGTGACACATGCATTATGGTGCGCCCTACCCAACGCACTCGCCTGCCGTAGGGCGCCACCGCCACACACACACACAACTTCGACTACCCCCCCAGCGTGCGACTACGCACCCAGCTGTGCTCGCCTGACGAGGCTCGCCTGTAAGAGAGGGTTCTTCTTGTCATGTGTCGAGTGTGGTAGCATCCTTGGGGCATCCCGTTAGTCCCTGCCCGGGTGCTTGTAACTGTGCGGGTTAGCCGAGGCCAAGGACAATAGGCGGCCAGTGTGGGAGGGGGTGAAAGGCTGACCCCACACAAGACCTCACCAACAACTGGTTACGGTCCAGAGAGAGAGAGAGAGAGAGAACCCCGGGCTTGCCTTGGTCAAGCACCGCACCAGCACCTCATCCTCACTTTCATGCCTCAGAATACCAACCCGAGGACCACGGGCCGCGTGGTCCGAACTTTAGAAAACCCGAGACCTAGATTGTTTGGGACGCTGTTCGGGGTGATTCGCTCCCCTTGTGCCGTACCCCCAGTGGACGGACGGGGAGGGGACTTGAACCCCCCACCAGAGTACACGACGAACCCCTTAGAGTAACAGAAGGAATGGAGGAGGGAGGAGGAGGAGGAGGAGGAGGAAGGGGGACGTCTGTAGGTCATGGGGGAGGGGGGGGTTGCTAGAGGCAGCAAGAAGTGGCTGGTCGGGTTTGAGCGAGCACGATCTCTTGAAGGCGACGTTGCTCCAACACACACTCACACCCTCACCCGATAGCTTCACACACACACACACACACACTCTCTTGTGGTTCAGGCTAATCGTTTGACCACTCTTTAGCCTCCCTTCCTGCTTGCTTGTGGGTGGGTTACCTTGCTCCTGTCGTCCCGCTTTGGGGTCGGTCGAAAGGGCCGTGGAGACAGGAGGAAACAGGCCTTCCTCCTCCTCGCTGGGCCTCGGGGGCCTGGGTCCTAGCAAGCCATGCGCGCTGACTGACTGTGCCAACAAACACAAGGCTGCCTTGAGCCACAGACCACAGAAATAGAGACGAATAAATCGCTGGTGCTTGCGGTCTCCGTGAAATTAGAAAGAAAAAATTCGCTTACTGATTTTTTTTTTTCTCTCTCTCTCGTCTGAACATTCCAAAAGGCAGTGAAGGTTTAGGCGCAGCGCCCAGTACTTCACCGCTGCCCTACTCCGCTGGTTAATTGCTTTAAACTTCAGGCCCGCGTTTTCTTCGTAGCGAGAGAGAGGGAAAAAAAGAAGGCAAAACTAGATCATCGTTTTATGAGCCGTTGTTGGAATTTCTGACCAGTTTTTCTCTCGTAGCATGACTAAGTATGTGCGGGCTAGGACGCAGCCTCCAAGGTCTCTCGCCGACTGTCATATAGACACAAAGAATCGTCATACCTCAAACACAGGGAACGATAGATACATCAAGGTTCCCTCGTGTGCATACATTATCATAAGACCCACGCGATTTCCAGTCACTTTCTTAAAGGCGATGAAGACTTGAAGACCATTCCATAACGTAAGAATCCTCCTCGAAGAACGCCTGACACGTATATATTTGGGCTTTGCCTTTATCTCACAGACGTAAGGAAGAGGTTTGCGATTTCGACTAAGACGCAAGGAAGAGGTTTGCGATTTCGACTAAGACGCAAGGAAGAAGTTGGCGATTTCGACTAAGACGCAAGGAAGAAGTTGGCGATTTCGACTAAGACGCAAGGAAGAAGTTGGCGATTTCGACTAAGACGCAAGGAAGAAGCTAGCGATTTCGACTAAGACGCAAGGAAGAAGCTAGCGATTTCGACTAAGACGCAAGGAAGAAGTTTGCGATTTCGACTAAGACGCAAGGAAGAAGTTGGCGATTTCGACTAAGACGCAAGGAAGAAGTTGGCGATTTCGACTAAGACGCAAGGAAGAAGCTAGCGATTTCGACTAAGACGCAAGGAAGAAGTTGGCGATTTCGACTAAGACGCAAGCAAGAAGTTGGCGATTTCGACTAAGACGCAAGGAAGAAGTTGGCGATTTCGACTAAGACGCAAGGAAAAAGTTGGCGGTTTCGACTAAGACGCAAGGAAGAAGTTGGCGATTTTCATGTCGAAATTCCCTCAGGATCCGATTTCAATCATGAGCCGACGTACGTACCAGCTTGACAGAACTCTCAGTATATTCGTACGTGGGCCCAGCCGTTGACCTACAGGCTCTCCTGCCGAAGGGGCCTTATGACCTCCTCCTCCTTCCTCCTCCTCCTTCTTCCTGCTTCGGTCAGGTGTCGCATAAATCTACCCGTTGGACCGTGTCGGGGGTCGGGGTGTGTGTGTTGTGAGGAATGGCGTCAGCGCGCACGCCGCGGGAACCCCGACACTCCTACTTGTGTTCCAACACCACCCACGTCCTCCTCCTCCTCCCGACCTACTGTGTGTGATGATGCCTCGCGAATCCCATACACCTGTGTCGTCGGTCGATCTCAAGCCACGGGTAATGCCACCACTCTAAAAATCTGGCTCTTTCAACATTTTTTTTCGATTTTTTTTTTTTTTTCCCTCTCATCGCCTCACCCACTCGAGCCAATGGCATGGTGTACGGGAGGAGGTTCCTCCACGCCGGGGTGGATGTGTCCTCACCTTCGCTCATGGGTCTTACGATGAGAGAGAGAGAGAGAGAGAGAGAGAGAGAGAGAGAGAGAGAGAGAGAGAGAGAGAGAGATTCCGACACTCGTGTCGCCATCCATCGGCCGTCATCCGAAGGGAGGAGGAGGAGGAACTGCGTGGGTTTCTTCGTGGGTTGACTTGCCCCGCCTCGGATGCGTTACCCGACCCTAGGCGGGCCCCGTACGGACTCCCTGACCACCACCACCACCACACCACGGAGGGCCCACACGCGTGTGTGATGGCACACACACACACACACACACACACACACGCGCGCGCCAGGGCATCAGCAACAGAGAATGGGTCTTCGTTACCCAACATTATGCGGTTAAACACGAATTGTTGTATCGGTGTGTGAGTGTGTCTGTGTGTGTGAGGGGGGGGGGGGACGACGCTTGATGATGAAACGACTCGTTCTCATCGTTATTGTCGCTGTCGACGGCCGCGTGAGCTGTTTTGGTTGATCGTTTTCACCAACGTGATCAGTAATTTTATACAAAGTGGTTTTATTGTTCCGTCGAGCGCGATGGCCGTTTTCTTTCGTAATTTTCTTTCTAAATTTTTTTTCCCCTTAAAGTTTTAGGTTATGGCGGAATATCCTCGTCTCGATAATTTGTCTTTTTTCGCGAGATGTAAAAACGTGCGAAACTATATCTTCGTCTGTTTCCTGGCGCTACCTCGCTGGCGCCGGAAACAGCGATTAAGTAAAATGAATATATATATATATATATATATATATATATATATATATATATATATATATATATATATATGTGTGTGTGTGTGTGTGTGTGTGTGTGTGTATGTGTGTGTAATATGTGTGTGTGTGTATGTGTGTGTAATGCGTGCGTGTGGTATTGCATAGTTATCAACAAAACACTTGCAAATGCAACGCGTTTCGTCATCCATCGGGTCCTTCCTTGGTGTTCTGTGGATCATTGGCCCACATAATGGATAACTTGGGTGGTGATGGTGTGTGTGTGTGAGGTGGTGGTGGCGGTGGGTGGCTGAAGATGGCGTCATTCGAGAGAATCCATTTACTTTTGCCCCAGAATGTAGACATAAAGATACACGATAGGTTAACGGCATTAATATTGTGTGTGTGTGGTGAGTCTTAAAGTGTGTTACCAGGTCTCCAACTTGTTTGTAAACACCGTGATATTAAGGTGGCATTTGCACTAACCCCCCCTCGGGTTTTCAGACGCCAGCGAAGCGAGGATTACCATCCCCCATCAAGTATGATGACTGGAAGGCTCCTCTTTCAAACCAGAGTGTGGTTAAGTTTAGCGCACGCGCTAGGTGGTGCCCCGGTCTGGCGACGCCAAGCGTTAGAATCCAGTCAGGGTAGGCAGGCGGTTTGGGAGCTCGTGTCTAGCGGGAAAAAACGCGAGTCCCAGCTGCTCCCGCTACTGTGTGTGTGTGTGTGTGTGTTTAAAAGCTGTTTTCGTTCTATACCCTGGCTTCTCTCGCTGTAAAGGGACATTATTTTTTTTAAACGATCGGAGCCGACTGTCCGAATAATGTACTTTTATTCTGATAAAACTAAAAAGCCTTATATATTTTTTTTTCGTAAAAGGTAGATGGGAAGAATGGATTTTCTAAAGCCTTAGGCTGAGTTCCGTACCCCCTTGACAGCTACCAGATGAGGAGCACATCTGTAAAAACCTCGCTGGCTGGCTGGCTGGCTGGTGCAGGTGGTTAGTTAGTTCCTGGGTGTGTGACGCAGCCAAGCCGCATTCCCTGCCACTGATGCCACACCGGAGCCCAACCCTCCTCCGCCAAGGCAAACGCCACCAACACTTAACACACACAAGAACAGAGAGAGAGAGAAAAAGAAAAGAACTGGAAATTGTGTTTAGAGGATCGACACTTAATAAACTACTGGGGGGGAAAAAAAGAGCCGATGTTGAAACGCTGGAGATGTGAGGTTTACGATCCTGTCGAACATTAGAATAATTTACTTTAAATTACACTTCTTTTTTTTATGATGGGATTTCGAGACGCGATTCCTGGTCGAGAGATGACGTCTTCGCTTCAAAAAAGAATAAAAAAACAACATAATTCAGGTTCTCCTTATTTATATAAGTCCACCAACACCACCGAGCCATCTTGAAAGAAGGTGACGAACTTTTGTGAAAAGGAAAAAAAAAATATGTATCACGTTTGCATGAAAATGAACTTGGAGCCTTGTGGACCAGGAATGTGTAGAGGCCCTAGGGTCCGCGTGGCCCACCTGGGACGTGATCTGGGTCAGGCGTGGCCCGCCCGCCCGCCCTACCCCGTGTCTCTTGGCATCTCCCACCGTTTTTTTTTCTTTCTTTCTTTTTTTTGGTCGCACCCTCCCCCACCCCCGTTTTCTACTGTATCTTATACTTCTATACGTTGCGAATGACTTCGTTCGGCCAACGTGAACGTCCAGTGCCATGCGGGGTGTGTGGGCAGGGGGGAAGTGTGTGTGTGTGTGTGTCTTCCCCAGCATTTATAATAACGGATGTGCCAGGGGCAAGCGTTTAATAACGTGACTAAGTCGTTCGTTTAAGAAAAGAGATAGATCGAGAGAGAGAGAGAGAGAGAGAGAGAGAATTTATTGTTATATAACGCGAAGGCCATATCTGCAAATTGAATTTAATGCTTCACTGCGCCAAAAGAAAAAAAAATAGAGAAATAGAAATAGATAAGAGAGGTTCAGAGAATTATCAGACGTCTTCATCAAGGCTGATCGATGATCGGTAGGCTAAGAACTCTACATTGTCTTGTGAAGGTACACAGTCTCTCTGGTGTCGCGCGCGCGTGCGCGGCGGCCTGTATTTTCTCGTGTGATTTTGCTGGTCACTCGGCGATGACGGGAGGTCCAGAGACGTAATGGCGGCTTGTGGTATACAGATTGTGTAAACACTCTTCTTTTCTGTTCGTTTTGGGGGGGGGGGCATGACTCGGCTGGAGACGGAAGGATGAATTAGGGGGGGAGGGAGATGTGTGTTCGATACGTCTCGCGTCTGTTGTGATTTGGACTCTGTCCATCTCGTGTCCTGTTTCTGCCCAGGGCTTGATTAAACCCGTTCGCTCGCTCCCGTATATCTCTGGTGCTTTCCCACCCCCACCACCACCCCACGAGTAATGTCGTCCCCTTACTGCCTTTTCGTCCGTTTACCTCTTTATGTGTCTAACGCACTTCGCCCACTACGATGTTTTGAGGGGGTGGTTTATTCTAAGGTGTCGTATTCAAACCCCCGCAGGGCGTGTGCGTGCGTGTGCCGGGAATCCACGACAGTACAGTGAGAGATGCTTGGGGTCGCATTCCACCCGCATTGATCCAGAGGAGGAGGAGGCGGGTCAATGTTAGCCTCGCCTGCCACTGGTGTTTGATCTGGTCTTCAGCGCTCGTTTTGTTTCGCTTTTCTTTCCTCTCTCTCTCTCTCTCTCTCTCTCTCTCTCTCTCTCTCTCTCTCTCTCTCTCTCTCTCTCTCTCTCTCTCTCCCCCTCTCGATGTCACAGCTGTTTTGAGACTCGCTCCCCAGAGCGAGACTGGCGAGATGTCCTTTTTAAATTGTGCTCGCGGATGATCGTTCGTTCTCCTGTGTTACTACGGTCTGTGAAAAGAATACGAGTTTGGTCGGCGGTACTGCGATGTGTCGCGGGCGCATCGGTCAGCGAGCGGCTTGGCGAGATGGTTCGAGGTTCCTCGCCCCGCGACGCCTTGTGAACGACACGCTGACCACTCACTCACTCAGGTGTTGCCAGGCCTTGAATGGCAAACCCCATGGAATCACTATGGACCGCATTTCCCACGAGGGTGTTGTAACTGGCGGAGGAAAACGCTTTTCCTCCCGCTGGAAACACTTATTTGTGTGTGTGTGTGTGTGTGTGTGTGTGTGTGTGTGTGTGTGTGTGTGTGTGTGTGCACCCCCCACCCTCGAGGGAATTGCATAAGGAAGTATTATCTTCTGTAACAATAGAGAGAGAGAAAAAAAAGAGGCATATGAATGGTAGAATTGAGGAAGGTTCCGACCCGGCGAGAGGGCGTGAGTCTCCGAAACCACCACCGGGAGGTCATGAAGCTCCGGATCTCCTCGTCTTCTGATGTCACCCATCGAGCGGGGAGCGTGAGGCAACACCGCCACCCTCCTCCTCCTCCTCCTCCGAGGAGTCATAGCGATCCCTGAGGGCGGTGGAGGGAGGTGGTAGGTGAGTGTTGGATGGTTGGCTGGCCTTGCGACACCCACACCACCCCCGCCAAAGCGGCGGATGACGACGCCTCTGGCATAATATCACACAATCTCGCAACGTAGTTTTGCATTTCGACACTTGCCACAGGAGTGTACGGCCCCCTCAGCGAACCTGAAACATCAGGGTTGTTACCACAGCGGCGGAGGAGAGATCTGCCAGTGTGCGCTGGGATCGGCGCCACTTTTATGGAGGGTTTTGACAGACGCCGTTGATGTAATCCGGTGACTGATGAGCGGTGGATGATGGAGCCGTCTGTGTTGTGTTGCTTGCAAGTGTGGAAACGAGATATTTTGCCTTCACCCCCCGTCCGTCCGTGTTGACCCACAGATCCAGATGTACTTCGCTGGAAATCGGAAATTCTCAGAAACTTCTAAACATAGCTATAAGTGGCAGGGTGTTATATATATATATATATATATATATATATATATATATATATATATATATATATATAACACAGTATGTCTGAGGCTTGTGAAACTTTCTGCTCAAGAATTTGGCGAATGGCAGTTGGCAACGATTGCGTGAAGACACCGGGTGGTAAGGATCCGACTGGCTCGTGAAGTATGAAAGGGGGGTTACAGTACGTGGGGAGGGAGGAGCCAGGTCGTGAGATGACTTCGAGATGGACAGATCCGGTCTGTCTGCCTTGCGTCCACCTGATCTGATCCTCTTGCCAGAGTGTCCAGCCATTCATGTTTACTGTGCTCCGGCCGCCCGCCCGCCCCGTGCGTGCTACACAGGAAGAGCCTTTTGCGCCGAGTTCCCTTGGTTTACGGAGCACCGGCGGTGATCACAAGTAGCAGCAGGAGGGCGTCAGTGATACCCGCAGCACTACAGTAACAATAATAGCAGGACTGTGCTAACAGGAGCAGTAAGTAGGACGAAGAATGCCACATAATCCTGTCCAAGGGCACGGCGTCAGGACTGGCCTCGCACCCCCTCCCGTCCTGCCATTTTCCACAGTACGTTGCCTGTTCTTGGATAAGAGCCAGCAGGAGGGACTCCAGGAGTCACCTGCAGGCTACCGTGAATCACCCGGGGTAGCGACGGTGGGTGGTGTCGTGCCGTACGGCCGAGCCGGCTGCCGCGAGGTGTCGTCGCCCCTGGGGGATTTCAACGGTGCGTTAAGTGCGTATCCAGGCGAGGCAGCGCTGCGTCGCGTGCAAGTCTGCTCTTGAGGTTATTCCAGCTTTCGGAAATTGGTTTGTGGAGTTCTTACGGTCGATTTATATATATATATATATATATATATATATATATATATATATATATATATATATATATATATATATATATATGAAATGCGATAATGTAACCATCTTTGAAATGTGGATGCGTCAGGGTTCACGCACACACACACACACACACACACACACACACACACAACACACACACACACAACACACACAACACACACACACACAACACACACAACACACACACACACACACACACACACACACACACACACACACACACACAACACACACACACACAACACACACACACACAACACACACAACACACACACACACAACACACACACACACAACACACACACACACACACACACACACACACACACACACGCATTCATACATATATTTGCATCTTGTGTTCGTAAGCTATTTTGGTTTGCCGTAACCTGTTCGCATGGCCTTGAGGAACATGAACATGACGAGGGAGACGTACTTGGCGCATACTTAGTGCTGGTGTGTGAACCGCTGCGTGCATACGGAGGTGGAAAGTGTGAGATGACTGTATCGTTAACAGATTACATGGGGTCACCGAGGGAGAGGGGGAGAGATGGCGACTGAAGAGGTGGCAGAAGAAGTAAGTTGTAGTTGTGGCCTGGCGAGGAACGGGTGGTGGTGGTGAATGTCTCCAGCAGATACTGTGACCCTCCCATAGGACGCCTGGTACTGGTACCATAACCCACCTCCGCTCTACCCCCGCCCCTTCCTCCTTCCCACACCACAGTGGCCTCCTTCCTCGTCGTATTTCACATGAACTTCGGTCGGCTTCGGTGACTTCGTGCGACGAGCCTTCCCGTTCTCAGTCCAGTCATTCCTTCCCCCCCAGTTTAATGGCGCTCTTAATGCTAATTCTTAACGGGTCGGCAGTGTCTTGATCGTGCAGTACTTCGGAGAAACCCGGAGTACTTTTCGTTTTCTAACGGAGACCGTCCCCGCCCTCCCTTGTAGAAACCGCATGCGGTAATTTGTTCGTCGGTGTGGACGACCGCACTATGAACTAGATCTACCTCCTCCCATCACATCCTGGTCGACCAGAGACACACACACACACACACCACACTCCTCCCTCCCTCACCAGGTTGACTCGTCTTGTACATATGTCATTCAGACATGCTCCGCGATGAATGCCACAAGCCCCCCCACCATGAATGTCAGATTTCCGACGTCCGGGATCACCAAGGCGACCCGATCCCGCCAGTGGTGTAGTCACCATTCTCATCGTGTCTCTCTCTCTTCCTGACTTAGGTAATGATGTTGTGTTATTCACATGTAGGGAGGAGTGTGCTGTCAAGCGCCCGGTGGCTGTGAAGGGTCGAGACTCATCGGCGGAATTCACTGTTTACCTCAACTTCAGCGGAGAAGGTTTTGAACATCGCCCGACGCGAACTTGTGTGTGGGAATGTTGAGACGCGTTCACATCGCGCTGTTTGAGCTGTCAAACTGTAAATAGAGAATTGAGACTGTCAGTATTGACTTTTGAGACGCCGTTGATGATGTAATTTGCAGGTGTTGTGGTTTGGTCAATCCAAAGGAAGTGTTGACAGTGGGTGCATCTTGTCCTTGAAGTGTTTACTCGGAGGAGAAGAGTGAGTGGCAGCCTTGAGAGAGGTTTATGGTGATTTGACTCCCTGGAGGTAATTGCGCGGGTGAGACTGTGGTGCGTGTGGTGGGCGCTAGGGTGGAAGGGTGGCTAATATGGATCATTAAAGCATCACTTTCCACCTCACTGGTCTGGCTGTGAGGTGTGGGGGGGGAAGGAAGGTTGTGTGTGGGGAGCCAGACCAGACATCATCTGGAGCGGGAGGCACGCGGATGGGAACCCCATTGGCGTTTAACGAAACTAGGTTGCCACCAGGGTTCCGGGGTTGGCTCACCCTGTGCACTTTCTCGCTGGTGAACACCTGTATGCCAGGGGTTGAGGTGTTGTATTGGTTCTCCTCCTTGAGGTGTGAGCATTATTGTACACTTTTAGAAGCCAGTGTCGTAGGCGTGTCGTAGTTGTTGCCCTTGATCTTTAGTTTCTTGTAGAATGTAGCGCATGGGATACTGTTTTTGTATAGCCTTGTGAACTACCTGTTCTTTAAGGCTGCGCGGTACACATTCCCGTTTGTTTTGACGCCCCTTTTTTTGACGATTACTCGTGTTGTTGGACGGCTTGCGAACGAACACCTTTTTGCTTCTCAAGACCCCCCAATATCTCACATACGCCGAGAGACCAGAAGGCGTCTCTTCCTACCTGAACTCACGAAGCCCGCTCGGTTAGACATGGGTTGCTCAAGAGAAATCATTGCGCTTGATATCTCACAGTGACGTACACTTCGTAGTCGCCCCGGCAATCAACTTGTGTCTGTGTGTGAACACGAAGCCATTTCTTGTGTGACTGCAGCGGCGCCAGCTATCATGGCCCCGAGTCAATCGAGGTCATGAGAAAGGCCATGATGGCCCCAGGCCAACCGAGGTTAGGGTGCACCAGTTCCCCAAATCAAGTCATGGGGAGAGGTCATGGTGCGCCAAGCCACCGCGAAGTCATGGGTGGGGCCATAAAGTCATAGGAGGAGGCCCCATAGTACGCCAGGACTTCATATGACAGCTGGCCACCTGTTCCATTACCCACACGTCACGCCTCACCGTTGGTTAGAAGGACGAGAGATCCTTCTCGTCATTTTCTTAAGGGGTTCGGAAGAATTAAAGTTCCTCTCCTCAAGTCTTTAACGCTTCGATGACTTGACCTGATTACGGTTGGTTTTGAAGACAGCAAAAACATAGGAACTCCATAAATCTGGTGACTCTCCTTCTGCATGGTAACAGAACCTCTTTTTTTTTTTTTTTTAATTGGTCCTCGATCTTAGTCGTCGTGGATCGTAAGTGAACCAGCCTCAACTGGTAGTTTATTCAAGTTCGTTCCCAGCTACACCTAACCTCATAGATTTAAGTAACTACAGCTCTAGTTGAGCACGGCGTCTTAACCATCGTGAGCATGCATCGTTAACCCTTCTAGCCCTGACTGAATTGCCTTCAGGAGTCATTCATTCAGTAGCTTCATCAGTATTTGTGAAGCTGTAGCCTTTTTTTTAGGATGAATTATAAACGTAACAGTGGTTGCTTGCCGTTTCAGGGATTCGAGATTACAAACCCTCCCCCAGGAACTCCTTGTTTTGTAGCACATCATTGAGTAATACCCGGTAGTAACTTCATACATATCTCAGCGCCAGAGGAAATGACTTTTTAAGATATTCACCGCAGGACTTCCTGAATACCATTGCCGACAAAGAGGATTTTTCGCTCTTTTCTTTCACCGTAGGGCGAGAGCTGCTGGTTGCTGCCGGAGAGCTGTGAAGAGAGGCCCTTTCACGTCCAGGTCCATTGTGAACCTCTTGTGCGAGAGCCAGAGATCAATTGCCTCTCCATCTCTCTCTCTCTTTCTCTACCGCCACCTCTGTCATTGTCCAGGGGGTGGAGAGCCAGCCTCGGTCGTCGCCGCGTTGGCGGGCAAACTGGATCGCTTTACACTGCCATTCTTTCCACAGGGCTCGTCCGCGAGAACACTGTCAAAATAAACTTCAGAAGCAAACATCTTCCTTAGATTTTAATCTCATTGTTCCCTTAAGAGCTCACGTACAAAGAGTGTTCGTCAGCGGTGTGGGCTTTCAAAATGCGAAAGGTGTGTGTGTGTGTTGGCGGGAACACCCGGGCGGGCGGCCATTGTTGCCACAAAGCGTAAACATTCCGCGCGTAGCTCGGCCCCGCGCGCCACACTGGGCCAACTCGAGCGGCAAATTAGCCAACGCTTCATTTACTCTTTTAAAAAGCTTTTGTCACTAGATTAATTACGTCTTTGGAAAATGAGAGGATATATATATATATATATATATATATATATATATATATATATATATATATATATATATATATATATATATATGGTGGAAAAGATCACAATTTTGGGCGTGATCAAGTATCTTCCTAAGAGTCCACGGGGAAAATGAAACACTATAAGTTCCCAAGTGCACTTTCGTGTAATAATCACATCAGCTGACTTATACTTCTCTCTCGTGTCTCCCCTGATGATGTGACTATTACACGAAAGTGCACTTGGGAACTTATCGTGTTCCATTTTCCCCGTGGACTCATAGGAATATATATATATACGGTGTTTGGTGGCGTGGTAGAAAAACGGACACAGGCCAAGCGGGTAGATTTCATACACGAGCGCAGGACTTTCTAAAGTTAGGAGGGAGGGAGGGGAGTGGAGTTGGTCGGTAGTACGTGCCATAGCGTCGCTGGTAGGTCGTACCGATTCTCTTTTACCCCAAGGAACTACAAACTTTTCACCAACTTAAACACATGCTGGAATTCACTGGAAGTGAGTGCGAAAGAAAGATGTTTCAGCAGTGACTGTTCAGTGGGCGGGAGCAGAGTGAGATATGAATGAAGTGTATGAGGGAGACAGCGGGCGCGCTCTGAACTTGGCATCACTGCCCTCCTTATATGTCTGGCAGGTGGCCCGCCCTGCCGCTCTCACGCCCTGGGCGGCAAAGTGGGTCAGGAATCTCGAGAGAATTTACCAAATCTTGTTGACATCGTGACCAGTTTTCTCCTCTTTTTTTTTCTTTCTTCTTCGTACGGATGATCGCTCAGTAATCAGCCTTTGCATGAAGACAAGAACGTCTATATATATTTATATATTCCTATGAGTCCTAAAGAAAGATAGATAGATAGATAGTGTTTTCAAAGCTGTGAGGGATGAGAATGATGATTGTAGCGTTGCCAGACGGGATGACCGGGTTCCAGCTTAACCTAGAGGCCTAGTGACTGAGTCTATACCGCAGGAGGAATGTGGACGGCATCCACCGCTGATCCTAACGGGCGGGTAGAGAGTGGTGTAGATGAGCCGGGGACGTTGTCTCGGGGAATTTCAAGAGGTTCCGTGGGCTATGGCACGTGCCCGCCCAGTTGGTTGTGATTCCCGTAACTTTGAAAGTAGTGATTCGATTTAGAGAGAGAGAGATACAGAGTTTTATGGTTAGTTGTTTTGGGTAAGTGATGTTTAGCGTCGTCTTGTTTAAGGCAAACACCGTTTTCTTTATCAGTTTGCGTGAGGATTGTGTGCGGGGCTGGGACACTCGCGTGTATGTGTACGTGCAGGAGCCTGCGTGTAGGACGGTGCATGGAGGTGTCGTCTCGTCTGTATTCCCAACACCCCGTTTGTCTGTTAACTATCTTCCTCCTGGCCTCTGTGTTGGCTTGGAGGGATACCAGACAGCCACTCACAAAGTGGTAGGTAATTATGAGGGTCTTTCAGAGAGGGTGTCCCCTCACTCCCTCTGCCGGAGGGTCAGGGTGAAGAAGGAGGAGGAGAAGGAGGAAAGTGACGGGTGAGGAAACGGACTCGCCTGGAGGAGTATTGGGAAGGACTTGGCTTCCCACAGAGGTAGAGAGTGAGAGAGACAAGCCCTCACCAGTAGTACCCACTCATAGTCTTGACCCGCTGAACACCATGGCCAGGTGCTGGTAGAAAACCACAGGAGCCGACCTGACTGCTCTCTGCCACCCCCAACGGTGTGGCGCCAACCACAGCTCGGGTCTATCCCTCCCGTTGTGGCAGTGGAGGAAAAAAAAAAAAAAAAAGGTCGCGCGTCCTTTTGAGGGGAGTCCAGTCAGTACCCGTCCTTGCTATGGGGCAGCGTCATGACACAAGTTCTTTCTTTTATGCATCGCTTGACTTACGGTGTGTCTTGCACAAGCTCCCATGCGATGCCTTGGCGACGGTGTCGTAAGATCCGAGAGGAAGTCGCGGTTCCGACCACCATCTATCGCCGTAAAGGGACTCACAGTCACAGTCCCGCTCATGCCTCGTCTACACCTCTTGGAAGACCTTCTCGCAACCGGGCCTCGTCTGACCAGCGGTTCCTGCAGAGTTCCCACCACGGCGCTCACTTGCGATTCCTTGGGTGCGTGTTTAGGGAGGGATGGAGGGAGGAGGGAGGAGGGATGGGGGGTGATGATGCCCGTGCGTCGGGGAGAAAACACGACGGGGGTGAGGGAGGCGAGGCAAGAAAGCAGTGCGGGGCCAGGAGAGAGAGAGAGAGAGAGAGAGAGAGAGAGAGAGAGAGAGAGAGAGAGAGAGAGAGAGAGAGTCGTGGTACATCACCGGGGGTCACGACACACAGGGCCATTTTAATAACCCACGAAGGGTGTGTGCGTGCGTGTGTGTATTGTGTGTGTGTGTCGTTTGCAGACCGCAGCCTCGACTCACAGTCCTCACTCCATTTTATGTTAATTTTTTTTTTTTTTTTTATAAAAAGTTTTGCTATTTTGACTTGTGTTCGAGTAAGGACCATGAGAACGGCCTGGGTCAAGTTTTCGAGCCAGTCGAATTGTAATCAGTGGGCCGCCCGTCTTCACGCCCACTGACGATAGCGTCGGTATGCTCTCCCAGTGGGTTTACGTCAGTGGTCTTCTTCTACAGTTACGTAGACAAAGTTGTGCTCTATACCACTGTGAGTTGTTGTTGTTCGTCATAGACTTGTGTCGCGGGCGAGATAGATACTGGGGGTCTGGTTGCTCATCTCATCTTCCGTCTTCGTAAGAATGCGGGATAGGAAGGAACCAGGTGACGGAGGAGAAAGCCAGGCGCATCGTAAATACCGTCACCAAAAGTCGGAGAAACCACGATACTTTTTGACACAATGGCCCGGGGTCGTGTGGGTGTGTGTGTGTGTGAGGAACAATAATATGTGTTATTACGATCAATACATTTTCGATCGTGAACCCTTGACGTGGTGAGAAAGATTTTGGAACGACAGCGACGGTGGCGCCTTCGTCGGGGATGTCCTCTGGGTGCGAGGGTAGTGAAGTACAGAAAGGTCCAGGGGAGAGAGAGAGAGAGAGAGAGAGAGAGAGAGAGAGAGAGAGAGAGACGGTGGGAGGTGTTCCTGCCGGCTGGTGCTTGGGGGTCCTGACAGCGACCTCCCTCCTGAAACCTCTTTCCTCTTCTTCTTCTTCCTCCTCCTCCTCCTCCTCCTTGCTCTGCTCCTGAGGGGCATTGCAATGGCTGCGGTTCCTCGCGGTTCATGGAAGCCAGGCCGAGGAAGGGAAGGTCTCGGCCCGTGTGAATGGTGTCAGGTGGCCTTTTGGAGGATTCTCCCGGCGGGAGGTGGAGCCAAGGAGCGATTGGTTGGGTTCGGATATGCGTACCGGAGGTCAGGTCAGAGTGGGGAGCCACAGAGCAGTGTTGACACGATCCAGGTCTTGGCTCCTGGCGCCTGACCGTGGCCCTTAGGGTCAGACGAAGCCACAGCCTTGTCAGGCGACGCTGTCTCCAGCAGCAGCAACACCCGCGCACACACACACACACACACGCCCACGCCCTCGCCTGCCCCTGCAACAAATTGCTCCAGTCACGTACACCGTGTGTGTGTCTCTCTCTCTCTCCGTAATTTTCGGATTAATTCGTACATGATGAAACTAAACCACCGAGTCATTTTCAAGTTCAGTGCGTCAGATGATAACTCCGGCATTAGAAAATGTTTTCCTCAACCCAACCCAACCCCATCCCCCGGATTCCAGTAGACATGTGATGTGACGAACGCGTCAAGACGCCAGAAGGTAGGCATCGCTCGAGAACTCTCACCGAAGTACTGATCAGACCGGGTCACCGGTGGTGAGGAGAGAGGGGGAAAAGGAGGAAGTGAGGATTCGGAGTGGGTGCTTGCCACGATTGGCCCTGGTGCTTGTTCTTCGAGACGTCTTGGTGAGGTGGACCTCGAGTCTCTGGAAGCTGGGAGGGGCTAGTCAGTGGGAGATGTGGGAGGTGGTGGGGACGTGGGACGCGCTACAGTGGTGGCACAAGGTAGGCATTGGCCGGCAGGTATCAGGAACGGCGAGGGCATTTTCGCGAAGCCGACCGACCGACTGACGATCTATCACACACACACACACACACACACACACACACACACACACACACACACCAAAAAAAAGGCCAGTTCCTTCCCCCACACACACATTTTCTTTTCAAGAATCGGTTCCCGGAGACGACCGCCTTGTGTTCCTGTGACTGCTGGAGCGAGGAACAAGACCTCTGGGTATCACCGGACACTTGGTCTTCCGGGACACACTTGCCTCGCAGGAGTCGGCATTCTCACGTTGGCTTAACCCACCACACCACACCTCTCTCACTGGTTAGGTTTGAGGCGGTCATAACACGGTCGAATCCCATATTGGGGGATGCCAAGGGCTTCGAAAGGAGGGGCATATAGTTGTTGTCCGTTGACGTATCCCTGTTGACCGGGGAGGTGTCATGCTGCGAGGCGAGGCTTCTCTCTCTCTCTCTCTCTCTCTCTCTCTCTCTCTCTCTCTCTCTCTCTCTCTCTCTCTCTCTCTCTCTCGTTGTCGGTTGGTGGAGGCGGCGCGGCGCGGCGTGGTGTAGCCACCTTCACCACCGTGTGGTATTCTCGTAACCGACGTCCTAAGAAGGATCAGGTGTCGGGGTCATATATATATATATAGGGGTGCTGGATCCTCCTCCTCTTCTTCCCTTACCCCCTACCCATTCGTCCCTCTCCCCCTTGGCCAGAGGACCTCCACACGTTGCAGAGAAAGTTACGTGTATACACCGCCTCGTCTGCAGTACTGCAGTTAACACTTCGCATTGGTCTGTAATGTCTATATAGCAGTCCTGATCCCTGGCTCTGATCTTCCTTTTTTTTTTTTTTCCTTACACTATCCTGCTTGCTGTGTATCCTTAAGTCATTAGAAATAAATCTACCTTTTTTTTGCTATCCAGATGATGTATTTCGAATCGGTCCAAATTCGGTGATTTTTGAAGTAGGTTTGGACGAATAGCGTGAGACGTGAAGGTCGAGGCCTCGCGAGGTGTGCGGGGAGGCGGAAGTCGTGGTGATCGGGTGAAGATGTGGTGGTAGGGTACAGCCCGGGCCCACCAGACCCCGACACAGACCCACGCGCCCCCTCGGGGAGGTGGAAGGTTTTTGGCCCCTCGAGGAGGAGGAGGAGGAGGAGGTTCTTAGAAGGACTCATTCTTTAGATGAAAATTACGTCTGGGCGAGACTCGGGTCAGGACGCTGCAGTAGGCGCCGACGGAGGCACGGCAAATGCTAGGAGTTGAAATGAGATCGTGACTGGGAGAGCAGTATAGCAGCCATCTGTTAATGTCGTTAAGTTATTGAACTACCGTTCGGCCAATTGAAGGATTGGTCCAAGAGGCGTTGAAATGGGAGGTCATGTCTCTCGAAGACGAGGTAAGTTTGCAGATGACGCCTTCGCGGTAGTTGTCACACACCACCCGGGCAGACTGTGAGGTGGTTATGGATTCTTCGTGGTGGTGGTGGCTGTTTGTGGTCGTGGTCGTTTTGTGTGTGTGTTGTTGTCACTTGACGCCCGCGCAGGTTCTCGGCAAGAGGGGCGTCGTGGGAGACTGGTAGGCGGAGGTGCGAGGGAGCAGAGCGGGTCTGCCTGCCCGAGTCTTGTTCCCTACCATAGGCAGCAGCTGACCGAGAGACCTACTTGCAACGGGAGAGAGAGAGAGAGAGAGAGAGAGAGAGAGAGAGGTAAAAAGTCGTTAATGAGAAGACGGCTGGAGGGGTAGGAGACACACACACAAGCGCTGGGTGCGCAGCTTGTATGAAATACAGAGCCGGTCACTTGGGGAGGATCTCCACTTCCCCCACAAAAGCGTGGATCTTAGTCGGTGTTTATATTTTCTCCCGTTGGCTTTTCTTCTTGTTCCATCATCCCAGTTTTAGCTTTATATTCCCTCCGGTTCCGTTTCGTGGTTCCATTCCGGGTGTGCCGCGTTACTTGCCCCTGGTGTTCGGCGGTACCGGTTTTGCCCGGGATTTGTAGGTCGCGGAGCACCCGCGGGGGAGGTCCACTTACTCTCCTGGCCTGGGAGAGGAGGAGGAGGAGGTGGTGGGTGGGTAGGGTGGGAGAGATTGGTGGTGGCCGAGGTGGGGGAGGGAGAGGAGGCTCCTCTGCGTGTTTGGTATGACAGAGAAGAAAAAAAAAAACACAGACACACACACACACACCAGCGTCGTTCCAGCTTTTTAACACAAATGTGATACTTTCATTTTTTCCCGAATTCCGGAAACTTTCGTTTCTTTTGACAGTTAGTCACCAACCGAGCGCTTCAGCGGCAGGCAGGCAGCCTCCCCCACCCTCCACCCCATCTCTCTCTCTCTCTCTCTCTCTCTCTCTCTCTCTCTCTCTCTCTCTCTCTCTCTCTCTCTCTCTCTCGTCCAGTGTCGGTGTTCACCGTAGGATTACATTCCTGCGAGTGTAGGTGCCTCCCGGGAGTCCTACTGGGAGCGGCATCTCTCCTTCCTATACAGCCGTTTAACCTGTGGGAGCGTCCCGCTACGTTGTAGCGTTAGGGACGCGCCGTCAACGGAGGCGTTGCATTAGGTAGGTGCGGGTGTCTTCGTGCATCACACCTGCAGGATCCCCAGCGCTGGACGACGGTGTTAACCCCCTCAGGGTCGACGTCTTGTATGTGTTTTGGTCGTGTGTTGCTCTGTGTGTTTGTCTGTCTCTCTTTCTCCGTCGCTGTGTCATGCGATCTCTCTCTCTCTCTCTCTCTCTCTCTCTCTCTCTCTCTCTCTCTCTCTCTCTCTCTCTCTCTCTCTCTCTCTCTCTCGTGTCGCGTCGTTGTATCCCGTCTCTCCTCGAGTGTGTCTGTTAGAGCCTGTCTCCCTCCTTTTACGTATCTGTCTGCAGGCGATATGTCTGTTGTTTTGCATCAGGTCTATCACAGGCGCCCTTGTGTCTGTGTTTCATATCATCGGGGTCTCTGCCTGGCCTGGCAGGCAGACCCGCTCTGCTCCCTCGCACCTCCGCCTACCAAGTCTCCCACGACGCCCCTCTTGCCGAGAACCTGCGCGGGCGTCAAGTGACAACAACACACACACAAAACGACCACGACCACAAACAGCCACCACCACCACGAAGAATCCATAACCACCTCACAGTCTGCCCGGGTGGTGTGTGACAGCTACCGCGAAGGCGTCATCTGCAAACTTACCTCGGTCTAGGGGACGGGGTGGGTCGTCCCCCACCATCAGTGTTCACGACACGGGACACGATAAGAGCGCCCCACACACACACGCGCGCGCGCTCCAGACATGACAGGTGAATGCGCTCCGGAGACAGGGACATGACAGGCTGACGGAGGCCGGGGGCCCAGAGGACGGGACGTCTGCCGTCGAGGAACCCGACGTCGACCATAAATCAGATGGTGGCGGGTGACAAGGCGCCGTGGGTCACCCGAGTGAGGGATGTGGCCTCTCCTGGGAGCAGTGCGGAGTCACCGGACCTTCTCTCAGTTCCTCACTTTGCATCCACCGTAATGATAAGCGCGGGTGATGGATGACGGGGAGGTGGTGCACCTGGGTACGCGTAGCAGTGTGTGGGGAGGGAGGCGGTGACAGCGGGACGGAGTGTATACGATACCGTAGTGTTGTACCTATTTTCTTTTTCTTTTTCTTTTTGGCATATTCTCACCTTCGTTCCTCACAGTCACATTGCCAGCCTGTTTGGTTAGTCTACGTAGCAGCTTATTGCCTCATATAAATCATTGGTTTTTACCTCATGACAGATGGTTGTTGGTTTCCCCCCTCCCGTTCACCCTCATTGTCGTCGAAAATATGAGAAAGGAGTTGGGTGATATTGGCCCCAAGCAGCTGTCGGCCCGCCACGCCCTTGGCGGTGTCGCAAGGTTCTACATGGAGAGCTCAAGGCTACAGTAATAGGTCACGGAGGAATCTAGGCGGGGGATATGCCTCAGCTGGCAAGCTGACGGAGGAGGCGCGAAACGTTATGTACCCCCCCCTCACAGACCAAAGCAAGGGCGTGGCTGTACAGCCGTAGGCGCAGAGGAGCTGGGGGAGGTGAACGGCTGTCATAAGTTTGCCTGAACTTAAGGCAACAGGAAGTTGTGTTCGCTTGATTGCATCCGTCGACATTGCTTCTGCTGTGGGGTATCACGGGGTCGAGGCAAGTGCTAACGGAAGATGGTCCGGGACGCCTACTTCGATACCCAGGTACTCGGGTGATGGGGGGAGGAGGAGGACCTGTGGTGTTTTAGGAAGACCTCTCACCATACCATCTACCTCGATGAGAAGAGGCGCTCGTCTACCTGCAGAAGGGTAGTAGATTACAGCACAGGTAACTAGGGAGCCTTCGGGGTGATAATAGAGGTACCAGTCACCCTTGTATTAGAGGGGCCCCTGGGCTTCCAGAGGTACCAATTGGCTCTTATTTTCTAACCATAGTCGAAAGGACGGCTGGGGTTACCAGTCGACCTTTTTTAGCCTGAGAGAAAAAGATAAGGTATTTGGTGTGTGGTGGATCATCCTCCGTTGATCCACTGGTACTGGATTTCAGTTTGGGTCTCATTAAAGTGTACTAATTGTCCTCCTCCCATTACACGAAGGTGTTGGCTTCGCTCGGTGTAACACAAGAGGCATTAACCGAGTCCCCGGGTCTATCGGGAGATGCTTGTCAACCCCACCTGCCATTCGTAACCTTTTAAGTTTATATCATCAGACTTCTTTTTACGAGCAGTCATTACCAATTGACCCATTGAGAACTTGATTGCTGCAAGGAGATAGTTCGTGACAATTACGATGTTGCAAGCAGGCCCGGCGGATGCCTTTGCATGAGTGGGGCGATCTAACACTTCGTCGAGTGGTAGTCGATCAGGTGTGGAAGTTGGGGCTCCCGGTGACGTGAGAACCGGTGTGTGATCCGGTCTGTTGAGGGGAAAGCAAGGCCCCTATGTGCCAGCCGTATGATGAGAGTATCGCCGGGTCGTCGAACATGGACGCCACCACCATGAATGCTCTTAAGCACAGCTTACCAAGAGGTCGTGAATTCCTTTTAAGACGACCCTCACTTTACGCCAGGTCATGGACGTGGCCCTTATTCCAAAGGAGAGAGAAGAAAAAAAAAAGTTAAATTGGTACCGCCCTACCAGCTGGATGAAGGAGGAGGCTCAGTCACCTGTGATGGCCGCGGTGTGCACGTATTGGCAAGAGGTTGTAGCAGGTCGTGTGAATGCTGCCCTCTAGAAGGGGTCACGACCCCCCCGGAGCCAGTCAGGCGTGTGGTACACATGCTAGATGCTGACTCCGGTGGCATTATATTCCGATCGCATACTGATACCAGTCAAGACAGCGTACGGCAAGCGTTGCGCCACCTCTCTGACCCAATTCTGACACCAGTTCCGCCATGCTGACACCCCCATGTAAGTACTACGAGTGTCTTTCATTACCACAGCGCCCTGACGTAAGGCTGACACACTTACACCGGGTCTGAGAGCATGTTGTTATACACACACACACAGGCCTTCAGACTCCAGATGCCACACCGTCGCTCCTGTACTGACAACAGACTCTCTCTGACAACAGACAGACTCCTCCGTGGTTGGTCCTCGCCTGCTGACACCACCACTGCTGCTGACAACATGGACAACATACCTCAAGCGGCCCCACGCTCACAGTGCTGTTGTACGACATCCAATCTTTACGTCATTATTGATACTCCTGCTTTGCGTTGGTCGTATGATGTAGCTATGCGATATGGTCGGAGGGGCAGGCGAAACTCAAAGTCATTCCTTAAGGGAGGTGAATGGTGCGAGGAGTCGATGATCGACTGGTCTGTGCTCTCCTCGTCTACCAGACGCGCATCGTAGCTCGGATGCCGAAGGCTTGTCCCCTTCCTAGCGCCATATTTAAGTCTCATTTGCATCACAGTGAGGGAAGCAGTGAGTCTTATTAAACGAATGAATGTTTTTTTCTTGATGCAGATTAGATTTTTAAAGTTATTATCATTAAGTAATTTCTTTTTCTCGCGATGCTGAAGTACTACTATATGGCGGCCACGGGAATTCTCTCCTGGTTGGAGCCAAGCCGAATGTGATCACAGTTTTGAGATGTGAGCGAGTATATCGGATTCAAAAGTTCTGACGTCCGTATCCCTGGTGTCGACTACACAGGCCTTGTGTTTTTTTGTTCGTTTTAGTCTCTTTTTTTTTCAGTGCCGGAGGCCTTTGTGTTTTTTTGTGGAAGCATTGTACTAAGAATTCTCCACGAAGCTTGTGCCTTTCACATTCGGCCTTACGTAAAAGGCCAGAACTGGATGTGTTCTGAGTGGCCGAAGTCGTCGCCGCCGCCCCGGGGTGTGGGTCACGTGCCTCCAGGACACTGACTGCTACCTTCCCGCGCGCCCCGCCCGAGGTGTGACGGCGTGTTGCCCAGTTGCTCATTCTGTAAACACCGTCCTCGTTTACGCATTTTAGAAGTTGAGGAAAGCAAGAATGATCATCGCCTGTTATATACATACTGTATGTTATTATGAAAATAACAGTTGATCACTACTCAGCGCGCGGAGGTGTGGTAGAAAGTGGGGTTCGCGTCTGTCTTGGTTCTGGGTTGAGATCCGTTCGTACCTTCGAGTGGAATAGTAACGCCAGAGCGTTCCATGCCTCAAGTCTCTGTACCCCATAGACCTGTGGCGGTGGCTGTGTCCCCCAAGATGGACGAGTATATCACCCCTTGCTCCTACAGTGAGCGTTTGTTCACGTAGAGTGAGGCCAGCTGAGAACGGGCGAGCGAAGGGAGGGAGACGTGGCTACATGAAGTGGGTCAGTTGTGGAAGACATCTTTCACGGTAGATGTCGTGAGGCTGGGCCGGAGAGGTGGATAATGACGGGGTTGTGGCCCGTTCCAGGGACTTGGGTACCAGTGATTTCGCTTCTCCCCCGACCCGCCACGCCACGCCACGCCACACTGCCCTACACACACACACACTGTATAGAAGTTTCCCTGGAACATGAGGGGCCCTCAGTGTGTTACACTGTGGTGTTCTCCATGTGTTGTGGTGTTTGATGGTATGTATTACGGGTCTCGTGTGTGTGTGTGTGTGTGTGTGTGTGTGTGTGTGTTGAGGTCTGTGGCAGTGGGGTGTTGACGGGTGATGTACCCTGTTGAATGCGCGAGTTCTGCAGGTGGGTGGACGGCGACCCACGCTTCGGCTAGGGGAAACAATGGGTGTCTTTAGGAGTGACTGCCACAGGAGGGCCTGTGGGAAGTGATCTCCACGCCCCTCAGGTGCCGGGGTGAGGTAATCTCCCCTCCCCTTAGGAAGACGTACAGTGCCATCTCTGGAGAGGCTGTGCCAGCCCAGGTGAGCCATAGATATGGTGCCCTGGGCCCTGGTAGTGACGTGTGGCAGGTGTTGGTAATGCTTCACTCCTACCACCACTGCCACCACAGCCCTCCCGGAAGGTTGCCCAAGGCTGGCACACACCTGCGAGGAAGACAGTCCCTTCCTCTCCCGGTCGGTTGATCTTCAGGTAATTATAGCGTTACTGCGGGTAATTAGCGAGCGGGGGAAGGTTCCCTCCTGAAGCAGAGAGCGAGCGAGACTCGTTAAGCTGTCGGGGATCGTTACTAGACCCGCGCAGGGGGTGGTGGGGATAAGGTCCTGCTGCCGCCTTAACACGAGGGGTTTTGACATTCCTGGACACACCAAGAGGTATACGGTGGCTGGGCCAACCTGGAATCCAGACCGTGGCGACGTCCGGGAAAGCCAGGAGCTGAACGTACCCTGAGACGACGACCCCCTCCCCCCCAAACCTCCACACGTCCTGGGGAAACTAGAACCCGGGACCCATTCTGGTCCTGGGGAAACAACTAGACCTGGACCTGCCCTGAGACGCTAGACCTAGACTTGCCCTAGGAACAAGGTAAACGTCTCATCTCTGGCCTCTGTCGGCGGACGAGCGAAGATGTAAAGCGGGAGATGAACTTGACCGCCCGTCCCATCCGTTGTCTAACCCCTACATACCTCCGGCTTGGCGTAAGATCTTTCGATGCCTGGGCGAGGACAGATAACCTGGTCTGTGACGAAGTTGGTCTGTAGGAGGACAGGCGTAGTATCCTTAAAAGACCTACACGGTATAGATGGAGACACCCCGTAGTAAAGCAGGGGTGAGTTCAGGTGGGAGGGAGAGGGAGGCAGTAACCCCCCCCCCCCCCCCCCCCATCATTATACTGGACACATCATGCTCCAGCACTGTCCATGTTCCTTCTACCGCTGACTAGGCCTCGTTACCTTTTCTCCTCCTCCTCCTACACCTACCTCTCTCTCAGCCTTAGGCCCCGTTGACCACTAATCTCAGACCTTTCCACCGCTGCCTGAAGGTGCTGCCGGGACTACTACTGCGACATATGTTGTGCCTCGGGGCCCCTCAGGTAAATTTAGAAGCCTTGCCGAAATGCCGGGGAACGTGTCAGATGGAGGGAGCAATTGTTTTGTCGTCATCTGGATCGGCACTTTCTAACCCCGCGCCTCTCACAGAGTCGCAATGACGCCACGAGATCATCCTGTAAACATAAAGGGGACTGGAAGACTTAAGGTGTGTCCTCAGTCGGTGGTCTACAGGAGCGTCTTACATCCTTTCACGAACCCTACAGGAGTTGGCTGCGGGTATCACATCCCTGAAGGCATGACGAGAGTATAGCATATCCATAAAAGAGTCCTTGAAGGCACAACGGAATTTTGAACGTATCCTTAAGGGGTTCGAGGTGTGGTTCTTCATACCCTTCGAGGGACTGCGAGAGAAGGATGTGTACTTAAGGAGTTGAAGGCAGCACGAGTAGGATTTAGATCATCCTTGACGTGCTGGGAAAGCTATGGTGCGTCCATGACGGCAGTAGAAGAGCCATGGTCTAGGAAGCCAAGCCAGCCACTGCACCACCCAACCTTGGTGATGAATGGTGGAGAAGTCGCCGCCAGTGTCCTGCCCTACCGCTTTATATGGCCCGTCCCGTTAACACCTGCTGCATTTTGTACACCTGGGCTGCTGATGGGACCGGCATATTGGAGCAGGTAGTTCGACGGGGAAAAAGACGATTACCTTGTGTGTTCAACTGTACTCGTAATTGCACATCTGGAAGACTTTGATACCTACCTACATACCATGCGCAGTGCGTATGCATATTGCACCTGAGGAAGAGGTGTATTGGCAGACATGGTGAACCTGAGGACAGGTATTGATAAAAGGTAGAAGGATGTAAGGAATCTAGAGCCACATTGCACATAACAGGATTCGCACCATCGCCACACAGCAAACAGACGACCATCATCTTCAAATTTGATCGACTACAGAGATTCATTTCGCATTCTTATTTTGATGGAATTGACTTTCACACAGAAAAGGAAGATCAGAATAGACGCTGCTGGTCGACCTTGTACGGTTGTTTAGAGAGAGGGGGGGGTGTTTTTACCCCTGTGCACAGAGGGGTTTACCGGTGTACAGTGGGATCAGTTTGTGTACAGAGGGGATGACCGCCCCCCTTGTATACATACAGAGGGTCGGCGGCAGCGTTCCACTGTAACCCCGTGCAGTACAGCTGAGCGACTTGCAAGCGTCGGTGGATGTTGAGTACCCGAGAGGCTGTGGCAGAGTAGGGAGGCTAGACAAGTGTCTCACCTGACACAAGACCCACAGACACACACACACACACACAACATTCACCTCTCATCCCCCACTCTCCTCCCCTCCACACACGCGCCTGCTCCTCCTCCTCACACGCGCGTATGGCCACGCTCCCCCATCGGCAGTGGCCACCTGCTGGATAACGCAAGGGGGGGAATACAGAGCACATCAGAGGGTTTATTCCCGCGGGTTTTTTTTTTTCTCCTCACTCCTGACCTTCCGAGAGAACATGTACAGGGGAGGCAAAAACCTGTCTCCACTCCGTCATGCCGCCCTACCCAGTCCGCTCCTGGTCCGCGCCACAACCTCTTCGTCAGCACACAAGGCGGTGACGTCGATCCAACAAGTCCCTCATGATGACCTGTTGTCGTGAGGACGCAAGCGCGCGCGCGCGCCCCCGTCTGCGAAAGACTTCCGGAGCTCATTTGCAAGCGACGGCGCCTGCAGTACCTCAGCCACCCGCCGGAACCTGTTGCCCTTGAAGGTGGTGTCACACTGGCTTGGTGACCTCGTGGCTCGGTGGGGCCCCAGACTGGGCTCGATCCTCACCGCTTGTGAGTAAAGTACGCAGTTAAGGGTTAGGGTGTATGGGTCTGGCAAGCCGCCGGGTCAGTGGTAAACAGTACGGGACTTCAACCATACGGTAGATGACCCCCGACCCTATCCCCCTCGGGTCAAGATAACGCTTTATTCCTCGCCGACACGTAATAAGAGTCGAAGTGTGTGTTGGTGGCGAAAACTTCTGTCGTGGCTTTCCCGGTCGACACCCGACCGGAGGCGAGGGTGTGGCATGCGTCCCAGGAGGAGCAGCAGTGGTAGTGAGGGAGGCACGACCACCCCGCAAGAATCCGTCTGGTGCACGCACCTGCAGTCTTGGTCGGCCCCGTGAGAGCAACACTGATGAACACACACCTTCAAGGACAGAGTCACGACAAGTTTTCGGCGTCGACAATTTTACCGATGACAAGCGCGCGAGTTCGTGTGTGGTGTTTTTTTATTGTTATTATTTATCTTCAGTTCCCGTTCGTATCTCGTTCTTTATAATAATACGACCCCCTCTGTAATTATGCCACTTATGAATAAGTCGAGACTAGTCCCTTAACCTTGAGGTTGAATTAGATTGGCTTTTGGAAATAAGAAAAAGAAAAGGTCGTTTGATCGTCACAGATGTTGACATTAGATGACTCCATGACTGATTTCCTCTCTATGAACCATAATTGTGGACTCTCTATGAACCATAATTGTGGACTCTCTATGAACCATAATTGTGGAGACGTTTTTTTGTGGATCCTTCGCCACTTTTGTACACTTAACAGATGTGGAGACTTGCCTGTGACTCCCATTAACAGCGTCCCGGGTGACGTACCGGGGCGTCGAGACTGGTTTTTGTGGATCCACAAACAGTTCCCTGTTTAGATGGCAAACGGTCAGACTTGTGGCCGACCAGGGTCCTTTAAAATTGATCCATGTTTTTTGCCCTTAGAAAATTAGACGCGTCTTTTTAAAGTCCCCCCTTTTTTTTTTTTTTTTTTTTACATGGCGGGGGATGGGAGGAAGAGGGTGTTTATGGACATCTATCAAACAGTTTCGTGTTTATATTTTTGTTGTTTTCCTGTATTGTGGATCCGTTAACTGATTTCTTTTGTTTGCTTTTCTCCGTCCAGATGTGGAGACTTGCTCGAACTTCGAGACGCCCTTCCACACCATCTCCACCTGCAGGGGTGTGTCCGAGGTCATCCACGACGGATCCTGCGAGAATAAGATTACCTGGAGCAAAGGTGAGTAATCGTGACCTCAGAGTGGGTCATCTGGGACGAGGAGGGGGCTAGGGTGAGTACCCATGGACTCAGGGTGAGTCATCTAGGACGAGGAGGGGGCTAGGATGAGTACTCATGTGCTCAAAGTGGGTCATCTGGGATAGGAAGGGGGCTAGGATGAGTACCCATGACCTCAGGGTGAGGCATCTGGGATAGGAAGGGGCTAGGGTGAGTACCCATGACCTCAGGGTGGGTCATCTGGGATGAGGAGGGGGCTAGGATGAATACCCATGGACTCAGGGTGAGCCATCTGGGGTGAGGAGGGGGCTAGGGTGAGTACTCATGGGCTCAGGGTGGGTCATCTGGGATGAGGAGGGGGCTAGGATGAGTACTCATGGGCTCAGGGTGGGTCATCTGGGATGAGGAGGGGGCTAGGATGAGTACCCATGACCTCAGGGTGAGGCATCTGGGATAGGAAGGGGCTAGGGTGAGTACCCATGACCTCAGGGTGGGTCATCTGGGACGAGGGGGGGGCAAGGGTGAGTACCCATGGACTCAGGGTGAGCCATCTGGGATGAGGAGGGAGCTAGGGTGAGTACCCATGGACTCAGGGTGAGCCATCTGGGATGAGGAGGGGGCTAGGGTGAGTACTCATGGACTCAGGGTGAGCCATCTGGGACGAGGAGGGGGCTAGGATGAGTACCCATGGACTCAGGGTGAGTCATCTGGGATAGGGAGAGGGCCTAGCATGGGTGGGTCTCCCTTGGTTACAGAACAAGGGCGAGTCAGACTAGATTGTTCGGAGTCAGGGTGGATATCCCAGGCCTGCTAGGGAGTCTTAAGGATGAGTCACATTGGGGCGGAAAGGACCAGGAATCAGTGCCTGGCTGGTCAGGGTGCATTAGTTTAGGACGGCGGGGATCGAAGGGTCGGCACCGAGCCCCTAAGGGCGCAAGGCAGAGCCACCCTAGATATAAAGAGAGCAAGGGTGTGGCCTTTAAGCGGAAGGGAGAATCCCGGAAGACAAGGGAGGGTCAACTGTAGCAGGAGGGAATGTGGACGGAGGAGCTGTGTTGGGGTTATAAGCAGGGAGCTGAGAAGGAGGGGAAAAGTAGGAGGAAGGGGGAGTTAAAGAAGCAGGGAGAGGGAGTGGCAGGCGTGTAAGGGAGGAAGGGGGGAAGATGTGAGTGTTGGCAGGAGGTGCAGCTGTTCCCAGGGTGGTGAGGTAATCAGGAAGGGAGGGTCAACTGTAGCGTTTTTATACATTATTTTTGTTGTTGTCCTGTTACGTCGTGTTGCCACCTCCCAGCGTCATGTGTCGCCCTTGCAGGGTCCATGTGCGACGCCGTCTGCGAACAAGGCTTCGGTTTCTTCGACGAACCCGCCCCCAAGTACTCCTGCGACGCCGGCGGCCAGTGGGCCCCATCCGGCAAGGCCCCAGAGTGTTACGGTAAGTCCTCCGTCAGTAGGACTCCTCCGGCAGGACCCCATGTAGTGTTACGGTCAGTCCTCCGTCAGTAGGACTCCTCCGGCAGGTTCCCATGTAAAGTTACGGTAAGTTCTCCGTCAGTAGGACTTAGGACTCCTCCGGCAGGGCCCCCAGAGTGTTACGGTAAGTCCTCCGTCAGTAGGAGACCCTCCGGCAGGAGCCGAAGGTGCTACGGAAAGTTCTCCTGTGTTGTGCCGCTGCTACTGAAGTCTCTCTCTCTCTCTCTCTCTCTCTCTCTCTCTCTCTCTCTCTCTCTCTCTCTCTCTCTCTCTCTCTCTCTCTCTCTCTCTCTCCTGAACCTCACAGTGGCCTAGGACGCCCCCACCTTCACCACTTCCACTCGTGCAGACTCCTGCCGTGGGATGAATCCAGTGGGTACGACATTTGGACGCCGTTGGTGGAAAGTCCACCCCACCCCCCTCCGCGCCACCTGCCTGACGTATGATAATAGATCCGCTTTCTGCGCTTTGAGGCTATGGTCCGCAAAAACAGAATGGCACGTTTGAGATTCTGGAGTAATAAGTGTTGTTGTTTGGGAAGAGAGAGAGAAAAAAGACTGGAATATCATGTTTGTGGAGAGGATGACAGGTGTGGCGAGGTGTCAGGTCTACTGGTGTCGAAGCAGAGTTGACCCACTCGGTCAGGGGTGTGTGTGTGTGTGTGTGGGAAGTTTCACATCCAGCAGGGCACACGGTGTGCCCAACGCTACCGCTCAATACCACAGCTTCTACTACCACAGCTGCTGCTGCTCAACCACCACAGCACCCTACCACTATCACCACAACTCCCAGAATCTTTCCTCCAACTGTTGCCACCACCACCACACCACACACACCCCACGCGCTCATGTAGGTTATGGACGTGTGTGTATGAAACCCTCCACGGAAGTGTTACTTTCCCATCGCCTCTTGTCGCCTCCTCACTCCTGACATTATACAACACGTTTCCTCTCTCCTTCCCTCGAGGTCGCTTCTTTTTCTTCCCTCCCTCTCCAGACCATCCGCTCTGGAGGGTTTTTTTTTTTTCTCCTTTTCAGTATCGATATTATCTTTACATCTGTGCCAGGCATCTTCACTCGCTCAGACACTTGGCTGCCTTGGACTGAAATGTAGTTTGTGGTGCTGAGGTACTGTGAGCAGTGGTTTAGGCCAACGTCTCTCAAGTGTGTATGGTTGGTGTGGGAGCTGAGGGGCTGGGGCGGGTGGTTTGATGAGTGGTTGATGTGGTGGTTGAAGGGTTTTGGTAGATGACTGTGGTTGGTGTGGTAGATGAAGGGTTTGTGGTTGGTGTGGTAGATGAAGGGTTTGTGGTGGTTAACTGGTAGATATGATGGGTGGAGGGTTTTTTTTTGGGGGGATGACTGGTTTGTGTGGTGGATGAAGGGTTGTTGAGGGGTTGGCGTTGTAGGTGGACGGTTGTGGTGGTTGAGTGGTTGGCGTGAGAGTTGAGGAGGGAGGGAAAAGAGTCGAGGTGGTTGGTGGTAGTCATTAAGGTAGTTCGGGTCAGTGGAAGTGAACCAAGTTCGTCGTGGTCACCTGCTGGCGAACACCCGCTACTTGAAGAAGGACACATGATGGCTCTCCCCTCGAAGATTGTCTACACACACACACACACACACACACACACACACACACGATTGACCAAGTGGGCACCCTGCCAGATATCTACCATCCCCCGGGGGGGACCACCACACCTCCACCTCCCACTCTTAGCCCACCCTTCTCACTTCCGCAGGTTCCCGGCGGCCGATCATCTTCCTCTCTCTCTCTCTCTCTCTCTCTCTCTCTCTCTCTCTCTCTCTCTCTCTCGCCACCGTGCATTCTCAAAGATGCGCCTCGCGCCAGAGTACGGCAAGCTGGCCCAGGTCACTTCCAGACACCTGCCATGTTTTCTTTTTTGTTTTCATCATCTTTCCCTCAATTTACAGAACGTCCTTAGTCGCGGCTCCAGCTGGGTCCTTTTTTTTTACGGTGCCACATTTACATGACAGGACGTCATGTAAATGCTCCAGTAGCTTGTCACGCGTTGTTTACATTACGAGACTGGCGTGTGTTTACCGCCGTCTGCGCGTCCACTTGACCACTGGCTGAAGGTCGCGTTTTCTTTTCTTTTCTTCCCCTGGTACGTTAGGGAGTCCCAGGGTATGCCATGGCTTCTCTCGCCCTTGCTCCACAGTCACACACAGAGCTTGCATCCAAAGCAGGTGTGAGGGAGGAGAGGAGAGGAGAGAGAGAGAGGAGGTGTGGGGAAGGAGGAACCAGGCAGCAGTAGTTGGCAGCCCTGGGCGGCCGGTTGGCGGGTCAAGCCGAGCGCTCGGCTGGAAAGTGAACAAAAACAAACCAGTTGTGAAGGTGGCCGGCCCTGTGACCCACTCCACTAACTACGGCTTCTCATTTGACTTGTGCCTCCGCCTCTAGTGGGGGCGCCCTCCCTCCTAGCCCTGGTTCCAAGTTTCACTCTGGGAATCAAGGCGGAGAGAGGGAGGGAGTAGCTTGCTTAATTTCACGCGATTGGAGCATTATTTTTACCGTTTATCTGAACTACTGCTTCGATAGTTCCGGATCTCAGGTTTTGGATCAAGTGGTTGTGATTATACGTAACATATGTTGAGGCTGGCGATTGACTGTGATCTGAAAGGTCATTGGCTTCTCTGAGCCATTGGGGTTCTGGCATTCGACCCGTGTGACACGGGGGGTTTGTCATACGACGTGTGGACATCTCCGGCACTTTCGAGTGAGTTCCTCTTGAGCTTCCAGCATGATCTACACACCGCGCCGGGAGGGTACCCTTGGGAAAGAGGGACAAGGGCCCCGTGCCAGAGACTACACCAGGCCAGCCTTGTCGCAAAAGAGGGACCAGCCGGCCGGCCAGGTCATTGCATAACTGGCATGTCACCAGCCCGACTCCTGTCGCGGGTTCTCATTTGATTGCATCGTCGCCCCCGAACCTTGGGTCGGTCGTATCTTTTATTGTCGTGTGATTCCGCGGCCTCAGACCATTAATCACAGACGAGTGGTGATGGATGGTGGCCACTGAATCTCACGGGACGATCACTCAACCTTCGTTTTGCATCCTGTTGAGGAATATTCATCATGCGCTTCTGGCCTTTCACAGTGCCTCTCTGTCCTGCTTGTCTCTCTTATCTCTCTCTGAATTCCGATCATCAGTCACGGCGCGCGTTATCTCTGGCTCCTCAAGGCAAGGGAGTGGTGATAACCTTTGCGTCTGGTGGCCTCAGGGTTCCCCTTATCTTGTCCCGAAGGCGAGGCGCCGAAGGACCTCCTGCTGTTAGTCCTAGACCACATGACCCCCCTCGTCCACGTCTGTCACTGGTCGCACTCCGCCTCCAACACTCACTTTCACAGATCCGTTATATGTACACACACACACACACACACACACGTATATATATATATATATATATATATATATATATATATATATATATATATATATATATATATAAACATACATACACACACACAGAGGCACTGTAGCATACACAAGTTCAGAAAGTTATAAGGTCGTAAAGAAAGTTTTGAGATATGGGTCACCACGAGTGCACACCTCCCTCCCCGTACTGTTCAAACAGGTAATTTACACACACACACACACACACACACACACACACACACACACACCGTGGTGTTCCTCAGGGCCTCTTGTCTCTCTTGCCTCTCGTGAGCGCTGTGGTTAGTGTCTCGTCTCACCCTCATGATGAGTAGAGCTGACCGACTTGTGATGGTGCCTTTATTGCATAGCGACCCCGTACTCAACTGTCACGGACGGTTCTTCAGGTCCTTTGGCGTCATGGGCGAGTTCCTGCGCTGGTCGTAATGATGGTTTATAGCCCACGATGGTCCCCATACGTCAGGCCTCAGTATGTGCCTCCCTTAACCTCACCATCTTTCGTCGCCTCTCCTGGTGGGGACGAAGAAAGCGAACTTGTCTTTCCGTCTGAGGTCACCTTACCTGACCTCACTTGCTGACCCCCCCACCTCCTTCTCCCGAGACCCAGTCACACAGTTCTCATGATAGCCTTCATGGCTTCATATTCTAAAATGGGTAAAAGAATGGATTCCTTTACCGTCGTAGACACTGGGTTTCTGTGGTGGTGTTCCTGGGGGCCAGGTGCTGGTTCCCAGTGAGGTAGTGAGCCCAGGGTAACGTGCCGTGTCCAGCGGCCAGTGCACCGACGGAACCCAACTCCCATACCAGAGAGAAGGCTTATTCCACACCCGGCAGCTACACATCTGCTTTTTAACCCTGTTGTTCTCATCCTCTTGCGCCCTCTTGCTTCCCTGCCTCTACGCCTGCGTCCTCGTCTCTCTCGAGCAGCGTAGGTGGCCAGGCAGGTGCTGGTGTGATGCTCCACGCTATGGAGAGATCTGACACACTTGGCAGCGGAACTGAGCCATGTTAGCTTCTGGTTTACTGACGAGTGGAGGTGGGCGGGAGAGATGGACGACTGTGGGGGCCTCCTACCCAAGTCCTCCCTCCCTCCTCGGTAGGCCCCGCGTGTGTGATCAACGCACACGCTGGATGCGACAGTGCCGACGACGCCCTTCCTCTGTACGCAGTATGGGCTGAGTACTTCGCAGGCCCGCTGGCCACGCCCCGTGAGGCTTAACTTCACGCGAGGTCGCCATTCCCGGAGCGCGCGGGTCGTCTTGCTTCCAGTGTGTCTCGATAACTCATTTCCGCTCCCGGTCTGGTCCCCGCAAGACGAGGTCACGCCGTGATGCCACTCCTCCTCCGTATCTGGTGAGCACCACCGGGTCTCCTACCGGAACGCCTACCTCGGCGACCCTGCCTCTGACCTTCCCTGACCCTCAGATAAGGCCGGAGTCTCGCAAGTCATGGGTTATTGTTGCACTGCGAGACTGTATATATATAGCATGGCCTGTGACGGGTCATGGTGATGGGCTGTATTCCCGCGTGATGTTGGCGATACAGTAGGTGTCCCGTTTCCCTGGCTTACCCAATGAATTGTGGAGGAGTATGATTCTTCGTTCCTCACCTGCGAAACGTGTGTTGTTATCGCAGGTTCAAGGTGATGGCGAAGAGGGGTGGTGGTGGGTGGTTCCGCAAGGCTGGTAGTTGTTCCTCACGGATTTTGAAGGCTGTTCTGCATATGCCCCATTACGTGTGTAAGCGTGGCCTTTCTCAGGATTGATCTTGTCTCACGAAAACATTTTTTTTTTCTTGCTCTGTCACTTCTGTTCCCACTTTCTACGTCTCTTCTTTTTTTTTTTTTTTTCCTTTTACAAAGTTGTTAAACCTGTTACTCTGGTCGTTACTTTGGGGTTGAGTGAGTGGCTTGTGGCCCACATACCTCGTCTTGTCTGAGTTTTTAACACACGTTGCTCACCCACCCTGACTTCCTCTCCAGCTTCGCCTACGTCAGTAAGTACCTCACCACCCACGTGTCGTATATTCAAGTCGCAGCCAGCCTCTGTTCCCCTAGTTTCTGGACCATTGGTGTAAGTCAGTTTTTTTTCCTGAACCCGACATGGCCCGTGTTTGCACCCTTAACCTCCCTCTGGCAACAGTTTTATCCCCACTTCTTTAACCGCCCCACTAGTCCACACCGCGAGAGGTGCGTATCACACCTCCACACACCCACACACCCTCGTAAATGTCCTTCCCACCCTCCCCCACTAAGGTACTCCCAGCCTCACTCTTAATGCATGTTCCTTCCCTCCCCCACTGAGGTACTCACAGCCTCACCCTTAATGCGTGTCCTTTCCTCCCCCACTGAGGTACTTCCAGCCTCACCCTTTATGCATGTTCCTTCCCTCCCCCACTGAGGTACTCCCAGCCTCACCCTTTAATGCGTGTCCTTCCCTTCCCCCACTGAGGTACTCCCAGCCTCACCCTTTAATGCGTGTCCTTCCCTTCCCCCACTGAGGTACTCCCAGCCTCACCCTCAATACCCCGGCAGTTCGTGGCAGCACACGCCGAACTCTAAGCCTGTTCTCCCTCCTCCTTGCAGAGATCGTGCCCGTGTTCTCGGCCAACCTGCAGTTCAAGATCACCTACAAGCGCGCCAGCATCGAGACGCTGCAGCACCAGTTCGACGGCCTCGTCTACAAGTACAACGACATCTTCTGCCCCTACCCCGAGGAGTGCGGCATCGGCGACCTGCAGATCAGGAGCGCTGTGAGTCCTCCCGCCAACTGGTGTCTTTGCTGGGGCTGTCGGTCGAGACTGCCACTGGCGCCTCTGCCACTCCTCCTCCTCTTGTAGTTACTCTTCCTCCTCTTGTAGTTACTCTTCCTCCTCTTGTAGTTACCCTTCCTCCTCTTGTAGTTACTCTTCCTCCTCTTGTAGTTACTCTTCCTCCTCTTGTAGTTACTCTTCCTCCTCTTGTAGTTACTCTGCCTATTATTCCGAGTACGTCAGCCGCTGATGGTGTAGCATGTCAGCCGCTGATGGTGTAGCACGTCAGCCGCTGATGGTGTAGCATGTCAGCCGCTGATGGTGTAGCACGTCAGCCGCTGATGGTGTAGCACGTCAGCCGCTGATGGTGTAGCACGTCAGCCGCTGATGGTGTAGTACGTCAGCCGCTGATGGTAACCCACGATGCCTTTGATCCTCACCAGGCGGCTTCTTCTGACTCTCCCGCGTCTGTCACTGCTTTTCTTTTCACTGCTGATCGTCTTAGTCTTCCAGTAGCACCACTGCCTCTTCTACTACTGCTGATGGTAATTTCTTCTCTTTTCCCTATTCCTTCAGCGGGCATTACTTTCCCTCATTTTCCCACCAGTAGTCTGGAGGAAAATGCTTGGGTTTGCTTCCGTTTCCTGCAGCTAACTTGGTGCCGTATGGGCTGGAGGAACTGGCCTCTGTTCTCGTGACTCTTCCACCCATTCACCAGTGACACAGGCCTCCTTAGGCACGTAGGTTGCCTCTGGTTTATTTAAGAAAGGCACAGTGCCCTCTGCGTCATCATCATATCATTAGGCTTAGTGAACCCAACCTGATCAGGCGTAGATATAAAGCTCCCCTCCCTCACTCCCCCTCAGAACCTAGCCTCCTCCATATCTTGGTGTTCGTGAGCCGCTTTTCAGTACAGTGTTGTGGTAAGATGGGTCGCTCACAACTGTAATGCCACCACGACCCAAAGGAGTTATCACCCCATCTCTGTAGCAGTCCTCGAGTCGTGTTATTGAGAGGGACACACACACACACATAACTCCCGCCACCCACCCACCACCTCACTCTTATGAACCATATGTTGCCGCTCGAGGTCTGATTCTTTTTCCCCATCCTCCTCCTCCCGCAACAGCTTAACGACGAGGGCAGCAAGATGAGCGAGGTGATCATCACCATCGACACGCCCGTGTACAACATCACCGACCAGGTGGGCTTCATCGACCTGGTGCGAGAGGCCGTCATGACCGTGACGGACGACAACGCCTTCATGACGCTGATCGACTACGACAACATCGCCCTCGTGCTGCCGCAGAAGATCGAGAGCGACTTCAAGGCCCTGCCCCAGCTCTGCTGCCACAACTGCCCCGACAGCCACGCCTACAGGCTCGGCAACTGCGGTGAGTTCCGTGGAGTTCTTAGGAGGACCTCCTCCTCCTCTTCCTTCTTCTCCCCCTCCGCCTCCTTGTTCTCCTCCTCCGCCGCCTCTCCTGCTGGAGTTGTAGACAGCTTGAGGTGGCTCTTTACCCCCCCCCCCCCCCCACGTCTTTTGATAACACGGACGACCCGCCCATTTTTAATAGGAAGTATCCAATTTTACATGCGAATGGCGAGGCTTGGATAAGCACTGAAGCCTTTCACATAGATCAAAGCCATCCCGGTCGTGTTATATGTACTCATAATAAGACTTCAGCCTGACACTCTTAATCTACAGAATATGGTTCATTTTACCGTCATAGTCGTCGGTAATGAATGTGAGATGATGTTCGCTCGTGTTCAGGAACCAGATCGCTAAGTCTATTATGTTCGGAGATGACTATTTATGTGATGAACTATGTAATCACATCGTTACTGATATGTAAGGGATGAAGGCAGCCATACCTGCATGATACCAGTCATCAGTTGAAGTGATCGTGTAGAAACCATGATTATAATTCTTTCTTGTTTTGTTCTTAGGTTGAGATTGTGAAATGCTAAGATGTATTTTTCGTACCCTGATTTTTTGCTTCCATTTCGTCCACAGTGCGATGCCCGACGGCGGAGTGTGTGTAGGGAGCCGTGTTCCCTGGCTCACCACCACCACCCCCTGCAGTACCTCAGCCAAATCGCGTGCTTCCCAGCGCCTTCATCATGTAGCCAATCACACGTGTCTTCAAGCACCGTCCGGTGCCGCTCCGCGCCCTTCGAAGTCGCGGAAGCACCCGGGCCAGGCCAAGCCCATCCTCAGCTGCCTCGTTCTCCAGTACTGAGCAGCTGATCTCTCTTCCTCCTCCTCCTTCTCCTCCTCCCAAAATAAACAGCTGGTGCAATTAACCCCTTTCTTCCCCCCCTCCCTCACACTTGACACACTTCAGCAATATTATGTCTTAAGGCAATATTACGGTGAGGGACAGCGTCAAGCCAAACCGGTGACTTTTACGTAGTAGCTCAAACGCCTCCAGTAAACTGAGAATGGAGGGAAAAAAAAAGGTATTTTGTATTATTTATATATCATTCCTGCTAATATGATTGTAAACACCAACACATATACATCACCTGTTGCAGAATGAAGCCAATACCCATCCGTCCAGAGTTTATATATATATATATATATATATATATATATATATATATATATATATATATATATATATACATATATATATATATATATATATATATATATATATATATATATATATATATATATATATATATTGTCCGGACACGCCCGCCCCTCCTTCCCCACATATTGACACACGTCTCCTAACATCATTTTAACCGTGTTTTATCTTCCGTTCCATTAATAATTATCCCTATTATATTTCCTGCGTAAAATTTCCCCCCTTTTCTTTCCCTTGCCAGTCCCATCCACATATAGCCCCTCCTCTTCTTCCCCTACCCCACCTCTCCCTTTTTTTTTTTTTTCTAACTTGTTTTTAGCCATATGTGACTCATTTTTTTTTTTTTTAAACTAACGTTGTGTACGCAAATGTACTAAATATGTACAGTTACTCTTATTACTCCCATTACACATCCCTCCTCTCCTCTTCCCTCCTGCCTCCCTCCCTCCCTCTTCCCTTCCATTCCCTCCCCGTGCCACCCCAAGTCAAGCAGACGAGACGCTTCCTTAGGTAGTGTGAAGATAAAAGAAAAGAATCGTAAAAAAAAAAAAGATGAATAATTTACATACACGAGAAATTGGAATGTGTGTATATGTTGTAACATTTTTTGTCCATGGCTTTCGTCTCTTTCGGAAAGAAAAAAAAATATATATATATATTAATGAAGTTTTTTCAGATTTTTTTGTTTGAATACTATTTTTTTTTTTTTGTGCTATGTTACAGACGCTGGTCTGTACTTCACGCATACTGTGTCAATAACTGTACTGAGTCATTTATCTCTCAGTATTCTATTAGCATAAGTTGTTATTTAAAGAATAATAGAATTAGATGTAAAATTTGAGTAGCTGTATAGAGCATGTACTATTTCAACAAAAAAAAAAAAATTGATACACGATTTCAGGAACATGAGATTTCAGTGCCTTATATTCATATGAATAAGGTATTGAATCCTACCCTCTTTTTTTTTATTATGATACCAAAGGGGAATGTATATTTTCTCTACGCGATAGCATTCAATTCCCTCCCTCCGGACCGGATGATGGATTTGAATCCTTTATATCACCATCCGGATGGTGGATTTGGATCCCTTATGTCGCCATTCGGATGGTGGACGTGGATCCCTTATATCGCCATTCGGATGGTGGACGTGGATCCCTTATATCGCCATTCGGATGATGGATTTGGATCCCTTATATCACCATCCGGATGATGGACTTGAATCCCTTATATCACCATCCACATAATGGATTTCAATCCCTTATATCATCATCCGGATGGTGGATTTGACTCCCTTATATCACCATTCACATAATGGATTTCGATCCCTTATATCACCATCCGGATGGGGGATTTGAATCCCTTATATCACCAAAGATGAAATATCGTATCCCCTTGTGACTATGCGAGGTTGTCAGCGACGCGAACACCCTGCAAGGCATTGTAAGGCTCATCATTTATAGGAAAAGATGTACTATATTGCAAAAGTGTTCTGGTCGCTGATTTCCCCATTTAACATCTCATATATATATATATATATATATATATATATATATATATATATATATATATATATATATATATATATCCTCCCACTCTCTCTAAACACACTGACATGTTAATTTTAGTTGTTACGTGTGAATGTTGACCATTGTATATACCTTGTATATTTTACATAAGATACCAATAAATGTTTCTTTCTACGAAATTTTCTTATTTTTCTCCCAAAATTTTAAAAAATTCCATCTGTGTGTGTGTGTGTTTGTCTACGTTGAGATTTGACACTAGATTTTGGGAAAATATGGTAAAAGAAATACATGTTGGGTGCATTAAAAGTGAATTATTATTTATGAAATATAAGTTAAGTAATATTTACAATGGTGACGTCAATTCTGACCCTGGTGTTACCGGACTTCACCTGCATGTGGTTACCCCAACGAGCGAAAGGAAAGTCACATTGGGTGAGGTTTGTATCAGCTGAAGCCAGCGAGAGAGAGAGAGAGAAAGAGAGAGAGAGAGAGAGAGAGAGGATACAGAGTCTCCGTCAAACAATTTCTTAAACCTCTGAAGTCCAACTCTCCCAGATACTGAATGTAGCGCAGCACTTCCTCCACCACTACGGGTGGAGTATGTATGATAATATCATGGGACTCCCGCCTGTAGTGGCGATATAAAAGAAATCCTTCGTAATCATATTTATGATAACATACACCTCGCTTGCCTCTAGCCTCACCCCTGGAGATACAGAGGATAACAACTTTAAAATCTATTAACATTGTTAAATTGTTATACCAAGTTGAATTGTGTATCATTAGAGGAAATTATATATATATATATATATATATATATATATATATATATATATATATATATATATAGATAGATAGATAGATAGATAGATAGATATTAAGGTTTAATGCGAGGGTATAATAATCTATCGATGCTTACGTCTTAAGGTACGGGCCACATTAAAAGCACTTCAAGTGGTATTAGAATCAATCTATTTTAGTATTTTCTTATATAGACTCAGTTGTTTGTGTATTGTCTGATATTGGTGAGTTTATTTGGTTATTATGTGTTATAGAGGCGCTTCTAACGAGTGAACGAATGTGGCTGATACTCCGGCCGGACAACCACCCCCCCAAGTCATTTGAAAGATGCTTTTAATTTTTGCTCTTAATGAAGAAAAAAATTTAGTATCCTATCATTTCTTACTTTAAAGGAATATTATAAATTTGTAATTGTAAGATATACTTATTTAAACTAGCAATTATAAAAAGGAACCCTTATATTAACGATGAAATTGTTTCATAATACCTTGGCAGAATCTATTTTCCTAAAAAAATGGTTGTGGCATTTCTATCTTTATTTTTGGGTGCTCATTTATGTAACCTACAATATAAAATGTGGTTAAATCAAATGATTATTACTATGTATTTCTGTAGTAATTTTATAACAAAATATATGAACTAGACGTAATATTGAATTAGCTATTCCGGTCAAGGGCCCTCACCCCTCCATTAGAGCCTCACTCGTGGAGTACAGCCGAAGGGAGGAGACGTGTTGGTTGGACGATCAGCTCTTCAAAAGTTTGTCTTGATAAGTGCGCTTATTTCCTTACTGGATCATTCATCACCCGTCCTCAGAATATATTCTGAGCCTACCAGAAGTAACAACTGTGAGTATAGTAGAGTAGGAGGGTTCATTTTCGGGAGGCAAGCCGGGTTTAAAAGTTGCTCCTGACGGCGCCATGTTTTGTGTCGTTTTTAATAGTTACGTTACAGACTCAGCCACGGTCATGATAAGTTTGTCGAAGGTTAGACTAAGTCAGGACACATCGGGGAGGGGATTTAGGGATATGGCAATACAACAGAATGCCTCGATGATTGGGAAACGTGAATTCCCAGCCGACCACCTTACAGCAGTCGGTATGACATGTAATAACCACGAAATTGTTTGAAAATTGGTGTATACTTATTGCATCAACCTATGACAGTTAAGTAAGGGATGTTGTAAGTATAACTCATACACACAATCCTACGTATTTAATGTAGGAAAACCAATTAAGGTGTTAGACTATTGTACCCCAATTGGATGTTCGATAACTGTGTGGGTTGTAATGGTTGTTAGCGGGTACACAGTGGTGTACTTTGATCAGTTTTTCCCACTTGTAGTATCATAAACCCCTTGTGTAAGGGCTGTTAACCTACATTCTTTGGTTTAACATTCAAGTTTGATTTGGAGAGTTTGATACTTTTCACTGGAAGTTAACTAGACGCATTAGTGAATCAAGTGCCATCTCTGGCTATGGGGTTTTATACTTTTTTCTTTCCACCAAATTACTTTTCCGCCTGGTGTAGTTTTTTTTTTTTTTTTTGTTACTCTGAAGGCAACGCAAGATGAATAAAACCACCATGCAAACATGATTAATTACATTGAAATGAACATTTGAAATGAACATATTACTCAAGCATATTGGGGCATGTGGAGCTTCATGGCTGTGTTCTTAAGTGGCTCCTGTTCATAACTCCTTTTCGTCCATTAACGACGAAACCGAAATTTACCCCCTTTTGAACTCGAATGATTTATTCTGTTTTCGTACCTTTTATTTTTTTTTTTTTTACCATGGTGGATGATTAACAACGACACGTTTGGTAAATATATTTTCTTTCTTTCTTTCAAACTATTCGCCATTTCCCGCATTAGCGAGGTAGCGTTGAGAACAGAGGACTGGGCCTTGAGGGAATACCCTCACCTGGCCCAATTCTCTGTTCCTTCTTTTGGAAAATTAAAAAAAAAAAAAACGAGAGGGGAGGATTAGAATGCATTAATGTCTTTTATCAGTTTAACTCAACAAACACTTTTATGAGAATCGTTAGTTTGGTGTAGTAGTAGATTTACCTTAAATTGCGCAGCAATATTTGTTTTGGTTTTTTTTTACCCCAGCTTTTGATATCTTTTATTTATTTATTTTGCTTTGTCGCTGTTTCCCGCGTTAGAGGTAGCGCAATACACACTGCTTTTGATATGTCTTTGAATTCGTGGCTATACCTTCTGTCAGCAGCAGGATTGTGAATGGCTGCAGCACATTTGAGATTAAGGAAATGATGAGAATGATGGAAATGAATGCTTTATTTCAAAGAGATGACGTTAAGACCTTAAACCTGTTGCCTTTAGATAAGAAATGACAGTCATTTGTAAGAACTAACACGCACATGCAGATCAAAGTAATAGCACATTTTCATTGGTATTGCGAGGTAACGCTCTGTAGTGTTCATTGGCTGTATGAGGTAACGCTCTGTATTGTTCACTGGCTGTTCGAGGTAACGCTGTATTCATGGGTAGTGCGAGGTAACGCTCTGTATTGTTCATTGGTCATGCGAGGTAACGCTCTGTATTGCTCTGTTAAAGCGAGGTAACGCTTTGTATAGTTCATTGGTAATACTTGGTAATGCGAGGTAACACTCTGTATTGTTCATTGGTCATACGAGGTAACGCTTTGTATTGTTCATTGGCTGTACGAGGTAACGTTCTGTATTGTTCATTGGCTGTACGAGGTAACGCTCTGTATTGTTCATTGGCTGTACGAGGTAACGCTCTGTGTTGTTCATTGGTCATACGAGGTAACGCTCTGTATTGTTCATTGGTCATGCGAGGTAACGCTCTGTATTGTTCATTGGCTGTACGAGGTAACTCTGTATTGTTCATTGGTCATACGAGGTAACGCTCTGTATTGTTCATTGGTCATACGAGGTAACGCTCTGTATTGTTCATTGGTCATGCGAGGTAACCCTCTGTATTGTTCATTGGTCATGTTAGGTAACGCTCTGTATTGTTCATTGGTCATGCGAGGTAACGCTCTGTATTGTTCATTGGCTGTACGAGGTAACTCTGTATTGTTCATTGGTCATACGAGGTAACGCTCTGTATTGTTCATTGGTCATACGAGGTAACGCTCTGTATTGTTCATCGGTCATACGAGGTAACGCTCTGTATTGTTCATTGGTCATACGAGGTAACGCTCTGTATTGTTCATTGGTCATACGAGGTAACGCTCTGTATTGTTCATTGGTCATACGAGGTAACGCTCTGTATTGTTCATTGGTCATACGAGGTAACGTTCTGTATTCATTGGTCATACGAGGTAACGCTCTGTATTGTTCGTTGGTCATACGAGGTAACGCTCTGTATTGTTCATTGGTCATACGAGGTAACGCTCTGTATTCGTTGGTCATACGAGGTAACGCTCTGTATTGTCTCCCGCGAGGGAAGGGTTTGGTGTGCGGAGCCGCCATGGGGGCACTCGTTCACTACATAACTGACACTATTTAGAGGAGGATCAGAAACACGAGAATGATTTCAAACGACTTAGACCACCATTTGGCGTTCGTTTCTCAACCACTCTCGCCTTGTTTAGAGCAGTTTTCCGGTATGAATGATAAACTCTCGCCTCTTTACATGAGCCGTCGTGCGGTTGCGAGGACGAATTAGGTGGTCGGTAAAGCCAAGTTTTGGCTTTTAAAATGCCCAAGTAAATGCGTGGACCATCCATTAGGTAAAGTTGCGGGAATCCCACAAAAGCTGTACAATAAATAAAAAAAAGAAATTCAGATGCCAGCGTTCACATCAGGTAATCATCATTAACTGCTAATGATAATGTTATTAACCCGTTATGACTCGATGAAGAACATGATTAGTGTGTGTGTGTGTGTGTGTGTGTGTGTGTGTGTGCTGGTGTTTGTTCTCGTCCTCGCTAACGTAGGCATCACGTTCAGGGGTTAGATTTGCTGTGTACGATGTGGCTGGCGGCGGGTATGGCACGTCTTCAGATCACAGCTTTGCCAGCCATACTTGCCTGAGAGACAGACATTAACCTGGATCTGCTGCTGTGTGGCTGAGGGAGAAAGCGGGCGGACTGCTGCAAGCCTAATAGCAGAAAGCGCCATTATTATACAGAGATGAGAAATGAAATTGGCTTAACTGGACACCATGGACGGTATATATATATTTATTTTTTCTAGAGAGATGTGACGAGATAATTGGGCTCATGAAAATGAAGAAGAGAAAAAAAATATTGTTAGCTCGAAGCGATGATGCATTATGCGAAGGTTTCGTCAGTTGGCGTATGGTTAAAGACGTTTGGCTTTCGGAATCGTGTAAAGCAATGGCAATTGTGACATGAAAATGCAGTGTATTAGAAATATCCTTTTTATGTCGGTGGAACCAGGATGTAACAAGTGGCAGCCAGACCAGGGGTGTGATTGTGGATGGAAACGATTGTTCAAAAGGAATGGTTGGGTGGTAAGGCTCGCTCGCTTGCCTACCTTACCCCCCCGCCCGCGGTCGTTAAAGTCGTATGTAACAACAGGTTGGGTCGATGCATTAGGAAATGGCTTGGGCAGGAAGTTGTAAGAGGGAAATTGGGAGTAACGTTCAGCCAAGGGAGATCATTCGCGGTTTCCGTTCGTTTAAGGAGCAAGAGAAAGAAGTAGTGATCTACCGTTGTGATCCGGGCTATCGCGTTGTGTGTGCGGGAGAGTACGGCTTTGAGCTGCTGTGGTTTTGAAATTTGACGAATTCAAGTCTTTATTCAATGTAGATTACTAAAAAGTAATGTCTGTAAAGGAGAGGAGAAAAGAAATGTTTCTCAATAGTAAAAGCTTGAGAAAGATGGCAGTCGGTGGTTGTCGTAAACAACCTCCCTGGCTCTGAATGGCTTCTACAGCTCCCGTGATCTGACAGGAAGTCGAGGCCCATCTCTACACGGTTTTTACCGGTCCTCAAAGGTGAAATTTTGCATCTAGTTCTTTCTTTGGGAAGATCTGTGATTGGATGTCGTTACAGTGACGTGAAGCATATCGTCTCCATTGTATATATATATATATATATATATATATATATATATATATATATATATATATAATTTTTTACGGCATTAACTTTCACATCACGAAGCTGCTATGGTATTTTGACGAGTGTATGAAGAAATTTGCATTGTGCACTTGCAGATTGTACAAGGTGAGTGGGATTTATTACGGCACATGTACTAAAATGTCATTTGATTCTGTAATAAGGATCACATAAATGTGAAAATGAAGATCTCGCCCACTCTATTATTCAGATTCAAGTAAAATTAAGGTAATGAAGACGCATCCTTCGTTTGATAGTGTAATCATTTGGTCATTTCAAGAATGGGGAAGGTTTAATACGGGAATATATATGCTCATACAAATGTGTTTTTGTGGTGCATAATGTTCCACAAATTGCGTACAGTATTGAAATATGTAGGTTAAGATGGTCACTTTTAATCACAAACAAAGGATCTTTCATTCAAGACAGTTTCTATTGGTTTGAATGGCATTTGTAAATACCGTTGAAATTGTACCATTATAAGATCTCTATAGTTTACCCTAAACGTTTTCTTTAATGAAACACGCACACACATTGACACACAGCTCGGTAACAGGCGATACTGTAATAAAGTGACGTACCTATTTGAAAATGTTAATCATGCCAGTTAACCTTTATTGTTTTGTATTCCTCGCAGGAAACTATATAAAAGAGCAGTTTTAATGCACAAGATACCATTTTGTTGGCATCATGCCTGGAGATAGACATACAAGCCAAAATGTAGGCTCTGAAATAAGTGAATTAGACACGGAGGTTAAGAATGAATATTACTCCATTAAGAAAGAACATTTGTTTTCATGCCCATAATTTAATGGGGAACAAAGACATTTTTTTTTTTACCGTGTTTAATGCGTTGAGGCATATAGGACGACGCGAAGAATAGGCACAGTGAAAGTAAGTGTGGAGTTGCCCAACTATGCTTGGAGGAATCAGTAGAGAACATAAACTTGTTTGTTGAAGAAACTAACACAGGAAATGGCGATATATATATATATATATATATATATATATATATATATATATATATGATTTATACTTAATCGCCATTTCCCGCGTTAGCGAGGTAGCTTAAGGAACAGAACTGAGCTTTTAGAAGGAATATCCTCACTTAGCCTCGCCATTTCGAGACAGAAACCGTTTGTCAGAGTACACAGGAATTCCCTTCTTTTCTTTACCATACCGTGTAATGGATGTATTATTTAAATCAATTGTCAACCTAAACATTTGACCGATTTTATGGTTGAATTACCATTTATGACGAGCCTGAACGGTTGCTGAAATGTTCTAACAACGAAAAGTGCGAAATTTGAGTTGTTCTTCACCCAGGTGTACACGTCCGTCAGAACTGTACTCTTGGGTACTAGGGCATGACACGTAACATGACACCAGTTCATATAGCAAGCAGAGATACGGCCAGACAGCATGAGCGAGAGGAAAATGGAGGTACGTGTCGCTGGGAAGGAAGTTGGTTCATGTAAAGTGTGTGTTTGACATGTCTGGATCCCCTTATTGGTCCTTCAGTCTCCGTCGCGTGTTAACCGGGTAAAGGAATGGATATGAATTTCTTCAAGACGTTTGGTTAAATGCTACCAGTGGTTGAATATCATACGTTGCAACGTGGGAATGAACCAGTTAGCCGTTGTATGACTATAGTAGTTCACAAAATCCATCCAGCAAGTCTTTATGTACAATTTTTTCTCTTCTGCTGTAAACTCATATAACCCCGTCCGGGAGACGGCGAATCTGTGCCTTTTATTCGCTTTAACCAGAGGAAGTACTTTCACTACCCTGGCGGATATATTTTGCTTCCTGAATTTCTCCCACTTGATGGTCTTCCTTTATAAATGTTTTGCTTCCGTTGTGTGTGTGTGTGTGTGTGTGTATATATATATATATATATATATATATATATATATATATATATATATATATATATATATATATATTCTTTCAAACTATTCGCCATTTCCCGCGTTAGCGAGGTAGCGTTAAGAACAGAGGACTGGGCCTTTGAGGGAATATCCTCACCTGGCCCACTTCTCTGTTCCTTCTTTTGGAAAATTAGAAAAAAAATGAGAGGGGAGGATTTCCAGCCCCCCGCTCCCTCCCCTTTTAGTCGCCTTCTACGACACGCAGGGAATACGTGGGAAGTATCCTTTCTCCCCTATCCCCAGGGATAATATATATATATATATATATATATATATATATATATATATATATATATATATATATATTATATTCCTATGAGTCCACGGGGAAAATGAAACACGATAAGTTCCCAAGTGCACATCCGTGTAATAATCACATCATCAGGGGAGACACGAGAAATATAACAGGAATTGTTAAAATTTCCAAAGGAAGATGATGACAGTTGGTGAGGAGTGTGGATTAAGAGATGTGGGATATGTGGAGCAAGAATATTTTGCGTGGCGTTTGGTTAAGAAGAATAGTATGAAGTGTGGGTCAAGAGGGGGATGGTTTTGACCAAGTGGTGTGAGTCAGTCGGTGTAGGAGTGTTGGTCTAAACAGGTGGTGTAGGCTGTCGATACAATAGGTGGATTGGGTTATAGATTAAGATGTTATGGGTTGTAGATGAGGAGGTGGAGTTGACTGGATCAGAAAGTGGTATGGTTTGAGGATCCAGAGGTATGGATTGTCGATCAAGAAAGGTGTTCTTGGATGTCGATTATGTGATGTGATGTTTGGATTCGATGCTGTGTGACATGTGGATCGCGAGTTGTGTTGTATGGAACAAGGGAGGTGTGGGATGCAGATCAAGAACTGCAGGGTACAGATCAAGGGATATGTGGGGTGCAGATCAAGAGAGGCGTGGAATGTGGATCAAGGGAGGTGTAGGGTGCAGATTAAGATATGTGGTATGTGGATCAAGGGTGGTATAGGGTGTAGATCAAGAGGTCTGTGTGGATTATCTGAGGTGTGCATCAAATGGCATGTAGGGTGTGGGTCAAGGGAGGTGTGGAATGCAGATTGTTGATCAAGGGAGGTGTGGAATGCAGATTGTGGATCAAGAGAGCTGTGTATGGTGATGCGAGGTGTGGGTTGTGGATCAAGGGGAGGTCTTGGTTATAGACTGAAGAGGTGTGGCGCAAGAGAGAGAGGTTGGGAGGGGTACAGATCAAGAGAGGTGTTGGATGTGGTTCATTGGAGGTGTTGAGTGCATATCGAGAGGTGTGGGGTGCAGATTGAGGTTTAATGTGTGGATCAAGGGAGGTGCGAGTTGCAGATCAAGAGAGGTGAGGGTTGTGGATCTTGGGAGGTAGTGCTAGGTATGGATTGAGGGGAATTGGTATGAAGCTTGTATCAAGATAAGTGGTGTACGATATGAATCGAGAGGTTTAGATGGAGGAAGAGAAATGATGTCGGAAAGTGGAGCAGGGTATGCTAAAAAGGGAGGTGATGTAGAGTGTAGATTATCAAGAATAACTTTACCCAACCTGCCATTTAATGAAGGTGCTCATGGGTTCTTTTCTAACCATTCCTAGCCTCATTGTTCATGATGTTTTATTCATTATTATTACTATTAGTAACACTATAGCTTGATCAATATATGTAATATTTTGTAAAACTGTTACAATTGTATCCATGAAAACTAGTCATTGAAGTTTCATCAGTTAGTGACTGACATTGGCTGGGAATGGAACCCTGTTTTTATCATATAAACCTGCAATTACTTGTACTAATATCTTTAAGGAACATAACCCTTGTTATAAGTGAGGGAGACCAGTAAAATTAATTTTTTCGGTTGCTCATCATTCTGACCCTATATTCAATTGTAGATAGTGGTTTGTGGGCAGCCAACGATGAGGGAGGTGTATATTACCAGTCCTACCCACCTAGGTATCAGGAGGGTTAGTGATGGCTGTGTAGTGAGCCAGCACTTCAGTTGTTGTCAAGTTGCACTCCTCTGACCCAGGTAGCTGTCTTTTCTTTCTGCCTCACCCACATATAGATTGCTGGCATTCTGTCCACATACATAGGCTCTCCTTGTCACAGTTAACACGTTCTTCATAACTAGATTTTCCTGTGGCGAATGCTGTGCTATCCCTGCCTTTTGGCAAAATGTTAGGAGCAATAAATAGTAGTATTAGGTAGATACATTAGGTAGTGGTAGTTGGTAGGAACAGTAGGTAGGAACCTCTGTAAACACTGTGCTAGAGTTGCCCTCTGCCAGTGGCCTGCTAAGGGTGAGGCACTTAGAGGCTAAGAAGTGGCACTACAACTGGAGTTCACTTGTAATAGACTCTGTTGCCATGGCCACCCTGAGGGACTTCCAGAAGATGTAGATAGACAGGTGCAAGTAATTTAGTGAATATTGCCCCACAGCATATGACATCTACCAGTGTTTAGAAAAAAGAAGTGAAGTGCTTGCTAACCTAAACTTACCATTCCTCATTGAGCATCATTCTCCTTTGAGATCTTTGTCAAAAGTTAAAAACTTGTATAGCCCCTTTATTAAGGTAGGTGCTTATCAGTGGAAGGTGTAGTCCTCTTGCAATGGACAGGAAGGGAACTAACATGTTCAGTTAGGAAGTTATGGGTCCCTGAGCTCATGGTAGCATATTTTCATTATAATGTAGTATTTTCCTGCTTAGGCATACTTAAAACCTGTTGTGCATTTGGGTAACTTAAGTCTCAAGTTGTAGGTAAAGGGATAGGCACTAAAGTAAAACATTGGTGAAAATTATTGTATTTTTATTTCGTCTTTACTTTTAAATAAAGGCTTACCAGCCTAGTACTGTCTGTCTTATGTACAAATATACAGCAGATTTTTACATTCACAAAGAACTTGTTGTGAAGATGTCTATATGTACATTATATTTTCTAACTTTTGGGAGAAAATGCAGGTAACAGTGAGTATGGGTGACATGATTGGTCCTTCTTATGTGCTGTAGTTTTGCACTGCTAACAACTTTGTAGAATAATGCATCCAATGTAGTTTTAGTCCTTCAAGGTAAAGGTTTTCGTTCAACTTGATTGAATACAAAAATATAATTATGTTAACAGGTAAAATAATGTTTTATCTGGTTATTTAATTCTGACATGAACTTCATTATTATATGACAGTCATTTTGCTGTCAAACGGGGAAGACAAGAGTTAGTGTTCAAGAAAATGCTTGCACAAGCATAAAAATCCAACATACAGTACTGACATTTTAAATTAAATCCACCCTATGTAAATAAGGAATGGAGTAATGATAGATAAATATGTACTTGTGACTTTTCAAAATACTTGTTAAACTTTTCATAAACCTACTGAGTCTGTGACAAAGACGAATAGAATTCAATGCAGAATATCTGAAACTTTTGAACTATTCCAAATGGAACTTTAAATTGTAATGTAGCACTAGTGTGCTACAAGTTCCTTTTACTCCTTTTTAAATTCAACACAAAGAAAGTTTTTAATTGGATACAGGAAATTTGAGTTCAAAGACAATGAGGTAGAGAAGTCATGTACAATTACTTATCAAAACTGTAACTTGTGACAATAAAACCTAATCATTAATCACATTACCATTGAAATATACCGTAATTAGTAATCACTTAAAATCAAGACCGAATGTAAAGAAAACTTATTGCCAAAACATTTAATAGTAAAAATTACCTATAAAAATCAAGTCCTTGCAAGTCAAAATTATGAATTTTAACTCCTAAAACATGATGTATACAATTAGGCAATTTTGACATGAAGCTATACAATTATAAATCATAGAGTGGGATAAAAGCAAAAAATTTTTCTGAACTAGTAAGTTTTCTGCAAGTTTCATTATCACGTAACTAAATAAAGCAATAATAAAGCAATCAAATAATGCATAATCATATTCGCAAAGTTCCTAGAAAAAATATACAACAAAGTATTGGAATCCTAAAATCCTTCATAAACACAATATGAGAAACAACCAGATGCAGTAAATTTTCAGCTATTTTTCTACTACAGATGTCTGGATACCTTTTATAGAAATTAATTCATAAATACCTTCAGGAAACTTTGCAAACTCAAACTCGGTACTGTCCATTGTGGCCCCAAGCATCTTTTAGAAGTCACAAAATTTGTTAGCCATTTTCCTAACCAAGCATTCAAAGCACCAGTTCACATTCACCACAGATGAGAAAGGAAACCACAACTTCTGACTAAAATTATCCTGATTATTCAGAGTCCACCACCTTTAGCTGCAGCATCACCCTAATACATGTTTTTTGTACATGATGTTCATTTGTTCAAGGAAAACAAAGGTGAGAACTGTGTGTGGACCCAGTCGCATGTAATATGGGGTGAAACCCTTCCACAAAGAGAAGAAACCTTCATTACGTACGACTTTCGAGAGGACATCAACTGCACCTCTGTATTCTGGTTTACCATCAATCATTTTCATATTCTGAATCCTGAAAAAGAAATTATTTTAAGTTTCCTGAATTCAGTAACATGGTCGTCTAATTCAGTAAAATGGTCGTCTAATTTTCTTCCTTGCATATTCACAGTTTATGTTAATACACATAGTATATACTTCAAAATATGTGCATGAAGGTGGGGTGTATGGATATGCTAATCTACCAATGAATCAGTTTTGAGAGCCAAGAGGAAAGAGATATTTATATATTTGGATGTTCATGTTGAATTCATTACAGGGCATTAGTTCAAGGATGTGTATAAAAGATATGAGAGGCATTTTATACATGATCCATCCCTTGGAAATAGGAGAGAGACTTCAATAACAAAGAAAATTTTCCAGGAAAAATATCTTGGATAGATTCTTGGAGAGTTGGGATTGTAACTTTGCTGCAGCACACTGAAGAAAAGTGACAAGAGCATGAAATTGGCATGTGAAAGAGAGAAGCGTTGAAGTTCAGAGTTTATGAGCAAGATATGTTCAAAACATATACAAAAATGGGGTTTAGTTTTTATTTTGGCCACAAAGTAGTCAAAATACTGACGGCTAATGATGTCATTATGCTCCTCTCACTATTCATCTGCCACACCAAGTTGGTGAATGTTTAAGTACAGCACAGGTTAGATAATTATTATATAAAATGTTTCACTTTGTAACGTAGGGCATTTACACGTAAATTTACATTATTTTCAGATATGTTATGTTACATTTTACTTATATAATTTTCAAATACATTTATCCACAGTTTTGTATAGAATAGTGATATTCACTGCATGATGACCTACCTTCACTTTTTCAAGAATATTTTTCTCTAATTTCCTCTATATCTGACTGAGATAACTTCCCTATCATGATCAAAATCACATTCTTATAATAACAGCTCAACATCCACTAAATGTGAACATCATTAGTGTCCCCATGACAATTGCCAATTTGCTGCATCATGCATGCATGGCTGTTGCAGGAAGTAGAAACTGCACACTGTACATTTCCCCTCGGCTTTATATAAAATTGATGATTAACGTAGCAGGATTTTTTCTGATGCAAATCATAGTTCCTAGTAGAATAAGGCAACTGAAAATTGTACCTTCAGAGGAAGGCAACCAAAAAAAGTAAGACTGCAGTTGCTGTGCTGAGCCCACACTTCTATGGTTGCAATTATAATTAGGCTAAGTAATGGGCATGCTAGAGAGAGACGACTGGATGTAACTTGAGAAGGGCAGGTGGAGGTGAGAGTGAAAGTCTGTCAAGGCTTTAGGAAAAGGAAAAATGTATGGGTGAGAAGAGGGTGTTGAAAATGAGAAAAAAAGGCTTATGTGAAGAGGTACCACAAGACTACACAAAGAATGGCAAAACATGAGAATAAATGTAACTTGGAAGTGGATGAGGAATGGAAGGTATTTAGGGCACAGTGCTTACAAACGTGAAAGAAGCATGTGGCAAGGAAAAGCTGGAATGTAGGCAAGCGAGAAAGGGTAATGAGTGGTGCGAAGAAGTAAAAGCAATTAGGATGGAAAATTACAGTAACTGTGGGAGAAGGTCAGTAGAAAGAGATACTGAAATGGCAGCATGGAAACTGGAAGGAATGCAAAGTACTGTATGTAGATGGAAGTTGAGCTAAAGTCTACGCAACAGATTCAAAATTTAAGGGCTGGTAATGATTTTGGGAAGATTCTGCAATCATTTAGTTATAAGATGAAGAAAGTTCATACACAGATAGATGAGGCATTGTTGTAAATAATGGTAAATGCAATAAGTTATGCTTACTAACCTTGTCTTTGCAATATCAACTGGCATAGAAGCAGCTGTGGTTACCAAACCTGAGATCATTGAGGCACAGAAGTGGAGGAAAATGTTGTCATTGAAGTAACCTGAAAAAATGCATTTAATGAAAGTAAAAATGGTACCACCATGCAATTTGAAAGGTATTTGTTCCTTAACAGATGTAACCCAGCCTAATGGCACCCATTCAGTGAAATCAGGTAACTCAAAACAATCGCTAAATCAGTTTAGCCAACATACCATGGAAGGTGTGTGCTTAGGGGGATATTAAAAATAACATGAATCATAACAAACACATTGGGTAGACATAGTAGGTAGGATCATTATTAGGCAGGGGCCTCTGAAAACACTGCACCAGAGTTGCCCTCTGCCAGTGGCCTGTTAAGGGTGAGGCACTTTTGCTGTGGCCACCCCTTGAAGGGGTTTCTGAAGGGAATAGATGTCAGATATATATATATATATATATATATATATATATATATATATATATATATATCCCTGGGGATAGGGGAGAAAGAATACTTCCCACGTATTCCCTGCGTGTCGTAGAAGGCGACTAAAAGGGAAGGGAGCGGGGGGCTGGAAATCCTCCCCTCTCGTTTTTTTTTTTTTTTTTTTTTTTTTTTTTTTTTTTTTTTCCAAAAGAAGGAACACAGAAGGGGGCCAGGTGAGGGTATTCCCTCAAAGGCCCAGTCCTCTGTTCTTAACGCTACCTCGCTATCGCGGGAAATGGCGAATAGTATGAAAAAAAAAAAAAAATATATATATATATATATATATATATATATATATATATTTTTTTTTTTTTTTTTTTTTTTTTTTTTTTTTTTTTTTGTCGCTGTCTCCCGCGTTTGCGAGGTAGTGCAAGGAAACAGACGAAAGAAATGGCCCAACCCTCCCCCCCCCCCATACACATGTATATACATACGTCCACACACGCAAATATACATACCTACACAGCTTTCCATGGTTTACCCCAGACGCTTCACATGCCTTGATTCAATCCACTGACAGCACGTCAACCCCGGTATACCACATCGCTCCAATTCACTCTATTCCTTGCCCTCCTTTCACCCTCCTGCATGTTCAGGCCCCGATCACACAAAATCTTTTTCACTCCATCTTTCCACCTCCAATTTGGTCTCCCTCTTCTCCTTGCTCCCTCCACCTCCGACACATATATCCTCTTGGTCAATCTTTCCTCACTCATCCTCTCCATGTGCCCAAACCACTTCAAAACACCCTCTTCTGCTCTCTCAACCACGCTCTTTTTATTTCCACACATCTCTCTTACCCTTACGTTACTCACTCGATCAAACCACCTCACACCACACATATATATATATATATATATATATATATATATATATATATATATATATATATATAATATATATATATATTTTTTTCATGGTTCTACCTCACTGAAGCAGGGGGTAGCGTTGCTATTTCCTGCATGGTGGGATGGCGATAGGAATGGATGAGGCAAGCAAATATGAAAATGTACATGTCTGTGTATGAGTATTGTATATGTTATGTATATATATGTTGGAAAGGATCACAATTTTGCACGTGATCAAGATATTCCTATGAGTCCATGGGGAAAATGAAACACGAAAAGTTCCCAAGTGCACTTTCGTGTAATAATCACATCATCAGGGGAGACATGAGAGAAATATAACAGTCAGTTGATATACATCGAAGAGACGAAGCTAGGACGCCATTTGGTAAACATGTGTACTTGGGAACTTTTCGTGTTTCATTTTCCCGTGGACTCATAGGAGTATATGTATATGCGTGTGTATGGGCTTTTATGTATATATGAGTGGATGGGCCATTCTTTGTCTGTTTCCTAGCCCTACCTCGCTGACGCAGGAAACAACGACCATGTATGACAAATATAAATATATGAGTGGATGGACCATTCTTCATCTGTTTCCTGGTGCTACCTCGCTGAGGCAGGAAACAGAGGTCAAGTATTAATGAATTTTTTTCCTCGTGTTCATAAAGTGGTGACCAGAACTTACGATCAATTCTATTTGCAAATATTTAGTATCTAGTTATCATGTATGATGAACCAGTACAAGAACCCACCATCCACAACCAAGCCCCGCAGACTACATGGTTTACCTCAATTACCTAATATGCATGGGTTCAACCCATAAAGAGCACACTGCCCTACATACCTTGACTGTATTCTTTCATCTTCCTGGTCTTCCCATGCTCCATCTGTTTTGAACATACTAGCTATGTGCTAGCCCTGCCTTTTGGCAAAATGTTATAAGCAGTGGAAACAAGTTGTAGGTAGAAACTTTAGGTGGATACAAGTTGTAGGTAGAAACTTTAGGTAGAAGTATTCGGTAGGAACATTAGGTAGGAGCCTCTATGAACACTGTGCTAGACTTGCCAGGGGCCTGTTAAGAGTGAGGTAACTAAAGGCTAAGCAGCAGCACTGGAGTTCCCTAGTTATGGTGACTTGCTGTGGCCACCCCACTGAGGGAGTTCCAGAAAGGAACTGGAATAAGAGATGTAGATAGATCAGTCTCTTCACTCTTCCTTATCATATATCCAAACATGACTTCCAACAATTTTTCTCCTGTCAAACTCGCACCCGCAACTGACCTCTCCCTCAACTTTGCTTCGCCTAATAACCTTTTTTTTTTCCTCACAATAACTCGTAACTTCAATTCAAATGCCCTTCCAAACTATCAACAAACTTCACTTCCCATGCCCTTTCATCCCCTACAGACTATATACTTGCCCTTCTTTCCAAGATTCATATTTACCTCCCTTGCCACCCCTTTTAAAACAAAACAACCATGGTGACATCACCCATCCCTGTCTCTGACCTACCTTCGCTTGGAATCATTTCTTCTCTCTACTTAATGCACATGCCTTACACCCTTAATAAAAACTTGGAGCAGCTTTCCTCCCATTCTGTATATTCTTACGGCCTTCCACTTATGCATGTTTACATCATCCATAAGCAAAGATAAACCCTTAAAAAGTAGTATATTCTCTAAAGTGGTGTGGTAGGGTACTGGACCACAGAAAGGCGGGTGGGCAGCTGGTACGTACTGGAATTGTTTTCCTGCAGCATGATTTCACTTAAGATATTTAATAATGTACACACAAGTAAACAAGTGTTACTGGAATTCACCCCTATGAGGTTACAATGCCAGTGAAATACCACTGGTGAGGCTGTATCATTAAGAGTACAGTTTTATCAAAACTTTTTGCTCCAAAGTAGTCCACATTCCCATGCCACTCAAAGTATGGCAGGCTTGAGGTGTTGAAGTCTTTGAAAAAAGGTTCTGGGTAATTTAGGGGAGCATCAGGAACAGATGACTAATCCTTACTCTTCCATGCCTGTTCTTTCTTTACAAGGGAATGGTTTTCACACAAACACACCCCAGACAGCATTTTTCCCCAATCCAAGATATAAGAGACATGTATTCAACAAATTCTAATTTCCTTGTTCACCCTTTTGAATTTTTTTTTCTACAACTGGAATTAAACTTTTGTATCTAATAATTTCTCTGCAAGTTTCTCCTGTGTAAGAAGTAGTCTTGTACAAATGCAAATCAATATAAACTATTTTCTCCATTATTCTTAGTACATAGAACTAATGTTAGGACATTTCAGTAATACTTATAGGCATAATCATATATACTGTCCTTACCAGTTCCCAGAAGTGCCTGCTTGGCTTGTGAATATGATGCTAATTGTGCAGCATTGACAACCATGGCTCGCCCCATGGTAGGTATGGCTCCTCTCCACAAGGTGAAAAGACCCTCTTCTCTTGTCATTCTGATGAGGGCATCAAATACACTTTTGTAGTTACGACGTTCAGCTATGGGCAGTCTACCATCTGCAGTCATTCGAATTAGTGATACCTGAAATAATCACTAGATTATATTATGGCATCAAAGAAATACTAAAGCACATTAAATTCCTCAGAACACTTGTTTTAACAATATAATTAGCTACATATGATTTAATAAAATGAAAGGTCAGTTGCACAAATGATATGGGCCAATGAAAATCATCAAAATTCTAAAAACCACAGCATCTCAAAAATTAAGTTTACAGTGAATTCCAAAAAAAGATGCTTTCTTATAATGTTCAAGCATTCCTGTAAAGTGTTTCATTGCAAGATCTCCAGGAAAAAAATTTCATTTTGTTCTGATGACTTCAAGTCCAGTCAGGAAAATTTGACCCATTAACTCAAGGATATTTAATCTATAATTCGATAATCAAAAAACTCATATTTCAGAAATATCTGAGCAATTATGTGCATGAATTTGGGTAATGTAAGTGCACGTTAGAGAATAAATGGTACAGTATTTAAGTGAATGATTTCAAATTCATGTAAGAATATGTCCTGTCAATTTAACATTACAATGGTTATCTTGTATACTTATGGATGGGGTATAATGCTAAAGATGGAGAGAAATGGCAAATGTTGGATACTATAGCAAGTGTAGAGAGGAGACCTACAGTTGTATGGGGATGATACCAAACTGTTACAGAATATGAAAGTGAGGGAGAAATTATTTGTGGCAGTCCAAATATAATTTCAGAATGGGTAGTAAAAACAAAGTGCCTATAACATTATGAATTACATGCCTCATTGCAAAAATGCTGTCTACTACACCTCTTCACTTTCTAATTTCATCTTTTTCTTCAGTTATGTGAGGTCCAGTAACCTAATCATTTTGCCATCTCCACAATTCTAGTCATTGCCAACTTTACTAATTAGTCTTGCTCCTCTCGAATCTAACTAATTTCTACTGTACCTTTCTTCGTTTCGGAAAACAATCCTTCATACAATCAGGCACATAACATATCCATTGTGCCATACACACTGCAACCTACCACCACTTTTTGTTTCACTAACCACCCCATCTATATCACTAGCATAACTGCTCATTTCACCCTGACTTTGTAATGTCTTCCTTTCCTACAATATTAAGACTGTGATCAATTTGTATCTGCTGTCTCAATACCCATGACTCATAAAAGAGCAGGCCTTGGAAAAGATTTTATGGGCAATGAAAGATGCAAAACAAGATAGATAAGCCCTTGACTACTATTTTCGATGTTGAGAGGAAAATACCACAGGAATCCAAATTTATCGATGTAAAGCTGAAATTTGAAAATAAAATAAGATCAGAGCCCTGAAATTATAATCCAGTTAGCTTAACATTTGTTACTGGAAAACGTTTGGAAACCATCATTCGAGATAAAATTGTAAACTATTCAGAGGACCACCGCTTAATAAATTAACCATTCTCACCATGGTTTTTAACGAAATTGCTCATGTCTAACATGGATGTTGAAAGTACAGCAGTTGATGTCATCTATTTAGATTTTTGAAATGCATTCTATAAAGTTCTGCATCAAAGGCTTCAAGCAAAAAGCTGTCACATGGTACTGATTGGGTTGAACTTGTGGATATCCAAGAAATTGACTGACCGAACCTAAACAAAGAGATGCAATTAATGGTCTAGCCTCAGAATGGTCAGACAATAACAACTGGTGCAGGGTCAGTCTAGCAGACCGGATCTCTTTCTCATAATGTATATTAATGATATGAATTATGAGCTGCATCGTGAAATATCAAAATCCACAGATGATACTAAGGTGGGAAATAAATCTACATGTAAACTGGAACATCTACAGCTTCAAACTGGCAGAGAAGAACTGATGGACTGTGCTAAAAGTGGCAAACTAATTTCAATATCAGTAAGTTCAAAGTTCCAGTTTTACATATCAGTAGTAAGAACAAAAAGGTGAGCTACAATATGATTTCCGTTGAGCTGCAGAAGGTAAACGAGGAAAAGTCTTGGGCATAATAATTTCTATTGATGTAAAACCAAGTAAGCAGTGCACTGAAGCGGTGAAAAACAAAAAGGAAAAGAGATTCTTAGATTCACAGGTACGACTTCGTCTATGAAAATCATATTTACTCTCTGCAATTCCTGAGTGCATCCCCATCTTGAATATTATTCAGTTTTTGTCACTTGAAAAGAAATGGAAAAAGTACAGCACTGAGCCACAAAAATGATACCCAGATTGAGAGAGAAATCCTGTGAGAGCCAACTAAACAACATTAATCTATTAAACGTTGAAAGGAGAATGTTGAGCTGAACAAATACAGGTATTCCAGATTACTAAAGATTATGATGATAATCTTGATCCACGAAGTTACCCAAGACTTTGTTCGAATGATTTCTCTCATAGTAATGGATACAAATTTGTAGGCAAACGCTTTACTTGTATGAGGTCAAGTACTATTTTCTCAACTGACATTAACATATGAAATGAAGTACCAATCAGTCCTTGAAAGCAGTACTATAGATAACGTTTAAGAAACCTTTCTACGTGTTTTGCTTAAAGTCCATGACTAAAATTATTTGTGCCTCCGTAGTCACAATGACTGTTTGCAGATTTCTGTCTTTCAATTATCTGTATACCTTTCTACTTTTACTACAGTAATATGCAAGTTTCTGATGTCTTCCACTGTTACAAACTGCTCCGAAGGGATTTGATGATCTGTTGCTGTTTGAATTCCTTTGTATCTCCAATCACCTGTTTACAGTGCCCTCTCCACCTCTTGCAGGCTTCTTTCTATGCTCTGTTGCTTTCCATACAAACTTCCTTTTTGTGCACCTACTTCCTAAACCATCCATTGCAAATTTGTTTCCATTGTGCACATACTTTCTGTATCCTTTGCACCTTTGTTTTCCATTCAAACTTCAGTTGTGCATCTTTCAAAATCATCCTTTGCTTTTCATACAAACATCCACTGTGCATCTACTTTTTTGCTTCCAAAATCACCCTTTGCTCCTTTACTTTTCATAGAAACTTCCCTTGTGTATCTTCCTACTTCTAAAAGCATCCTTTACACCTTTGCTTTCCATACAAACTTCCCTTGTGCATCTACTTATTTCCTTCCAAATAGACTGCAATTCTTCCTTTTATTTCTTTCTTTTTTCCTAAGATCATTGGTCTGCCTTTTATTCGTAAGCACTTTTTTTTTTTCAACATTTTATATTCTATGGGATATTTGTACTCCATTAATATTTTCTTGATGGTCAGCTTCATAGGTCATCTTGCAATGAAACAAAAATAATATTACTGTGAAGAAACTATTTTGCACTGTTGTGTGTTGTGATTGTGCAGTTACGTATTTCAATGTGTTAGTGCTTGCAAATACACAGAGGAAATGGTTAACAGTAAAGATGCAAATATGTATCATGACTTAATTGTGAAAATAAATCTCTTGGTTAGCAATTCCAGAAAAAAAGGTCTTAACGAGCTGGTGCTGATATCAGTTTCTTGCAAAGCATTCACGTTTCTCTGTCAAGCCTCACAATTCGCAAGAAAACAAAGCAAATTTTCAAAATTCAGGACAGATGCATCTTTGTATATCATAAATAAGTTTATGCAAAACAATTTTGAATGTGCATTAATCAAAACATCCAAACAATACCTCATCCTGTATGTGATAGTGCTGTATGAAAAAATGCAACTGCTTATTCAGAAAAATCTCAAAAAATATTGCAACTGCTTTAAGCAGAAAAATATCCAAGGAAATGCACAGTACCAAATGCTTCCTCTGTAACCTAAATACTTGCCTTTAATACTATATGGCTGAAGTCACACAAACTATTTTGGAACAGATTGCACAGAGCAGCAAAAAAAAAAAAATTAACAAATACTTCATAAGAGTTGGTAGGCAGCCACCGACCAGGGAGATATGTTACCAGTACTACCCACCTGGGTATTGGGAAGGTTAGTGATGGCTGCGTAGTAGCTAGCACTTCAGTTGTTGTCAAGGTGCACTCCTCTGACCCAGGAAGCTGTCTTTTCTTTCTGCCTCACCCAAACGTGGACTGCTGGGATTCTGTCCACAAACATACAATCTCTCCTTGTCACACATAACACTTGACAACACTAAACTCATGCAACTCATTCTTCGTAATTCTAGATTTTCCTGCGGTGAGCACTATGAGCTAGCCCTGCCTTTTGGCAAAATGATAGCAGCAATAGATAGAAGTAGTAGGAAGGAACATTAGGTAAAATTACAAGATTGGAACATTAGGCAGAAACATTAAGTAGTAGTCAGCAGGAGCTTCTGGAAACACTGTGCTAGAGTTGCACTCTGCCAGTGGCCTGTTAAGGGAGAGGCATTAAAGGTTGAGAAACCACACTGGAGTTAACCAGCTGGAGACCCTTTTGCCATGTCCACCCTACAAAAAAGTTCCAGAGGGAACAGTCATCAGAGATATAGTTAGAACATTGACTGGCCACTGGTAATCCATGCTGTATGCCAGGTGAATAACAACTACTTCCTTGGTCTGCTTCACTTATCAGGAAGAACTTTTAATGGGAACCTTAGATACACACATCATACACCCACTTACATGTGTGTGGTTAATGTTACTGACCATGAGTTAGCATGAGCCCACATAGGTATGAATCCTGGGTACAGCAGTTGTCCCATACTCAACCCAGGTGTTTTGCCTCCCCTCAAAGCTGGTACACATCATTACTAGATCTTTACACGTAACAACAATTATACAGAATAGTCGTAGTTGATACAACAACTGGAAAAAGTTATGTGATGCTTTAGATTTGATTGTGTTGAATGAGGCAGTAACAAGAGCAGAGATGATAGGACTTGAAGAGCAGATATAATCATGGAAACTAGACAAACCTCAAAACTCGACAACTTATACATGGTAACACAAATTGGGATGTGGACTTCAGCAGCCCAGAACCAGGGCGATATGGTGAAAGGCTTTGTAAAAGGAGTAGGAACAAGGGTACCTCTAACCTCAAATACATATAGAGTGTTAAGAAAAACAGAAGAATGGTGGAATTAAAGTTGTCAAAAGCAAGGTAACTTCAAGATATGCAATGGTGGTAATGATATGCAAGATATAAGGAAGCAAAGAATGAATATAGCATGATAAGGAAGGAGGAACAAAAATCTGAAAGGATTTGTGAACCAAGGAGTGAACTTTTAGTTAAAAAGCAGCTAAACAGGCTTAGGAGTTCAGAGGAATGTTTTCTGGAGGATGATGCAAGGATATATTAGGAACTGGATGTTGAAAAAAAAAAAAAAAAAATTGTGGAAAACACTATAGCCCCAACACTAGTGAGATGGGATGGGGAGGTTTTAGAAAACATTTGAAATATCTAGAAAGCTGCATACAAAGCTCATGTCTTGATGATTTTAAGTATTTAAGTGCTGAAGATGCACAAAAGACCTTCGATACACTGTTCAAGATGTCTTTGGGAGAATGGTAAAGTGCCATGGAATGGAAAAAGCAAACATACCCATAAACAAAAAACAAGACTAGGAAGAGGCACTGAACTGCATATCAGTCTCACTAATAAGTGTTGTCCATAAGGTACGGGAAAGATAATAAGATGAATGGCTTTCTACTGGATGGCATGTTACAAACTTCTTGGATTTCTACTAAATGGTGAGCTCTGTCTGTGACAAAAAGAGAGGAAAGGGCTAGGTAAAGCATTTATACCAGGACTGACATAAAGCATCTGAGACTATACTGCATGGGAGGATGATTAAGAAACCAGATCACCAGGCAAAAATACAGGGAAGAGACTAATGATGGTTGGAAGACTTTTACAGAAAAGAACAAAGGATGCATGTCAGAGGAACCTTCTCCAAATGATGATCACCGGGAGAGTGCCAAAGGGTTCAATTCAATGTGAAAGACTTACCTGAAGGTATGGAATTGTACCTGATAGTTGTCTAATGATGCTAAGATCATAAGGAAAGTGAAAAGAAAGTAGGAATAACTCCACTCGTATGGGGACCTAGTCTGATTCCAAAGTTGGTCTGATACACTGCAGATTAAATTCAACCTGAGCAAATGTAATGAGGATAGGACAGAGGGGAGGAATGCCTCAATATGATTATCATCTAGCAGGAAATATAGTTCAGTATTGTGTTGAGAAGGACTTTGAAGTTATCTCTTAACTTGTTGCTGGACTCCCACATTAAGAGAATAGGAAAGATGTCAAACTAAATGTGGGCAAATGTTAGAATACTTTTTATGAGCTGTTCATACCCTTCATCACACTTAAAATGCTTTAAGAGCTAGTAAAGAAAAATCAAAGGAGGGTGACAAAGATAGTACCAAAGTTAAGAGAGCTGAGCTACAAGGAAAGGTCAGACACTTTAAGTATGCCTACCTTGAAAGAGAGGAGTGACTTCACAACATTTTTTAAAACCGACAATAACCAATAATGGCTCTTCAGAACCCTAGGTCTATCTTGAAACATCTTACCTTGTGCCTCATAACTTTATACAAGTACTACATCTACAAAGCAGAAGTAATTTCTTTTTGCACCTTATTACCTTTCTCACTTGTTAGGTAACATTATGAACATTAGGAAGTATTGAACAATAGCCCCATTTACATGTACATGTTCACTCTCTAGCTATTATGTAAAACAGACTGAAACCATATGTAGCAAAGCTCCTAAGGCTATTCGTTGGTTTACCTTTACTACATATACACAATTTCAGCCCACTGACTGCATACCACCCACATATACCACATTGATCCAGTTCATTCTAAATCATGCATACCTCTTCCCCTCCCAAAAGTCTAGACCCAAGTAACCCGAAGACTCTCAATTCTTGTTTTCTTCTTGGTGTACCCCTTCCTCTTCCTTCCTCCATCTCTGGCACATTGATCCTCTTAGTCACATTATTTCTTCACTCGTTTTCTTCAAGCAAACCTGGTCAGGTCACTAGAGCAGACAGCACTTACTTCCACGCTTCCCTTATAAGGTCATTACTAAAGTGATCATCTCACTACATACCACATCATCCTCCAGCACATCCACCTTCATTTCTTTTGCATTCGTGGTCCATGACTCACATCCACACAAAACTGTAGGGATCACTATCCTTTCAAATATACCCATTTTCACCCCTAAGAGACAAACGCCTCTCCTTCCAAACATTACTTAATGCATCCAGGACCTTAATCTCTCATCTCCCACCCTATGACTCATCTCAAAATATGAAAATATGTTTTAGGAATTATGGAATATTAAACAGAAAACTTGAAAAAGTAAAGGAATTTCCTGATGAAGCACAGGAATGTAAACAATGGATGAAAGTAAAATGATGAAATACCCTTTGACTTTTATACAGCAGCGTTCAGTGTCCCTCTGCATGTATACACAATTGCAAAAGATTCCTTTAGGAAGTGATACATTTGCGTGCAAAGGAAAAAATCAAAAAGTTATATCAATACCTTTGGATTTGCCTGGTCCATTGCTGATTTAGGGCAGAGGGTGCGTGGTTGACATGTTTGACAACTCCCAACAAGACAGAAGGATGTGATGTTAATATCTACTTGTCTTTGTTTAAAATATAGGCATAAAGTAGATGGTGAATTTAGGAATATACAATTACACATGTCAGGAGGATAAAGGTTTTGTTTTTTCTCTTGAACCTAGCACTAATGGTAAATTACATTAATATATTTAAAACTATTACACTACTCGCAGAAAAAAATGACTGCGAGAATGGCTAGCAAGTACAGGCAAGATACTCAAGATTTTTTCTTTGGAAATATTCCATCACCTATCGTCCATTACCAAAGTCCTCCATCTTCCCAGGATTACTAGAACAGAAAAATGTCATTTCTAACATGAGAAGAAAAGCAGCTCAGGATGTTGGGGATGGCCTCCTGTGCTAATCTACCTCTTTTTGTAATCCTGCAAAAAATCACCATCATTCATATGTTTTTCATGTTATCCTTTTTCACTTTCCTCATATGCTGATACATATCACATGTTCCTCCTCATCACTTAGGTCATCCAACAATGCTCATATTTTCTGAGGTTACCATGTACGCAAAGCCTACAGGGTAAAGCCGTGCACCAATAATACTGATTGTAAGGATATCGAGGAGAGCAGAAATTTTTCCTATGCCCTCCCATCAACAGAAGAGACCTCTATATAACGCTAGTGGCATACAGCGGCTGAATAACAAAACAATGCCAAGAAAAGTAGAGTCGTGAAAATAGGAGACCTGCTTTAATGATTGTCGTATGATGACAGGAGCAGTTTGTTAAAGTTGAAGAAAGAGAAGACACTATGTAAGGTATAAGGACAAAGTGAGTACCTATAAAATGGAGGAGTACAGAAGAATGTAGAATACGAAGAGAATGCAGTCTCAATCCTATTCCAGAGTAGAACTGGCAAAGGTAGTTATAAAACATTGGAATCTTTAAGGAAAACTATGAGCTACCTGAAGAAAAACAAGTATGCAAAATTACAAATGGATCCAACGGAGCCATCAAATGAAAAATATATGGATCATTATTAAAATGACAAGGAATTGGGAAAACAAAATGCCCAAGACATATGTATAAAATGTTATGTAGTAACACAACAAAGAAATTTACATCAAGCAATGTTTCTCGGGGATTTATGTGGCTGACTAACTGGGGCAATGATGAATAATGGAGTTGATTATAAGCACGATGAATTACATTTAATGTATAGTATAGGATGAAACTAACCTCAGCTGGAGTGCCCACAAAGGATCCCACGACACCAGCCGCCATACCTAGGCCTGCCTTGACAAAGAAGTTAGGTGGTTCACCATTGGGCCTGTCAAGAAAGATCAATTCATGTGCAATCTATTTTAAGTTGAAAATTAACTATTTTTTAAAACATTTAAAGGGACAGTGGACTTTAAAACACTACATCCAAAACCCAGAGAACCTGAGTTAATGTTCACAGCAAAGGAAAAATCCAAGCAAGAAGCTAGCTCTGAATATCCACAACTGGAATACTAATGGCCAGGATTACGCTGAAGTGCCATTACTGTACAAATAATGAAAGAACCTATGCTCATTAGTAATACTTTCTTCATGTTATGTCAGTATTCAGCATTTGTGTATGACTTATCTGAACAGGACTAAGGCATTGTGTTGCACTAATTCAAACGAATTATATGTCCAATAACTCATTAACTGCCTATCCTTCTATTAATTTATTAACCAGCAAACCTATTATTGCTTATTAAACTGGTGATCGAAAGGATTAACTTGATTTATCACTTCTTCCCTAGAGCTAAAATTTCTACTCTCATTTCTTAATGAGACAATCCTATGCATCAGGTTCTTAATGGCTTCCCATGAAAACCTGCATAAAGATATATAACATAAATATTTTTGTAGTAGTAGAAGACTTGCATTTTACAAATGAGCAGGTTGTAGATGTTAGCAAAAAATAAAAAAATTACAGTTTAATGAATTGTCAACATTTTCAGTAACCGGGGAAAAAGCAGCAAGAGTAGCAATGTGCTAGATTATTCGAAGATCAAACCTTCCCAAATCCAAATAAAGTTGTGCCACAAATAATCACCTGGCTTTATAAGTTTAGGATGTCCTCTAAAGGACACTTAAAATGGAAGCATTACATTGCAAAGTCTGCCAAGAATGTTTAAATTTCATATCTTTTGAAGGTTACTTTCAAATATGCCCACTGCTTCAATGAATAAAAAAAAAAATTGCCTTTTTACTTCGTCTTCTAATGCCTACTTTACGATTACGAGGCAACCCTTCTTCCCTTCAGTGATGTTTTAGCCCTATAAATGTAAGCACTTCATTTCTCAAATACAACTAATTTTCTCTTTCAACTAATGCTCTTGTAACTCAAACTTTTAAAATATTTTTCGACCATTCTACCTGGTAACTTGAGCGCCCCACACAGGTTGTGGCTGACATCATTTGAAGCCTTTATTATTTTCATTTTTTTTATGATCCGGTTCAAATTATCAACCAATCTACTCTCATATCATACTGCCATTACCACTACCTTTACATTGAACTTGTTTTTAATCTTTAATCCCTTGTGACATAATTTCTTCCCAACTGGTTTACCTAATCTTAAACAAGGTTTTATCTACTCACACCTTATGGCACTTCAACAGCATAAACAGAACTATCTTAGAATCTCTCTGATTGTCCTATGAAAGCCTACTGCTTTTTCAGACAGGAACTGGAGCACAGACTTGGAAAACTTATCATCCTCATCTCTTGATCAGCTTTCATATCCATGCAGAATCGTTGCATAGTTCTTAATGATGAGGTAATGCAGTGCTTTCTTCAGATAAGGTGATAAATGTTCTTTTCCGTTGTTATGGCTTTGGCCATAAACAACAACCGTTAACCTATGTTTCCTTTACTTTGTTTTTGTTTTAAAACTTTCTACCCGATTCTCCTGACAGATACTCTTTTTAGTTTGGTTCTCTTTTCCCCTCCAATTCCCCTTTGGATGTTCAGCATTCTTCATAGCCACACACACACACCCAGACACACACACAAGCTTGGGTTTAATATAAAGTGCAGATGGCATCCTATCCTAACTCTGTGTTTCCTGCTCATCACCTTAAAAACAAGAAGCTTTTCATCATCATAGAAAGTGTCAAAGGAACAGTCTCTCTTTCTCTCTCTCCCAAAGAAAAAAAAAATGGGAAGGTATCAACTCAATCACTTGCTCTGACTCCAAAGTGTTTTGATCCCTTAAATTCAAATTTCCAAAGCCATTTTGAATCTTGTAGTCTCTTCTATCTGATCACAAGTATGGTTTTCCAAGACAGGACATACTCATCCTTAGTGAAATAATTTGTATGGGAAATCTTTATAGATATCCTGAAAGGTTTTTGAGAGAAATGACATATGGGTATGAAAACAGTATTCAAAATATCCCTTTTTCAGCTTTCCTTCTCTCTGTTCTCTTTTATCCAACTTTGTCATTTACCTAATTATTAATGGGTCATCTAATTTCATGATGAACTGTGGCATTCCTATCAACAAAAGACACAATTCACTTGCAGAGGATTAACATTCTGCATTACACACACACACACACACACACACACACCCCAAATCTATCTTCTCTAGGTTGACGTATGTCTCGATGAAAATACTTGTGTTAACTCAAATTTGTATAGGACTTCTCGGTGACGCAGAGTCAGTAGTTACATGTAACGTCACTTTAACCCAATTTCTTTTCTATCTCTGAAATACATCATTACTCTCCAATCTCCTCTGATGACCTCCTGATTCTACAACTTATTATAATAAACAAGCTTAGAATCACTGTAACTTCTATCTTGGAACCTCATTTTACACAGTTATATCTGCCAATTTAAAATCTGGGTATCTTGTTCAGATAAAAAAAAAACTTTTCTTTGTTGTTACTCTTGTCCCTTGGTTGGAATACTGCTCTTAACATTTGGGGTAATTCTGCCACTGAGTACTGACTGTATCATCAAGTCCAGAGCAATGCAACTCTTTAACAATTATTTAAAACATGACCCACTAAACCTGTTGAGCAATGTTAGTTTTCCTTCCACAAATATTGCAAGACTTCAGTATTTCCTCTTGATATCAGCATGCCTCTGCCCGACCACAGGGTATTCAGAAGCCACTACTTCATTACATAATTAATAAGCATTAAATGACAACTTAAGGATGGGCAATCTGACTTATAATTCTTGTTCCACATCACTCTACTTTAAACCTCTTTACATTCTCATACCTTTCTTAATACATTTACAGCGTTTCCATTACCAATGAGATGGCACCAGGAACAGATGAAGAATTGGAGTAATTCAATTGCATCATCTCTCAGACTATTTTGTAGCACCGAAACCAGAGCTCCATATTTACAACCAGGTCCTATGCATCGTTCTGTGGTTCCCCATTTGCATTATATGCTTCAGTTCAGCATGTTGTCCCCTCATTAAAGAATATTTTTCAAAGATTATTTTAAGCAATTTGTCTCCCTCTTTCTTCTGCCATTTCATTTTTCACTTAAAAACCTGTCCTAGATGAGCCTGTATAATAAAAACAACCTGCTTATGTAGCAGCAACATTTATGTGCAATACCACTCATGTCTGAAGTTGTTTGTAGATCTATGACATTTCAATGTTTATGTATTCAGAGAAAAGTTTAAAATTTATAACATGAAACATAAAAAGCAACTGTTTCGTTATAACATACACAATATTCACAATCAATAACGGAAGTACCATAGCACGTAATGAAAAATATCAATCATGATGAAACGGATATCTTTAACAAACTACAGTTCTCATTGATTCAGAATAAAAAAAACTTTAATCAGGATGTTTTTGAATATTGTACAAGCCAAAACACTCCTTACCCAGAGGCTTTTTCAAACAACCATGTGTAGATACCAAGACGTGTGGTGGTATATGTTGCCTGTCGTAAGAGACCTGCAGAAAGCCCAGAGTACATTCCCAAGATGCCCTCTGATTTGATGACATGTTTTATCACATGGTAACTTGTCTTGTGTTCTTTACTTACTGCCACCTGCATTCTGTTCTTCACAAGATCAAGGGGCTGAACAAAGCAGGTGGCACCCATGCTGTTGAAAATCAGGGCAATTAGATTATCTTTAAACATCAAAAATAAAATATTAAAACATATACAACTCAGGTCACAATATAAATTCAACACTTTTCTCCCTTCATCCTCTAAAGTATCTTGTACATACCCTAAAAAATACAATACTGTATCATTTAGAATATAACCATTATGTCTTAAGTCCATTAGCCATTGAAATACCACAGAAATTCACCTTTAACCTCCTCAAAATATATAAATCAAACAATTAGTAAACCCACACAAGTATTCAATAATTGTTATAAGAATAAAAGATTACCATAATGGTTCTTGCCTAATGTGGTTCATAAAGGGAACTGAAAAGTTACTTAATTGACCTGACCAGAATGCTCTGGTGCCATCACATTTACAGCCTTCTTTCTGTATGCAGATGGTGATGTGAATGTCAAATGACCATATAGTGAAAACTGCTTTACCAGAGGATACCATGGGACATATGAGAGATTTCTCATCATAAACTGTCATACACATGGTAATCAAATTTCAAGACACAAACAGTACAGAACAGATACAGTCATCAAAAAGTGCATCATTACCCTTCCATTGAATGGAATTCGAAAGGAACAATGTTACTTCAGTTGAAAAATAATAAAATGTATGAGGCAAAAAAAAAAAATCTGAATTGAAGAAGCCTTCAAGCACACAAGGAAATCCTGATATCTTGAATAACTGCATCTTGCATTTAATCCATTGGCAACTGAATCCTACTAACAATGTTTGGTTTGACTTACAATTACTGTCATTTATTAGTTTACTTATAGCTTATGGATAAACTTGGTAGAATAAGAGTAAAGCCAGTATATTTAAGTGTTGGAAAATTGCCAGTAGTGTACGAGATCCTCCTCGCTTGCCATCTCATTCGCAAGTATTTAGGCACACTTGTACCCAAAGCGAAATCTGTGCCCACATGGTTGGAGCATTCCCAAAATAAATGCCTTAAGTTCTATGAGCTAGCATTTTAGTGTGTGTGCACACTACACTGCTAGAAATGGACAGTGAATGTGGCCTTTCTTTGTATGTTTCTGATCCTACCTTGCTAACGCAGTAAATGGCAATCAAGTGTGCATATATATATATATATATATATATATATATATATATATATATATGTGCATGTCAGAGGTGGAGGGAACAAGAAGTGGGAGACCAAATTGGAGGTGGAAGGATGGAGTGAAAAAGATTTTGAGCAATTGGGGCCTGAACATACAGGAGGGCGAAAGGTGTGCAAGGAATAGTGAATTGGAACAATGTGGTTTACCGGGTTCGACGTGCTGTCAATGGATTGAACCAGGGCATGTGAAGCGTCTGGGGTAAACCATGGGAAATTTTATGGGGCATGGATGTGGAAATGGAGCTGTGGTTTCCGTGCATTACACAGGACATCTAGAGACTGAGAGTGAATGAATGTGGCCTTTGTTTTCCTATCACTACCTTGCATGCTCGTAGGGGGAAGGGGGTGCCATTTCATGTATGGCATGGTGGCGACGGCAATGGATGAAGGCAGCAAGCATGAATATGTACTTGTGTATATATGTATATGTATATATATATTGAAATGTACAGGTATGTATAAGTGCATGTGTGGATGTTTATGTATGTACATGTGTATGTTGGGCCATTCTTTCGTCTGTTTCCTTGTGCTACCTTGCTAACACGGGGGACAGTGACTGAATATAATAAATAAATTTATGGTTGTGTATGTATATGTTAATATGTACATGTACCTTTATGGTGTATGTATATATGAGTGGATGGGTCTTTCTTTGTCCGAGTCCTTCAAGTATAATGATAATATAATTTTTCATTCAGGTTCATTTCTCACATGAGCAAGGTACTTTCAAAAACAGATGGCAGAGCCTTAGAGGGAAAACTCCTTGTCTGGCTCCTTGGACTATTCTTTATTTAAAAAAAAAAAAATGGGGGAAGGGGGGATTTCCAGTCACCTGCTCCTGCCCCTCTTTTGTTGCCTTCAATGAAACACAGGAAATACGTGGGCAGTATTCTTTCTCCTCTATCCCCAGGGATAGGCATCCCTAGGTATTGCTAGCTCAGTTTCATCACGAGCAAAGTCGCCTTTGTAAGACCATGCCATTACCGGTAAATTGTCAGAATTTCTCAAACAAAGGGGGTGGGGGTCTACACTGGAAGCAGTGCAGTCTTGTCCTGCAGGAACCTTAGTTCTGGTAACACTAATTTCTCTTTTATAGAAATTGATCCTGGGTTATTATTAACATAAATGGAATATATTACTGGGTGTTACCGAGTTACGTAACACTGAGAGAAGTTACCTTTGACAAGGCTTTATTACTGGGAGTACAGTCTCGTCAAAGAACCAAAAGTATCTGCATTTCCCTACTACTGGAGGTAACCTTGCCAAAGGTGACTTTTCAAAGGAGTCCATTATTTTCGTGTTACTGAATGCAGTACAGCCTTGAAGTAGCAGGAGTCCCTGGAGAATGGGTCCTTCAGATTGCAAAATATTTTTTTATGCACCATCACAAATTCACATGTTAGCGAAGTAGCACCAGGAACAGATGATGACAGGCCACATCCACTCTCATCCATTCTCTAGTTGTCACAGCTCCCTATCCAAAACCAGGCCCCACAAACCTTTCATGGTTTACCCAAGACACTTCACTTCCCCTGGTTCAGTCAACTGACAGCATGTAAACAACAGTATACCACATCATTGCAATTCACTTGGCCCCTTTTGATGATAAAAATTGAAATATTATACAAACATTAAAATGAGCTTCATAGATGAATATCTGTTCAGGCTGCAACTCTACCAGCCATGCATGTCCCTCCTTGTGCTGTAATGATATTTCTATGCAATTAAAATACAATTAGTTACAATAAATTTCTCTAACAATGTTTCACTTATAAAATGTATATATATTTTCATGTATTTTCAGCAGTTTCAGTGCACATGATTATGCCAAGACATATCTATGTATTCACAGAGGATCACCACATTCTTTACATAGCATGTTCTTTGAAATTTTCTGTCGATTAGTGTAAGAATAAACATAACACCTTCCATGGTTGGGTTAGGGTCTCGGTGTCTTTGTCAAATGTGATTGACACATGCCTAAGTGACGACTGGATGACACTCTCCTTGTTTCAAACAATCCGATGGCAAATAATACCTTACTGAAATCAGTTTGTAAGCATCACTTATTTTCATACGTGAATATGTTCTTCAATGATACCATAGGGGTCAGAGAATATAATGGGCACAGAGCATAAATATTTTGAATTATGTAATTAAGGTAATACTAGTGAGATGTGCACTAGGGAAAACGTGGGGAAAATTTATGTAAAAATCCAACATGACAATGAAAATTGCACTAAACCTCCGTAACAGTTCAAGTTTTTATAGACTAATGTTCAAAGTTTGTTTTATTCATGATTAAGCATCAGAGAAATGCTTCTAAATACCAGCATACAGAAAACAATGTCTAACCAAACAACCATCTGCAGTAAACGTGTTTAGTTCAGTCACTGTAGGTGGTGGTTATACCTAGATATTTTTTTTTTTTCATTGTGGCAGTAATGTATATGCCTTGATTTTGTTTCCCTGATACAACAGCCTAAATAGTAACAACCTCATCAGCACATATGCAGATGTCAAGGAAACATATACAAGATTTGTGCTTTTGGTTATGTATTAATTTTTGAAACATCAAAAAATAAGTGCTGATAAACACTTTCTACATATATCTGATGCCTGTTTCAATTGGAATTCCCTCAAAGGAATATCCTGGCCACAGCCACAATTTCCATAACCGGTGAACTCCATGAACTCCAGTGCCATTTTTCAAGTCTTTAGTGCCTTCCGACAAAGACATATGAAAACATACTGCACATCTCTACATACATCTAAAATACTCTCGGATTACTTCACGTGCCTTGCATTGGAGTAGTACATAAAGAACATGTAGAAAGTACAAAACAGTCTCACCAGGTTAAGATTTATATAATTTTATTTTGATAATTACTTTACAGTTTGGGATTTTTTTTCTTAATATTTGAGATTATCCAGCACACACACTGATTAAATATTATGACTGTCACAGTAAAAGAATCAACGTGGGTGTATTTCTACATACTGGTTGCTTGGTGAGGTTTAATGAGTTTTCATCAATTTTTATAAGTGGTTTTCCCTGCTACTAGTCTTATAATATTTACTTGTGTTTGTGTATCTATATCTCTGATGCCCATTCCCTACAGGAACACCTTCAAGAGGGTAGCCACGGGAAAAGAATCTCCCTAACTAGTGAAACAGTGCTGCTGCTTAGCTTTTAGTGCCTCACCCATAATAGGGCACTGACAGAGGGAAAATCTAGTTCAGTGTTTCCAGAGGCTCTTGCATATTGTTCCTACCAACTTCTACTATCTAATGTCTACCTAATGTTCCCTGCATATTTTTCCAACCCATTACTTCTGCCTAATTTTTCCATCATATATTCCTACCTACTGCTTCAACTTAGTGTTTCTACCAAATGCTCCTGCCAAAAGTTCCTAAGTAAGACTACCATCTCTTGCTACCTCCCGTTTTGCAAAATGGCACAGGGAGCTCTTAGTGCTCACTGCAGGAAAATCTAAAGTTTAGAAGAATGAGTTGTGTGACTTAAGTGTTGTTAGAGTTATATGAGACGAGAGATTTCATGTTTGTGGAAAGAATGCCAGCAGTCAACGTGTGGGTGAGGCAGAAAGAAATAACTTGATACCTGGGTCAAAAGTGTAACTTGATCACCAATGAAATGCTAGATCACTATGCAGCCGTCATTAACCCTCCCCACTTATCCTACCAATACCCAGGTGGATAGTACAGGTAATATATGCCTCTGGTCAATGGTGGCCCACCGTTCGGTAGTGTTATATGAAAAATTATGCAGCTATTCTAGTATTCTGTACACATTACATGACCATTGCAGAACACTATCACTATCTTTAATATAAAGCTTAAAGCAATATGTACAATACTTTTAGGTCCTTGCTTCTAAGATTAAGGTTTTTGTGAGTTCTGTTATTACGAGGCATTTCACTTCGACACATTTTCCCGTAGGTTCATAGCCCTCACCACTATAGCTTCATTTAATTTAAATATACTGTAATATTCCATTTCATCCTCGATAACTGATTATTTTCTCTAAACACACTATATTGCACTAACAATGCACAACAGAATTACCTGTTTCGATGAGAAGATAATCTGGTAAATTACCATCTTTATCATTGTAGGAATCATGCTGCCCTTTTAAATCTTCCGCTTTTCTGTCATTTACATAAGTGTGGTGCCCTTAAACTTCATCTACCCACACACTTGCAAGTCGTTTAAACTTGGTTTCCATAATATCTGCTTAGAGTGATTTTGTTTATGAGGTGTCCTTATTGAAGAAGGTAATTTGGTAAATTACCATCTTTATCATTGTAGGAATCATGCTGCCCTTTTAAATCTTATGCTTTTCTATCACATTTACATAAGTGTGGTGCCCTTAAACTTCATCTACCCACACACTTGCAAGTCGTTTAGACTTGTTTCTATAATACCTGCTTAATGATTTTATCAGGTGTAGTTATTAAAGAAGACAGTAACAGCTGAGAATCATTTCACTTGACTGAAGTCGATATATCAATAATTTAATAACTGGTAATTGGCAAACCTTTATTATTTCATTCTGTATGTTATCCTGGTGTCCAAGAGATTCACACAAGTCATCCATAACTATATAGCTTTAGGCAGAACCTTGGTTCAGGTGGCTTGGGGACAAAAATATATAAATATAGATTAAGTCGTAGATACCGTGCTAAAAGTACTCTCCATATAGGGACGAGGGGGACAGCCATTTGGTATAACCATCAAAAGGGCGGGATTTGATCTGCTGACCCTTGGGGTGACGCCTAAGGGCAGGGAGTCGGTGTGAATTGCCGTACTCAGGGGCCGTCATGCATTTAATGGCCGTTCAGAAAGGGGTCGGTATTCCCGAATATTTATGTTATTTATAGATGCACCACGTGGTATATACAGGAAAATTATCTATATGCTTAACGTCAGCGTAAGTGCCATTTACAGAGCGCAGTTGTCAAGCCACACAAGCAGGTGACGGACCCAAGGTCCCACAGCCCAGTCCCCACACCTGATTCCCCCCCCATGACACCCCGTGTCCTCCTGCCATGCCCAAGCTGCATCAAGCTACTCTCTTCCATGATCCTCGTTGCTACTTGCTACTCACCCTGCCATGCCTCCAAACAGGAATTTGATCCCATTAGGGATGGTGGTGGGAGGCGACTTCTGAGCCATGACAACCCTTGCGAAGTGTCCACTGGGAGGCTACCACTCGGGCTGCTGCTGCTGGGGAACACGACCTCCCTCCAGCAGGTCTCTCAGCCATATGACCAACAAACTATAATATCGGTGTTATTTCTCCCTCTCTGTCTTGTAGCTGCTTGGGCTTGGATTGGGTAAAGGAAAAAAAAAGGATTTGCAATATTTAACTGTGTCAAAATAAACCTATCTTCAGTCATTGCAATGGAGCAGATATGAAAATCTCTCGGTTGTTTTTGGGTTTTTTTTTATGTAAGTTTTGGCAGGGCACTGATTGCTTTGTTATATATTTATAGAATCTGATACGTATTAGCCAAGGTTAACTTCCATGGATGGCTTAAGGAGGTGAGCGAGACGCCAATTATTCATTTATCTCTTAATGCATCAACTGATACGATCTTGGCCATAGGAAAAAAAATTTTAGTAAAAAAAAGAAGTAATTTACGAGTGTACAGTGCTTACTGATAACCAATCATTGTCACCATAGAAACCGATCGATAAATATGGAGTGGAGTTACGAAACATTTCAGGTGAGAGACTATCATTAAAGTCAAAGGTGTATATTATCGTATTCAAAGTTACCGTTAGTCTGGTCTATCGTATCGGTATGGTATTTAGACTTAAACGAAAAACTGGTTATACACAAAATTCGAGAGAGAGAGAAAAAAAAGCAATTGTTCAGGGACACAGGCATGTTTCTTAGTTGCCTTAACAGTACCTTATTGTGGAATATAACCACAGACGCTTAAATGATTCTAGGACATTTAGTGATATCCCTTTTATCACACTTTCCTAGTTAAGTTGTATAGAATCTGCTTAAAATGGCCGATCGATTTTATAGTATGTAGATAGCGATGAGTTTATGAGCTCATTTGACTACGAAAATTTCCGTCGGCTGGCTAGCTGACTGAAGCCGTCCTGTCTGACCTTGGTCGCCATCAGAGGTAAGCAAGATTAACGGTTATCTCCAATTTTAAGCAAATACAACGACTGTCATTTACTTGTAGTGTTGTAGGCGAGGTCCCTACTGCTTATGTATAATACTGAACACGATCGAGTGCAAAGAACTGGGTTGATTGCGCTAAATATCAAGGGAGTTCAAGAGCCGGCTCGGTTGCTTTTGACAGTTGCGGTTCTTGGCAGGAGGAGGAGAAGCTGGTGTGGTTCTCATTTCCCTCCTCCCCCACGCGCGCAGGTTTGCTGCAGACTCTCAGGTGCCTTATGTAAGTGGCAGGACTTATGGATCCCCAGCTGGCCACGAAGGAAGCCAGATCCTGCAACTCCTAGTATTGATCCGGCATTGGTTATCTGCTTTTTATCTTGGTTTCGTTTTCCTGCGTTTGTTCTCAAATGCGTGGCGAATTGATAGCGTGGGGGAAAAAGTTGTACTTCACTTAGTTTTGCTTTTGTTTTGGCTTTATTGAGGGTTTCCTTGACGCGAGTGATGGTGTTGTATAAAGCCCCCCTTTTTTTTTTTGTATGGTGCACTGCAGATCTTTGGTGCAGGGATAAGGTTGAATAAGGTTGAAACAACATAGTAACGAGTCGTCATCTGTACGGTATTCAAAAGGGGACGTCGTTCGTGTATTGTGTGGTGGTCAGATTAAAAAAAGGTGGACTTTGAAAAGACGTACTTTGGTTGGCGTGATCACGTGACTGTAATGCTTTGGGGTGGGGCTTCCTTCGGTGGCCCAGGGTGGTGTTGCTAGGGGGGGATGGCGTGACGAGTGGCACAGAGCCAGTCCCCGATCTTGCTGTTGCACAGAGGCGAGAAGTTGACTGCCCTCGCATATCAGGGGAACCTAGCGATGGGTTTGGTTAGGGAGGAACCAGCATACATACATATTAATGGTATTGTTTCATTAGGGGGGCACACTAGCTAGTGATAGGAATGCACACTAGATCTATGATGTACACCTTTATATTTTTTTTTTAATCTCGAGATGGTCTGGTATTGAGGTAATGCGACATGGTATTAACAACCGTTATTCCTGTACACTCGACTTGCCCGTATATACTTGACCTTTGAAAGGCTTGTCATTGACCTGGACGACCGTTCAACTGGCAACTATACCTACGCGACCTACCCCAACCTGGCTTGTAGGTGCTGATTTCATAACGTTTCTTTTTTGTTGGTGGGTCGGGTTTCGTGAATGTATGCAGCTATAGTATATATATGGTATAGGTTGTTCTTCATGATTTTAACCATTATACTGTGTATTAACACTTGGGAAGGCCAGTGATTCAATAGCAGCTCGCATTCGAATTGATTTTCCTAAGGAAAATTGTCAATAAGGTTGTGTAATCCGTACTCACATGAACCCCCCCGTCTCTACCTACGGTCTGTGCAAGAGAGCTTCCTCTTCTATGAATAGCCTGTCGGCGCTGGCACGGGAACGAGGGGTAGAGAGGGGTGGTACGTACTTATCATAACATTTGTGTACCCAGTTACCGGAATATGTGGCATTTTCCAACCTGGAGTGGACGTCGATGCTTGGCCACAGCTTGGAATTTTACAGGCTTCTCTGCCGATACTACTACTGTGATGCGTGGTGACACGTAGGTGACCTTACGTTACAAGGTTTCGTTGGAAAGGTTGGACTGCTCTTTTTTGGGGGTCCTACGTCGACACTGGATAGTATTAATAGGTTTGATTGGTTAATTTCCAAAGTGGGGAAAAATTTACGACCCACCCCAAAACGCCACCCCACACCCAAGGTCAAAATCAGTTCCGTTATAACTGTTGGAGTTATAACGCAAACCTTCAAACGAACGTTGGAGTTTGACCGAGTCGGTGCCTGCATTCCATCTAAATATGAGACAAGGAAGTTAGCCGGCTCGTGACATAGCAACAGTGGAATGGATTCGAAGAGTTGCTCCTCGTTTCCATCACTAAAAAGTGGAGCACTGTACCTCCGTTCTTCTCCATTTGGCGTCACTAAATAACACAATATCTTTCGGTGAGCCTTTGTGGTATTTAGCTCTGCAGTGAGTCCATTTAGAATAAAGAACACTTCCACACCACGTAGCGTTATGAAGGCTTAAGGATAACTTCGCGTAGATGTGATCCTACCATGAATTTATAAGGTATTGCTGTGGTGTAACGTGATCATTATGAGCATGCACGTAATTGGTAACTGTATTGTGTAAGCGTCTTCATATCTAGCGTCTAGAGGAATTTTAGTTGTAGAAAGGAAGGAGAGATTTGGTGGCCATCGTCGGTTCTGTTCCAGTAAAAGTATCATTTATAGGGAACGTTTCCTTTATGATTGTAAACTCTGCACACGCACCAGGTCTACCTCACGGTCCCTTTCACAAGTGACTAGTCACCTGCATACGAAGTAGATTTATTTTTATTTATTACTAGATTTTATTGGTGGATATTCTAATTGACAGTGTCGGAAGCAGTGCAGCTTAAACGTTCATTGATTTCATGTGTATTGCAGAGCTCTTGGAGTGAGTTATTGATATGCATACCTCATGAAAGATTAGTGTGGTGCAAGGCACACGAAGGCAGGAAATTCCAGTCCGGTCTGTACTGTGATACGTGGCGAGTGATCTTTCCTATGGGTTTCGTCAGCTCTAGACACAGGGGTTGTGGCAACTCTACAGCATCCCATTCACTCTCTCAAACACGTACACCTGAATCTCTAGGCAAGGAATTCTTGTGTAGGTTTAAAAGAATTGTAGGAGATTGGGTTGCCGCTTGTAAGGGTAAAGTTTTCTCGAAAGTTTCGGAAGAAAAGTGATTAATGCCCCATACAGTAGATTAATTGGTATATAGATAAGTAACCAGTGTTTTACCAGAAAATGGATGAAGCAATTTCTGATCTGTAAATGTATTGACCTGTACTGAATTAATCAAAGTGAAACTTAATTCTGAAGAAAATCTTGGATCCTGTTATCTTAGTAATTCATCACTGATATCATGTGGACATATAACTGTTTCGGACTAAAATCTAAAGTGGATTAGTAGATGCTGCTAAATATCAAGTTGTTTCCTTTTGATTTTGTAGATGTTAGCTTGTTTACCTTGGTAGCAGAGTCTGGTTACGTGCAACTGAAGTTTAGTAAACAAGAATTGCAGATTGCTTTATTATCTTTTCCATACAGCCTTGTACCTTGCATTTTCGTAAGATTTCCTGACTATTTTAGCAGTAATCATTTAAAGTCGACAGGCTTGCCTAAATACTCGCTAGGTACTGGTTCTTCTTGTGTTCATATGGGATGTAACATGGACGAATAACATGTAAAAACTAAGGTTGTAGATTTTGGGTCTAGCTTCGTCCTTTTGATGTATATCAACCGACTGTTATATTTCTCTCGTGTCTTCCCTGATGATGTGATTATTACACGAAAGTGCACTTGGGTACTTACGTTTCATTTTCCCCGTGGACTCGTGGGAATATCTTGATCACGCGCAAAACTGTGATCCTTTCCAATGTGTGTTTGTGTGTACTCCCATTGTGTTGAGGTTAGCGTTCTTGACTAACACATTCACGGGCCGCCCTGGGTCGAGCGCATAAGTTCGAATCCTGGATGCTGCAGTCGGTCCACAGTCAACGCAGCTGTTCATCCACACTTAGGGGTTGGTCGATGAAATGGGTACTTAAGTCAGAGGGAGTACAGTGTCTCCAAAAGATTCGTTCCAAATTAGATTACATATCCCTGCTACTGAAGCCTTGGGCTGCAGGAGCCTTTAGAAATATGATAGCTGTCTCCAGGACTTTCATAGAAATTGATTTTGGATGATTATGAATAAGTGAATGCATGCATTTGCTAGGTGTTCCTGGGCTCCACCTGCAAGACGTTACACAGCCAGAGTCACCTTTGGCGAGTGTGTATTATTAGCGCAGTCCTTTCAGAGAACCTGTCATTATAAAGGAGTTTGTGTTTATCAGTTACTGGTGGTATTACAGCCTTGGTCTGTAGGGGCCTTAAGAAAGGTCTTTTAGCACTAGGGCCCGTTATCATAGAAACTTGGTTAACTCTTAAGTATGTACATGCATTTGCTGCCCATTTCACGACTGATCATTATTGGACGCGACATATTTTGTTTTTTTGACGTCTTGAATTGTCTTCAAATGCAGTATGTTGGTTACTTAGTGAATTATGATAAAGTGGTGGTGGGAGGGGACATTGAAAGGATTTGGGATATTTCGATAGGGAACCAGTGTAAAAAAAAATGCTCATCATTGAAATGGGGTTTTGATTGTAGAATATTTGTTCACCTTGATATTGTAGTAAATGGATGAGAGGGAGATGTTAATGGAAAGCCATATAAATCCTAATTGAATGAATGGAAGATATGGTTTTGTTTCGGTTGAGCAGTCCTGGAGCCTCTTTTGATTGAATGGAGGGTGTTAAGTGTTAGGTACTGTTGAGCTATTTAAGACATCCTTGGTGGAGAGAGAGATCCTAATGCCATATCCCATCGTATGGGCCACTCCCTTGGTGCAGTACTCGAGGGGGTCACCTTGGTTGACCTTCAGTTGTCGGAAGCATTAACGTTTGTCATCTGATATTCCTCGATTAGCACACCTCGTTGTTGTTTTGGGGTGTACGCTCTTTCAATAATTTTTTCCTTTGTTTTGAATGTATTTTGTATTAACGTTATTCGGGGGAAATTAAGTGTTTGGCTAAATTTGATGTTAATTAGATTCTTGTAAATTGTGTAACACTGCCCCTGCTTTCGCCCGGGTTGTACCATATATTCCATTGTATGCCAGTAATTGCATGAAACCGTCATATTCTATATGGAAGATATAGTTAACTTGTCCTCTGTGTTCGTCTTTGAAGGTCGCCCAAGGAGGCTAGGAGCGAGCGACGGAGCATGCGCTGTCCATGCCGGCACGGACGTTACCGCGTTGAGCATTATATAATATCTGTTTGCGCTCATTGTTTTGCGTGTATATGTGCGTGTCGACGTGTTTTCCCGCTTGTTTTATCGAAATTTCGTTACGTCGTGGCTCGGGATGGAATATAAGATGAATTATGGTAGTTGGAAGATAGGGGTGTGGTGGTGGCATCATGCGCGTCACAAGTGACGTCGAGCCTCCCAATAAGTAGCGCGGCCGGCAGACGTTCGGTGTCAGTCTAACCCGGCCAGTGGTGAGTGTGAGCCAGTTCCCCTTCAAAACATTATTCTTGGCTTTTGTATTACGGAGGCCTTTTGTGTGTCGTCCGCTTACACGATGTGAAAATGGAGGAGTAGAATGTAAAATGAAACATCCGTGTGATAAAAGCTGCTCAGATTCTGGTTCAGTTGTGTGTACACACACCTACGGCTGCGGAGTTCATCTCGTCCGTCCTGCCTGTTTCAGTAGGAGTTAGGTCACGTATTGATCCACTGATGACGCAACGGACGGTGGCAGGAGTGTCTAGACATTGTAGATAGCAGCTTGATCATCTTACTAATGAACGTGTTTTCTTCCCTTTTTTTTTAATGAACGTGTTTTCCTTTGTTTTTTTTTTACAGAAGTCCTCTCGCAACACCTCTCCTCTTCCACCGTCAACATGTCTAAGATTGGTATTAACGGATTCGGCCGCATCGGTCGCCTTGTCCTTCGCGCTGCCCTTATGAAGGGTGCTGAGGTTAGTACAGAGATTTCATTAGTTCACTGGATTAATTTTTCATACCGTATCCATATCAACTTTTATACATTACACACACACACCCGCTGTGGGTAGGCTCCCACCAACCAGTCTTCTAATGACAGTAACCCTACTTCGCAATGGAATTTCATTGCTCAATCGTTAGTTCAACCTGGCATTCCACAGTAGTTGTGCGTTTATCCCCTGCCTCCCATTCCCATTGAAACTACATGATAGTGTACGGGATATTATAACCCTTTCGCTTGTGTGTAAACCATTCATGATGAACATAAACAGTAAGGTACCCTCAGTGGAGGTGGTGAACAAGTCTATTCGATGCACGTTGCGTAAATTTCTTTGTTCTCGAAACATTCTCTGGATACGTCTGTGCCGAGTGATGGGAATCGTAAGATTTTGTAACATTAACATGACTAGACAAAAATGGCAATCAAGTTTTTTTGGAAGCAGTTTATTTTTCATTTTGGGAGTCTTGAGACAACCATGGCATGTCATTGTCTGCCTTGTAAAGAATGAAAGATTAAAACTTGATCTTTGTTAAGGAGTTTACACCTAAATCAAAAGTGGAACAAATTTATTAGCAGGTGAGGATTCTTTAGCTTGCGTTTATGTGGAATTGTCAGTAAAACTTTTTTTTTTTTTTTCATCGCAGGTGCTGTTCTAGTATTTGACATTGATAAGTCTATGTTTGCTGTGACTGGTTAACTTTTAATATTTTTCTTTAGCAATTTGTTATGCAGCTGTGCTTATCTGTGTTATAAGTGGTTTTACAGAACACTTAAGTTTTGTTTATATTATTTTGTGTTGGGGGGGGGGGGATTTCTTTGGCTCTAGACCCGAGAGTTTGGAGGTGGCTTTAAAACTGGAAAATTAGATCTTTAATTATCCCAGGTCCCGATAGTTTAGGGGCTGAAAATGAGAGCATTAGACTCCCAGGATAATTTCAAAGTGAAAAAGATTGAATAATCTGGCATAGTAATAGGGAACATAGGTAAATATTAAGCTTACTGGTTTCAAATATCTGGAGTGATTACTTTTGTTCAAGGGACGCAGAATCCTGTGATACGCCACTGACTTTTAAGGTAATTTTGAGAAGCTATACGAGTCAAATTTAATTATTTTTCATTTGCTTTACACCCTCAGTAAGTAAGATGTCATTTTCTTCCTCTAGGTCGTAGCAGTGAATGACCCCTTCATCGCCTTGGACTACATGGTGTACATGTTCAAGTATGACTCCACCCACGGCATGTTCAAGGGTGAGGTGAAAGCAGAGGACGGTGCTCTGGTGGTCGATGGGCACAAGATCATTGTCTTCAACGAGATGAAGCCCGAGAACATTCCATGGAGCAAGGCTGGCGCTGAATACATCGTCGAATCCACTGGCGTCTTCACCACTATTGAGAAGGCCTCTGCTCACTTCTCTGGCGGTGCCAAGAAAGTTATCGTCTCTGCCCCCTCAGCGGATGCGCCCATGTTCGTGTGCGGCGTAAACCTTGAGAAATATTCCAAAGATATGAAAGTAGTATCCAACGCATCTTGCACCACCAACTGCTTGGCTCCCGTCGCCAAGGTCTTGCACGAAAATTTCGAGATCGTTGAAGGCCTGATGACCACTGTCCACGCTGTCACAGCCACCCAGAAGACTGTTGATGGTCCCTCAGCCAAGGACTGGCGTGGTGGTCGTGGCGCTGCCCAGAACATCATCCCATCCTCCACAGGTGCTGCGAAGGCAGTAGGCAAAGTCATTCCAGAGCTTAATGGGAAACTGACAGGTATGGCCTTCCGTGTTCCCACCCCTGATGTGTCTGTAGTTGACCTGACCGTCCGTCTCGGCAAGGAGTGCTCTTATGACGACATCAAGGCTGCCATGAAGGCTGCCTCTGAGGGTGCTCTCAAAGGCGTTTTGGGCTACACTGAAGACGATGTTGTATCCTGCGACTTCACGGGTGACCTGCGATCTTCCATCTTTGATGCCAAGGCCGGTATCCAGTTGAGCAAGACCTTCGCTAAAATCGTTTCATGGTATGACAACGAATTCGGTTATTCCCACCGTGTCATCGACCTCATCAAGCACATGCAGAAGGTTGATGGCGCCTAAGAAGCATGTAGAAGCACTACACATCTTCGAGAGAGGTTCTGCGGAATGCTAAATAGGCGCTTGAAAGATAGATGCAGATTTTACGAAATCTGTTGAGAACTTTGAAAGAACACCAGTTACTTTTGAATGCTTTTAACTCCATTTATTTTGCAAAATACTGGCACTGCTCTGAAAAGTATCCTGACATTATATCGCAACTTCTCTCGACAGATCTTTAAACGTTCTCTTGTACACAGAGACGGGTGTAGGGGAGAACACACACATTGCATTAAAATTTGACGATTTCCAAAGAGACCTTCGAAGGATCCCTTGCACCCAAGGCGTGACGTTTGTGCGTGCGTCTTCGTCTTCGTCGTCTGCTGTAGTATGGTAAGTTCGCACGGTGACTTGTATTGCGTTTCGTGCAAGTGGGTATGACTCTTGTATCAGTGTGTTGGTGAAGACCAACTGGATATAGGCCAATAAAAGACTAAAAATTCCAATAGTATTTCATATTCCTCATTTAAAGGTTGAAATTACTTTAAGGGTGATGGAAAATGGTGATATACACACATGAACTCTGAATATTTTTCCAAGTGTGTAAATGTGGGAAAAGTAACCACTGAAATTTATCTCTGCACCAATACCGGCTATTTCTAAAAAGTTAAGGAGTGTCACCTGGGATGGGGCCTTTTTGTCTTTCCTCAACTCTGGTTTTGTGTGGTTTACTTGGATAGAAATTGGTTGGGGGATGAACATTGAGGTTGGCTGCGGTGTGTGGTTCGAGCGAATACCTATCTACTAAACTGTAAGGTGCCATTACTGATAGAAGTATTAATGATAAAATGGTTAACCACCGACAATTATGCAACACTAAAGAGGTGGTGAAGGGAACCTCCCAACCTCATTAGTCAGAAACCAACCCCATTAAACATATTTCGAAGGTCACCAGTATAATAGAGGATTAATTACTTCACAAAATCGCGAGATCAGGTGTACGTGGATTAGGATGGCGAGTGTACGTGCGAGCTGCCATGTGTAGAGATACACACACCCCTGGAGCTGCTGACGTCAGGAAACCGGCTTCCTCACCAGTTATCTAAAGTGACGTCATCAACCCACGACCCACACGGAGTCTTGTCTCAATGTACGCAGGTGCAATGAGAAGCCCCAGCAGACGCCCCCCATGCAACTCCATGGACAGAGAGATCCATCCCCCAGGACAATTCGCCTGATGCAACAACATACGCACGCACCTGAATCAATGCGTACAAACTGTGGCTTACGTAACGCATTGTAACGCAAATTTGCAGTACGTAGGTTAAAGAAAACTTGCAATGCGTACATGTTACTTAATGCCCACAGTTAATGTACCTGAAATGTCTCGTGGGATCTTTACGTGTGGAAACATTATTTTGGGGGGAAAATTATGCATTCTTGACAAAATAACTTTCTCAAGAACAGTTTTTGAATACCTCCATTAAGGAGATGTAAGATGAGGCATTCCATCAGTGTCGAGTTGCACCAAAACAAAAAACTGATTCGCAAATATACACAACTAAAGCCCATTAGAATGGCAATCCCATCAAGTGTCTGGCAGCAAGTAAGAAGATGCTGCTATGATTTTACGCAGCGAACGCCGATTATGAAATCACACCGCAACAACTACGCATAAAGCCAGTGGTTATTTCACTGCAAAAACTTCTGACTCCATCCTCCGGTTGTGTTAGCCTTCGGAACTGGAAATCATCCATGCTATGAACCCGCCCGTACAACTGTAACTGTACCTCGATACGGCAGGCTACGCGCACCATCACTATATAATCCGCCAGGTCCGAGAGCTTGAGTCATATGGCATCTCTTTACCGTGAATTTACTCAGCAAAATATTCCGTCTCATTGGCGAAACCGCGGTAAGGTAAAGGTGTCCATTGGGGCTGAGATACAGAGCGGGATTCGTGTAAATAAATTTGCTGTCGGACACGGGAAAACGGAGGAAAGAAACATCCCTCCATGAGTGTCATGAGTTACCTGGCTGGTTGGGACACGAGAACCCCAGACGACCGGGCTAGACCGTCCCACGGTGATGCAACCAACCGGATTTTTTCACGGCTGTGCTTCCATGGGCTCCGAGAGCAGTCTCTCTCTCTCTCTCTCTCTCTCTCTCTCTCTCTCTCTCTCTCTCTCTCTCTCTGCAATCCTTCCTTGCTCGAACAGGATCCATCCATTTTCTCCCACAGCAGTTCTGCCATGGACCACTAGGGGGGGGGGGGGGGGGGGGGGGATCTTGTCTTCGTGGAGCAGCGAGGTTCGACTTGCCCCCCTGGTCAGGTTATCGAAGTATATCAAGAGGAAATATATTCACCTTCAGATGGTTTTTATTCAGTGTGTATTACACTACATTTGGCGTACAGCGAAATGACAGCGCCTGGTCTACATAGGTAGTTTACAGACTTGATTATTTTGTTACGAAAAGATAAAAACTAAGATTCGGTTCAGGTAAAGTCCAAGTGATATGGATGCTGGATAACATCGCCCACTCCCTCCCCAAATGGGATTACCCCCCCACCACCAAGTTATCGTACACCGGCTACGAACGGTTCGCCCACCCCCAAAGTCGAGTTATCGTACCTCGAGTATTTTCGTCCCCCCAACCACTAACCCCTTTAAAGACGCATGTCACCTTATCAGTACAATCACGTGTACACTGATAAAGGTACGTCAGCCAAATGGAGCACTGACCTTAAGCCCTAGCCCACATATGCGTCAATCTTGTGGCGGTGGTTGGCAAATGTGTATTGATGGAGGTGTTTGAAAGTGGGGATATTTGGTGGTACAATTACATGTAGGGTGTACCAAGTGTTGCCGATGGTGTCAGACAGTATTTCTCTACAGTGTATGAGTGTGTGTGTTGAAGTGTATCAAAAGGTGTGATTCATTCATTCTGGAATATAAGTTGTGTATTCTGTTCATATTGTACTGCATTATGGCATCTACAGCTCTTACATTGATAACGGTGAAATTAGATGTTTTCTGCAGGTTTCTCATATTTTAAAATTTTCGAATGTATGCGTGTGTGGACGTGTGTATGTACATGTGTATGGGGGGGGGGGGGCCATTTCTTTCGTCTGTTTCCTTGCGCTACCTCGCAAACGCGGGAGACAGCGACAAAGTATAAAAAAAAAAAAAAAAAAAGTGTAAAGCTAAGTCCCGAGCGGGGGGGGAAAAATGTTCCTTAGAGCAAAATTAGGGGTTTTCAGGCCAAACATCGTGGTCGTGACAAGTGAGGTATAAAAATATGGTATCTGTAGTGATTGCCGAAGTTACTATGAACAGTATCGTGACTTGAAAATCACATTATTGTTTACGATTTTCCCCATATTCAGTGCGAGGCAGCACTGTCGCCAACTGCTCCTTGGCGTCCTTTGTGTGGGTTGCGGGAAAGAGGCAGCGGCTCCCTCCATCCTCCCATGATATGCCGGCAGCAGAGGGAGGTTTGGCTCTGCGGGAGAGATAAATATGGTCGGTTTGGGCTTTAGTCCTATCTACTTGCCAGGGTCAGTGAGGCCGTCCACGTTGAAAGTACACCCACCAGCCGATGCCTCTTCAACGCCTTCTTCAGGTGTTAAGAGGCCATTCTAAGACCGCATCCACTCTGATGATGCAAGGGACAATTGAGGGGGAGAGGATGCATGCAGTTGGCTTTCATTTATGGAGGTGGGAGGCAAGTTGCCCAACGTTCTACAACGTGAAAAAATCGCGTAAGTATTATATCGAAGAAATATAAAATATACAGTTAAGTCAAAGCTGAGACATGAGAAGGAAGTATGAATATATGGGACAGGACTGGTAAAAAATGAGAGGACCTGTCCTGGTCTCTGAGCGCCATTGGTGGCTGGTGGCAACTGTTTGTGGGTACATACGCAGTCGCAACTGACCTGTGGCGGACATTATACAATGTGCCACTGAGGAATAAAACCCCTTGAGAGGTAAGGTATCTAATTCGTCATATCCTTTCTAGGTTTACTGATCTCTCTGCTTTCCACGCGTTTTTTTTTTCCTAATTTTATTAATTTTTTTCTAATTTCCACCCCTGGGATTTCTCTCACTTTCCCCATAACAACATAATTTGCCGTCAATGAGTGGGTAGAAGTTGGTGTGGTTTGTGAGCGCCATTGGTGGTTGTCGGCAACTGTTAGCCGGTACAGACTCCGCTAACCTGTCGGGCATTACATAATGTGAAGTTGGGAGGGGGACGAAACTCCGTAAAAGGTAAGCATCTTAGTCAATTCCCTTCCAGATAAAACCCCCTTATGTTACTTGTGTATCTCCGCATTACAATCACTCTTCTTTATCTTATATTTTTTTTTTTTTTGTCTCAATCTGTCCATGTAACACGTCTTGCCACCATGGCCAGCGAAACATGTCTGAATTATGCATAATAGTAATGCAGGTTTAAACTAGAAAATGTTTAGCTAAATGACAATAAAAAACGGCGAAGAATTTTCATTGGCTGTTCCCCGGGTTGCCGCCTTCGCTTACTGCCTTGTGATTGGCTGAAACTGAACACACCCTCCACTCTATCACCAAATCCCCACTTTTTCTTCACACATTTTCACGTGTTTATCTCGTATTCAGCCACTGAAGAGACTGGCTAACAAAAGCATAAATTGACTTGTACTCATAATTTTACCTGGAAAATACATGAAAGTTTCCCCCGTAAAGCCATTTTACAGATGGACACACTTCATCATCCCGTTGGCAACATAAATTGGCAACAACGAGTGGCTACCCTTCGGGGGGCCTTGAGCATGGTAGTACAAACCATGGGTGAGATGGCTTGGCATTTGTACTACGGGAAATACTGCCTTTGTATCTATGTCGTACTCCATGCGCAGCGGGACTGCCAGCCAAGTCAGGAAACTCTTGTCTAAGAGCGGAAATAATATTGGTTAGGGAGGGAAAAAAGTAATTTTTAGTGTCCAAACGCAGTGTAATGAATTATATAAGGTTAAGCTGTGTTGATAAGTTATCATACTCTATTGGAAAAAGTAAGAAATCTAAGTAACCAACGTATGATAATCGTATATATGTATGGATTGCTTTCTTCTGTCACAGTTCTTGTACCAAGTTGACTTTCTCAACACCGTTCTCGTACTACGTTTTACAATAAAGCCCAGTGTCTTAAATTTGCATAACAGTTCATCACGAATGAGCAGGTATTGGGCTAAATGGAGGAACAAACACCATATACACCCGAGCAACTAAGTAATGACCAAGGCCATTGTTTACTAAGCTTGAGACTTCAAGCCAGGTGATGCGGGGACAAGAAAACCTAAAAGTGATCACATACAAGATAAATTGGGAGGGGGGGCTGACGTTTGGGAGCCAGCAACAGCAGCAGCCTAGCCGCCCAACAGCTGGAACCATCATTAGAGCAGGTGTCTACAGGCAAGGAGGCGGGCTTTTCGACCAACTGTGCACTAGAACAAACCATTTCTACGACTGCTATCATTATATGTCCACTACCAGTCTTTGTGAACGTAAGCAGACTCTCAAACGTGCCACCAGCTGTGAGGAGAACGAGAGGAACTTAAAAAATAAAAAAAAGAGAGAAGTTCCCGGCAAGAGGGATGTATGTGTTTAGTCATGTAGAGAAGGTGTGTGATAATTCTGACACCCTGTTTGGAGAGTCAGGACCTGATCACGTGATCAGAAAATGGCTAACTCAAAGAGTGTAGCATTATGGTCGTCCTTGGACGCTGGCATGTAGTGTCTTAAGAACGGACAGCATCTTATTCCTAAAAGAGTCAGCCTCCGCACTTAATTTATGAATGACCGTGCCTGGGAGTAGGAATTAACTACCCTGCGCTCCCCGACGAGAAATTACAGCAAGAAACTGAGGGCCAACCTTGAATCATTCCAGCTCTTCCCTCCTCCTCCTCCTCCTCCTCCACTTCTCCTTCCCTGCTCGACACCTCCGGCGTGTCCCCAGTCACGTGCGCCAACAGGAATAAACCTTCCCAGCTGTCCTGTAGCGGTCGCAGGGGGAAAAAAATACTTCTAATCCCCATACGCATTCTCTCCTTCCCCCCTCCAACCACAGATGTCTGAAATGAACAACAACGGCCATGGAAATAGCAGAACACACAATGGTTCCAGTAACGCAACTTAAACTTCTTCGAGAACAATTGAAAATCGCCTAAAAATCACGTCGTCTATCCCAAAACCCGGATGGAGGAGATCTAGCTACCGGAAAATCAACTATTCTTGCAATAAAATGGGAAAGACGGAACCCGGAATTGCTTTAATCAGTCCCATTAAACACCAAGAACCCCCCAGCTTAGGGAGCACCGGATGCATAGATCGAATAACATAGCATGGCCATGAATTATGTAGACGACTGTCTGGTGAGAGAAAAATTTCATGTCACCATTAATGTCGACTTTTTTTTTAATTTTATCCGTAGTTTTCCGCATCTGCGACGTAGCGGCAGGAATAGACGAAGAAAGGCCCCTTTTCGGGCTCGCATCCATTTTTCAAGGTGTCGAGTGTAATGAACTGAAACCACAAACCCTGTCTATACAACCAGGCCCCACAAACACCTTCCCATCTACTGCTTTTTTATGGCCCCCGGTTTAGCTCAGTGACACCACATCGCGCCCTCCTCCCCCCTAATTATTTATATCATCGATCATCTACATTGGCTGCACGTGCTGTTGAAATATTGTCAGCTTTTTTTTTTTATAATTTTCCAAAAGAAGGAATACAGAAGGGGGCCAGGTGAGGATATTATTCCCTCAGAGGCCCAGTCCTCTGTTCTTAACGCTACCTTGCTAACGCGGGAAATGGCGAATAGTTTGAAAGAAAGGAAAATGTTATAATTTGATGTTAAAGGCCTTGACTTCGGACGTTAATACTGACAGCTCTTGGAATTCGATTTAAATAGCACGGACTCTCGTTAACTAGCGTTTGAACTGTGGTGAACAGTATCTTCAAATCACGATACACATGTAGCATGGCATAAGGGATAATTGAGCACAATATATTTAACCTTGCAACTAGAGAACATGCTCGTAAATCATTTAATGTCACACCTACTCACACGCTCATTATCCGACGCATTCCGTCACGTTATCAATTTCGATGACATGTATTTCTCTTGACACTGGTCAAGGTAATTGGCCCACAGCCACCTTTTAAAGTGTTCAAATGAACCTCTTCCCTTGGGGATGGTTAATGAATGGGTGGGGGACCTGGTGTAAGCGTGAGCATAATGTTGCGTAGGTAGACAAGGTTAGGGAGATGGAGGCACCACTAGGGTACACAAGGTTACATGATGGTGCACCACTAGAGAAAATTATTCGTATATCACATGATAATCACATAAAAACTCGTATATAGACTAACAAAAAACATAGACAATATCGTATAGAATAAGTCGTAAATAAATAAATATACATAGACAATATCGTGTAAAATAACTCGTAAATAAATGCAGAAAATATTGAAATACCTTTAAACATGACACAAAGACAAAATCATATAATACATAAATACTCTAATATTGACATGCAGATCCACTGACCAAAAAATGGTTCCAAACGCGCGTCAGTTTCGCACGGGCTAAAAAAGGTAATTAATCATTAAAACAAGCGTGAAATACCTTTGGATGGTTCGCGTCAATTAATGGACGTTTTGTGAATGGACGTCACGCATTCCACGGCAGGTTGACCGTGTCAGAAGCCGATTCTGAGTCATTTTCATACGAGCCTGGTCGTCCATCATGTCACGTTTGAGAGAAACCATTTGAAGGCGACGCATTTGCAGGTAATTTTGAAATAGGTATTTTAATTTTATTAATTCGACTTGATTTTCTTATATGAGGACATATTTTTCGATTTCCTTGGTGCCACTCTTTCGAGTGGGACCATTTATATATATTCATTTTTATTCTATATCTTGTAAAATATTTTTAAGGATTTTTTGATGTTTTATTGTTAGCGTCGCTACCATAACAAAGTCATTGTGAGGCAGTGTGGCCTCACATCTTGACAAATGTCCGCTTCTCTCATCCCATCGCCAGCTTTAGTGGATAATGTCCACCTAACTGAAGCCATATGCTCATGTAAAAACCCCACAGCCCCTCGTCAATGTTTTAAGTCTGGCCGAGAGTGAGGACAGGAGAACAAGAAGGATCAATAACAACTTGCACTCAAGCTCCCTCACCTTCCTCCATCAATATTGAGTGAAACGCGGCCGCTGGTTGGCCGACAGATTCCCTACGCGAGTTGAGAGCTGGGCTGTGATTGGTCTAATCGATCGCCTTCGTGTGATCGCTCGGCGAAGGTGTGATCTTTGTCGTGGGTGTGCGGGATTCTGCTAAGACTCCGCGGAAATTTGTTTTTTTTTGTGCTGTTTAACGCTTAACATACCAAATAACTTAGTGATAATGAGGCGTCAGGCTAATGGGTATGTGGACCGGCGGGGCGGAGGCGGTCGAGGAAGAGGAAGCATGGGCCGAGGACGAGGTGGACTGAGGGGCGGCGGAGGCCGTGGCGGCGGGGCTCACAAGCCGCCGCCGCTGATGTCGCGTCCCCTGCCACCTCCTCCAGGGATGCGACGACCCCCTAGCATGGGACCCCCCCGTGGTCCTATAGGACCTCCTCCTCCAATGGGGATGGGCCCACCCCCTGGCCGTATGGTTCCCCCAGGACCCGGCCGGAGGCCTGATCACATGGGTCCTCCTGGGCGGATGGGGCGACCTTTAGCCCCACCAGGAAGACTAGGTCCCCCTGGTCCAGGACCTCTAGGCCTAGGCAGAGGCATGGGTCCACCACCTCCTCGGGGAGGCCTGGTCCCCAGAGGTCGAGGTGCGATGCACGGCATGCTACCCCCACCACCCATGGGCCCACCTTTCAGACCTCCAGGGCCGGGAATGATGGCCCCCCCTAGACTCCCTGTAAGAGGTAGAGGTAGAGGTCGAGGGGCGGCCAGGGGGCGTGGAGCTACCAGGGGGCGTGGCAGCGTTACGTTAAAAAGCAAGGATAAGCAGGTATTGGATTACGTTAACGTCTGTCAATGGCTATGATATAATACAATTGAATTAAGCTTTGCTGGAGTAATATTTGGATATTTGTTATTCTAACCTCAAGCATGAAGATGGTGGCACAGCACTTTGAGCCTAGGGTATGGTCAAAAGCCATGCTGCCATACCCAAGAGTTATACTACCATAAGGGTATTTTGAATGTTTATCACTTCAGTTTTCATAGGTGGGCTGGACATAGGGAATGAGAGAGAATGGGATTAACATGCAGTTATTGCAGTTTAGGGGCATTACGGATTCAGTTTATAGATTTTGGTGAAATGTATATCCTTGCACTAATTTAGATTGGGGTAAGCTTATACATATTTTTTGTGATAAGGTTTGGTATTAACCAGGTAGGGAGGGAAATTGTATGGTAAAAACAAAATATAGTTAAGAAGACCTCACACCTTAACTAACCTGACTTAGCTTAGGAAAGCCGATAAACTACCCAAATGGTTGTTGTCTTACTTGGTGTTGTATGCTAGAGCTGCATTCAGAAGTAATTAGATAGTTTTTTATGATAGAACTATGTGCAGAGCATGATTTGGAGCATTATAGTAATTGAACACATTATGTGGAATTATGATGGACATACATACATATCAGAGGTGGAGCAGACATGAATAAGAGAACAAATTGGAGAGACAGGATGGAATGAAAATGATTTTGAGTATTTCGGGACTTGAACATGTAGGACGGCGAAAGGCTTGCATGAGATAGAACAAATTGGAACGTTGTGGTATACAGGGGCCAACATGCTGTAAGTGTCCACTGACAGCACGTTAGCATGTGGAGCATCTGATGTAAACCATGGAAAGGTCTTTGGGGCCTGGTTGCTTATGAGGAGCTGTAGGTTCCATACATTATATCTGACAGCCAGAGAATCGATACGAGCGAATTTAGCCTTTCTTCATCAGTTCCATGTACTACCTAGGAAACGTGGGAATTGGCAATCGGTTATGAAAATAGATTATATACTGTGGTAATGTTTATGTCAGGAATTAAATGGAGTTGATATGAAAATATGTAATACACTAGCAAAATATTAACAGAATCTTTAAAAGCTTCTCTTCATAACTGAAATGATAATAGAAATAAACCATTATATTCATCTGCTTAGGATCATGCCAACTGTTAGTCTACATCCTGCAGCTTGGCAGCATATTGTCAGGATTGTCGTTACAGTATTTTGAGAAGACTATTGAAAGGAGATAAATCTTACTGCTAGGGAGATTAGATGAGGTTTTCGTGAGTTCTTGTGATTCTTTACATGTGTTTTTCCAACTTTTACTACATTTAACCCCTTTTCAGAATGTACAGATATTGCTTTATCATTTTTTAAAATATAATGTTTCTCCTAAGATATCAGTAACTAGTTTTGATGCAGAGGTTCAGTGATAAATTACTCGGTTGGATTATTTTGATTGCTTAGCTTACATTCTATTGTGGCAGTTGTCTGGCTCTGCATTGCCATTGCCTTTCATTATTGACTGTGTTCTGCAATGTTATTTTAGTGTTTACAGAATACACTAACAGTTGTGGAGCATGATTTGAAGCATTATATTTAATTAAAAGATATTGAATGTTTAGGTAAGCATAGTTTATATCAGGAATGATGTGGGGTTGATATATGCAAAACAGTTAACATTTAAAGGGTGAGGACTCTCTTTGTCTGTTCCTACACATCCTCACCGATACATACCTATACATTTCAACGTATACATACATATGCATACACAGACATACATATATACACATGTACATGTTCATACTTGCTGCCTTATCCATTCTTGTCGCCACCCTGACACACACACACACACACACACACACACACACACACACACACACACACACACAGAGAGTTAGGGCCAGGAAAAGACAAAAAAAAAAAAATCATACATATAGGCCATTTCCCGCGTTGGTGAGGTAACGTTAAGAACAGAGAACTGAGCCTTAGAGGGAATATACTTCATCTCATATTTGCTATCATCCTTACAACACCTACTGTTCTCAGACATTTAATTTCTGCACTTTTTCATCTAGGTCCCATGCCTCTCATCCATACTTTAGTGTTGAGACTACTGTACAGTTAACTTTCTTCTTTCACACACTCAAATTCTGAAACCAGTGTCTGTAGTTTCTCATTTTAATATACCACTAGTACTAGGCCTTGTGATCAGCAAACAGTAACTGACTGACTCGTAGGTCCATTCACCCCCTTCTGAATACAGACCTAAACCATCCACAAAGGTACTTGCTTTCACCTCTTTTGCCACCCATCCTTAAACACGTTTAAACTGCTACTAGTGGTAGGGATGTTAGGACAGGTTTTCATAGATGTTTTTTTAAAAATGTATTATCTTGTAAATTATTAACCCCACAGTTTCCATGATGTTTAGTGCTACAATGGCTTCATTTAGTGTCAATCAGTGTTTAAAAGAAGAAGAATCAGTTCTTTGCAGGTTTTTTAGTTACAGTGAACTTTGCAAAATACATAAATCATAGGTAGCCACTTCCTAAAGCCAGTTTTGATGCAAAGCTGATAACGACTTTTTACAGTTTTCAAGACATTTTTAGAAATAAACCAGAAGTTTATAAAGAAGGAATTGATATGTATATTGTTTCATTACCTAAGCTGAATCTCTTTGTTTAGAAGCTTTATATATCATGCTGGCATCCACTGGACAGTGTTACAAATGGCAAGATTATGCATAATACCAAATATACAGTCTCATTTGTTGCAGTTTACAGAACAATAAATGTCTTTGTAAGTTTCATTAGATCCTCTATTTAGTACATAGACATCATACTTCTTGAGCCCCCATATTTTTCCTTAAAATCAAAGCCCTATCCTCTGACATATTCAGTGCAATATTATGGGATGAAAGAGAACCATGCAGACCTTGTTATCCCTGCCTAACGCACCTGTTGGTACACAAATTTTGCTCTGCATAGCTTATTTAGTGTTAAGAAAATATAACAGGTGTGGAGGATTATGTTTGATAAAGTCTGTTCTTGCTTTGCGCAGAAACTGGTTCTGGAAGTACCTACTTATGCTTTTGTTGTTTTATGTACTGTAGGCTTCTGTAATTACAGAAATACCAGTAGACAACTGATTTATCTGATATTATCTCTGGCAGTGTGTGGACTTTGGCAATGATAAGGATGCATAAAGGAGACTTGCATCAGTCATGGGAAGGAATATTGAAAGATGACATGTTTTTCTCATCTTTATTTTGTAGAGAAACAGTTGTATATAAGTCTAATTTACCTTCTGCAGGAGTTCCATCTGGTGGAGATGCAGTTACTCATGTATTTTTGTTTACTTCTGTTCATCAGGTGTGTTTTGGAAATGAGCTTATCATTTTTAACTGTTGGTATGAAGAACATACTTGTTGTTTTTGTAGCTTTTAGCATACTGAAGGAAGTCGGTAGTACTTTGAACAGGATGTGGTGTCTTTTTTTTTTTTATGTTGGGAGAAATGAGCAAGCCATATCCTTTTTTTCTGTAGGGAGAAATGAACAAGCCATGGGTAACAGAGGGAATGAAGAATGAAATTATGAAGAAACACAAGCTGCACCAGAAGGCCAAAAAAACAAAAAGTAAAGAGGACTGGGAAGAATTTAAGGAGCAGAGAAACAAAGTGACTACCATGCTACGAGAGGCCAAGCTGGAATACATAGGAGCACACCCAGAAGAGGTAGGTAACCATATAGATCAGTGATCCTGGAACCTCTGGGCATAGTCTTTGTGGGAAGGTATGGTGTGGTAAACCTAGGCATTATGCAGTTTGTGTGGGATTCAGTGTATTCAGATACTATAATGTTAGTTGAATTCCTTCTTTGCTTTAGGGATGTTCTAAAGAAATGTTAACTTAAGAATGACGTTAATGGCTTGTACATTGTTAATCGGGTTGCTTTTTCCTGTTGCACGATAATAGATTTGGGAAGATTGTATTATATATGTGTATATATATATATATATATATATATATATATATATATATATATATATATATATTTAGTTATTTATTTATTATACTTTGTCACTGTCTCTCATGTTAGCGAGGTAGTGCAAGGAAACAGATGAAAGAATGGCCCAAGCCACCCACATACACATGTATATACATACACATCCACACACAGCACCTATACATACCTATACATCTCAACGTATACACATATATATACACACACTGACATATACATATATACACATGTACATAATTCATACTGTTTGCCCTTATTCATTCCCGTCACCACCCCGCCGCACATGAAATAACAACCCCCCTCCCCCCGCATGTGCGCAAGGTAGCGCTAGGAAAAGACAACAAAGGCCACATTCGTTCACACTCAGTCTCTAGCTGTCATGTATAATGCACCAAAACCACAGCTCCCTTTCCACATCCAGGCCCCACAAAACTTTCCATGGTTTACCCCAGACGCTTCATATGCCCTGGTTTAATCCATTGACAGCATGTCGACCCCAGTATACCACATCATTCCAATTCACTCTATTCCTTGCATGCCTTTCATCCTCCTGCATGCTCAGGCCCCAATCACTCAAAATCTTTTTCACTCCATCTTTCCACCTCCAATTTGGTCTCCCACATCTTATTCCCTCCACCTCTGACACATATATCCTCTTTGTCAATCTTTCCTCACTCATTCTCTCCATGTGACCGAACCATTTCAAAACATCCTCCTCTGCTCTTTCACTACACTCGTTTTATTACCACACATCTCTTACCCTTTCATTACTTACTCGATTAAACCACCTCACACCACATATTGTCCTCAAACATCTCATTTCCAGCACATCCACCCTCCTCCGCACAACCCTATCTATCTATATATATATATATATATATATATATATATATATATATATATATATACAAATATATATTTTCATACTATTCGCCATTTCCCACATTAGTGAGGTAGCGTTAAGAACAGAGGACTGAGCCTTTGAGGGAAATCCTCACTTGGCCCCCTTCTCTGTTCCTTCTTTTGGAAAATTAGGAACGAGAGGGGAGGATTTCCAGCTCCCTGCACCCTTCCCTTTTAGTAGCCTTCTACGACACGCAGGGAATATGTGGGAAGTATTCTTTCTCCCCTATCCCCAGGGATGTGCTGGAAATGAGATGCTTGAGGACAATATGTGGTGTGAGGTGGTTTGATCGAGTAAGTAATGAAAGGGTAAGAGAGATGTGTGGTAATGAAAAGAGTGTGGTTGAGAGAGCAAAAGAGGGTGTTTAGAAATGGTTTGGTCACATGAAGAGAATGAGTGAGGATAGATTGGCAAAGAGGATATATGTGTCAGAGGTGGAGGGAACGAGGAGAAGTGGAAGACCAAATTGGAGGTGGAAAGATGGAGTGAAAAAGATTTTGAGTGATCGGGGCCTGAGCATGCAGGAGGGCGAAAGGAGTGCAAGGAATAGAGTGAATTGGAACGATGTGGTATACCAGGGTCGACGTGTTGTCAATGGATTGAACCAGGACATGTGAAACGTCTAGGGTAAACCATGGAAAGTTTTGTGGGGCCTGGATGTGGAAAGGAAGCTGTGGTTTCAGTGCATTATACATGACAGCTAGAGACTGAGTGTGAACAAATATGGCTTTTGTTGTCTTTTCCTTGTGCTACCTCGCACACATGCAGGGGGAAGGGGTTTTCATTTCATGTGTGGTGGCGTGGCGACGGGAACGAATAAGGGCAGACAGTATGAATTATGTACACGTGTATATATGTATATGTCTGTGTGTGTATATATATGTATACGTTGCGATGTATAGATATGAATATGTGCTGTGTGTGGACATGTATGTATATACATGTGTATGTGGGTGGGTTGGGTCATTCTTTCGTCCGTTTCCCTGCGCTACCTCGCAAACGCGGGAGACAGCGACAAAGTATAATGAAATAAGTAAATATATATATATATAATGCGGGAGACAGCGTCAAAGTATAAATAGATAAGATAGATAGATAGATTAGATATATATATGTGTGTGTATATATATATATATATATATTCAGTTTTATGGTTGCAAGGTAAAATTGCCTTTAGGATACCCACCATCCTTCTCCTGTGACTTTTGGTCATCGCTGGGGAGGAGAAGAAGCAAGACAAATTGAATAGGAGGTGATGTTGTCACAATGATCAATATGGCCGTCATTAGCAGATCAGTCACTATTTCAGTCAGAACGTACCTGACATCTACTGTCCACTTTGCTTACAATTTCGCCTATATAATGTATTCCCAGACTTCTTGAGAACATCACCTTTTGACCTGACTTTGGGAACCGGTCCGGGATTGTAAAGTTTTCAATTTTTACCTCAACCACTGATGCATGAGCTGAATTGCTCTTTGTCATTTGGGTCTAAAGATTTAAGAATACTTTAAAAGCAAATTAATTTTTGAGAAAGTGCCTTAAATTTACAGGCTTTGCTCACTCATAAGTAATTCAGTATTAGTGTAATTTGTTTAAATGTTCAGCATGAAGCTGTATTGCCTAACTTACGTGTAATCATCTCAACTTTGCTTTCAAGAAAATTTTTTGTGGTTGTGTTGGTTGTGATGTAAGTGGTCCCTCCTGTTGCTCTTTCGGTAGTGGACCAGGCCCAGGCCCAACCCACGCCATATTAACATTATATTTCACACAATTTACAGGATGTGGATAAAATATTGGCGGAAGCAGCCATGCAAGGCAACAAAAAAGATGAGGAAAAAAAAGGGGAGGCGTCAGCCACTAGTGAAGCTAATGCGGACAGTTCGGCCGCCCCCGAGGGGGATGGGGCAAAATCCCAATCCATGGACCAGACAGAGGAGAACGGGGAGGATATAGTGGATCAGAAAGAGTTAAACACCGATGTACCAATGGCTCCTCTGGCCCCAGAAATAGAGGGGGACAAAATATCGGAGACCAATGGCGACAGCCAAGTGGAAGTTAAAACATCTGGTCAATAGGCTTTGAGCCATGACCATCACCCACCCTGCCACTTTTTGCTATCATAGTAGCTAAAATCTACTTTATATTCAAATTGTATTTTGAACTAGTGTTATGCTCCATACTTAGCCTTAGAAAGTATCTGTTAAAACAAAAGTTTCAGAAGTCAGTCTTGCACTAAATTTCTAGATATATGACTGTGTTCCTAAATTTGATTATTTTTAAGATGTCCAGATAAAGTCATTAATTTTAACTTAATATGAGATCTTGTATCAATATCTCTTATATAATTAGTGAATTGTCTGTGCAATTGAGACCATTGGCTCATTTAAAATATGTTTTCACATAGGTTAAGGAAATAAATTTATAGTAAAAGAAATGGGTGTTTAAATAAGAAATAAAGTAGCATGCTTATGGCAGTATATGCCTCTCATTGGCTCAGTTTTCACACCTTTTTAAAAGGTTGCATGACAAAAGTTTTGTCTTGGGGCAAGTTGAAAACACAGTGCAGTCATGTGATCTCAAAAATTTGCAATTTGTAAGTTCTCTAGTTCATGCAACCTTAGTGGCGACTGTTTCACATTATCCAGAGGAAGAGAACTTGTGTCATACGGGGTCAGTCACACACCATCAGCACAAGTGGAACTTCCAACTCATCCCAGCTCACGACGAACTTGTCTCTACCCAGCCTATGCTTTGTGTCTCCCGTCTCCCTGTGGTTCTAGACTTGTGATGTGGGCATTGCTTAGGTTGATGTCAGGTCCTGGATCACATGTCCCTCTGGATGACATATCCTATCCTCTCTGGACTAAGGCATTGTCAAGTCCCCGGGGCTGATACACTTGACTCATCTAACATGCTGTGATATCAATGTTCCAACTCATTTCTCACCTTATTATTTTCATCACTCTTTTGATTTTGTTTTAGTTGATTTTCAATTCAATTAGTAAGCACTGGTTTACATAACCATGTCACCTATGTGCTTTAATATTCAACACCTGAATTCATATGCATCAGTTTTTACTGGTCTTTAGTGTGCCAAGAGTTGACTTCACCCAGTAGAATGTTGTGCATTATGGTGACATGAGTTAATCACTATTAATCTAATAGTGGCATAACAAAAAAATATGCCCCCAAAACTGTCAAGAATCTTAGCTGCCGGAATCAGCATCGGTCTGTGGCTCAGCAGGTAAAGTTACCCATCAGCTCTTGGCTGACTTGTTTCACCAGCTCTTTGCTGATAATGTTGTTCTCACTACAGTCATTTGTGTTGATCAGTTGTAAAAAATACAAATTCATGATATTGCTCAAGAGTTACAGTGCTGTGTTCAAAATTTGATATGCTATAAATCATTTCCAATACTTGTTTTGTTGTACAAAATTTGATGTGCTATAAATCGAATCTAAATCTTAATGTCATGCAAAGCCCTGAGAAAATTACTCTGTAGACATAGCCTACCCAGTGTGGAATGATAGAGTATTTTTTATGGTAAGTTGGTTTTGGCCATATTTCCAAAAATATATTGTGACTTGTGATATTATCTCAACAGTGATCCAACTGAGGCTGGCTGGTTCCAGTATTTGTTACATCACTGGCTGGATGTTCAGCCATTTAGAAGATACAGCTGGCAAGCAGTACCCAAGCATACTTGGACATGCATCACAAGCTCCTGTCTGTTTTGGCAATAGGATTCTTTGCCACATAATACGAGGGCTTAGAAAGAAATACAGTACAAGTATCTCTGAACACTATCAAGGCTACCATGTTAATGTTAGTACAAAGTCATTGCTGCAGCAGCAGCATTTGATGAAATATGAAAGTTGACGTGATCTCCTTCCACAGTGTACATTAGCAGGTATGTGTTATTTTTTTTCTTGTTCATTCTTTATAATATGATGATAGATATACATAGAAATTATTTTTTGCTTCTTGGAAATGTTGGATAAAGAAAATTCATAATGTTAACCCTATTTATATTCATAAATCTTGCAAAGGTAGCTATATTAAGGCAATGAGGCATACTTTTTTTTCATTTTGCTACTATTTAGGGTTAGGGTTGTGGGGACCCACAGAAGGTGCTTGTATCTCCAAATGTAAATGGCTTGCCAGTAGTTGTGTGCTACAAGATGTTTGGAATCATGGCTAAAGAGGAGCCTTAAAAGAATTAATAATGAATTGATTGGTATGAAATTTGAAGAGAAGTTGTGGAAGGTAATTTAGGATGGCATGTGAATGCAAAAATTGAGAAATAGTAGAATATATTATGGTTTGAAGTGAAAGATGTTAAGTTTGTAGTCCGATCAGGAAGCTATAAATTCTTTTATGTGAGAGAACTGGTTTGAAGAAGTAAAATTGTGATACATAAATATTTGCTATGTCAGATGAATAAGGCCTTTAATTTGTCCATTCCTGGCACAACTTCATAATGAAGGAAACAATTAACAAGTATGAAATAAAGAAAGATGTGTTTTTATAGAATTAAAAAGTTTCGTGTTTGTCCTTTTATGATAGAGAAAAAGGTGTTTCGGATATGGGAGAAAATTTAAGAATTGGTTTAGGAAGAGGACTGGAGAGAAACTTGCAATGCATGACATGATATGAACGAGTGGGAGATAGATTTGTAAATGGATACCAGATGAAAATGAAATTCTAGAAGGGATGTAGGGATTATGTGCACTGATGGATATGTATTGTATATATATGCTTTAAGAACAAAGATATGTATAATTATTTGGTGTATGTAGAAGACAGGGTAAGGGTGATCATAAGCATGATATATATTTTCATTGTGCATTATGATATGTAGGAGCTAATCGGTTATAGGATTTTTTTTCCATGAGGTTTGAGATGATCTTTAGGATTCTCAGGGTTTAATAAACCTTTAAACTAGAAACCTCCAGCCCCCCCTGCCTTCTGGTGAAGTGAATGCACTTCGCCCTTTGCTAACCACCCATTCTGCTGGTTTGGCCTGGGTTCATCCTGCGACTAGTCAGCAACATCTACAGAGTATTGACATCATGTCCCACAGGCTGTCAGATCAGTACTTATCTGCCACATGATTCTCTAGATCTTGCACCTGTATGGACATACTTTTTCATATCTCTTTTTTTACTCCATCTTCTTCCACCCTACCATGGATGAGTATCATTTTCTGATTTCATTTGATTATAGTGTATATATGTACTCTTGAATAATTTGGATGATAATAAGCACAATATGATGGAGAAACCTGACTTAGATAACTTGGACGTAGGGAGAGGATGAGTGATGCCCATTCCATCTGGGAACTTGCATCAAGGGGATGGTCATGGCAAAAGAGTCTCCACTTATCCATGTCCTTTCAAGGATCTATGAGTTGGAAATGGAAGGAGTGGGAGACCAAGAATACGGAAGGATGGAGTGAAAGTCTTTAGCTTAATGCAGCCTGAAAACTCGGGAGGATGAGAGGTTTGTATGTGATGGAGTTAAATAAATAGATGTGGTATGCAGAAGGAGATCTTCTGTCTATACACTGAATCAGCACAAATGGAACAGGCAGAGTAAACCATGGAATAGTCTGTTAGGGGTTTGGCTGTGGATGGTAGGCTCTTTTTCCTGCCCTAGTTTCCCCTTTCATGGGGCTTATGCAGCACTTGGGAAGATATCCTTATCCAGAGTATTTGAATGGGAAAGAACAGTGTGACTTCAGGAGTGGAAGAGGATGTGTGTATCACGTGTTTTCTTTGCAGAATGTGTGCTAGAAATATTTAAAGAAACAGAAGGCTTTGCATATGGCATTTATGGATCTGGAGAAAACATATGATAGGGTTGATAGAGATACTTTGTGGAAGGTATTACTAGTATAAGATGTAGGAGGAAAGATGCTAGGGGCAGTGAAGAGTTTTTGTCAGGAGATTGGGGTGTGTTTGTGAGTAGGAAGAGAGAAGGGCGAGTGATTCCAGGTGAGGTGGATATGCGGCTGGGATTTGTGATTTCACCCTGGATGTTTGTATGAATAGGGTGGTAGTGAGGAGAACAGAATGGTTTTGGAGAGAGAAACAGGTGTGCAGTCTGTCGGAGGTTAGGGGGCCTTGGAGGTAAATCAGTTGTTGTTTGCCAATGTCACAATGCTCTTGGTAGAGTAGAGAGAAAAACTGCAGATGTTGGTTTCTGAATTTAGTAGGGTTTATGAAAGGAGAAAATTAAGAATAACTGTGAATAAAAGCAAGAATATTAGGTTTGGCAGTGGAGAGAGAGAGACAGGTGAGTTGGATGTGAATTTAATTTGAGAAAACTTGCGAGAAGTCTAAAACTTTTGATGAGGTATGGCATCGGGGTCTCATCCCTAAGCTCCCCTCTTTTGGTTTCCCTTGTAAGTAGCTTCCTCTTTAGCCATACTATCTCCATGGTTGTTGATGATGAATCAGCCTCTCTTCCTTTCTCTGTCAGCAAGGTTCTGTCCTGTCTCCCACATTTTTTCCCTTTACATTAGTGATTTCCTTTTTTCTACAAATTACCAAATGCACTCATTGACGAAATGCTGCATTTCTCTGTATCCTTCAATTCTGCTCCATATTCTCTCACTTGATCTACATCTCAAGTTTAATGTTTCCAAGGTTCAGTTTCTGCCCATCTCGCTGTCTAAAATTCCTCACAACTTTCCTCTCTCCTTCATCGGTTCTATAATTCCACCTCTTAAGAGATTGAACTTGATTGGTATTAAGTAACTGTTACTCTGTCTTAAAAACCCACATTATGGAAACAGTTAAGTCTGCCTCTACGAAACTGGGAATCCTGTTTAGATGTCAAAATGTATCTTATTCTGATTAGATACTCTTGTTATAGAAAGGATTGGTCCTTGTATGCAGTACTGCTGTCACATTTGGGTTTTATTTTGCCCACAGCGTTACTTGACAGAGTTGAGTCGAAAGTGGTCTTGACTTATCAACTCTCCCAGGCTAACTTTAAAACTTGACCCTTTTGCCCAATTTTGCAATGTTGGTTCACTTCCCTCTTCTATAGGTTACTTTGTTATTTTTCTCCTGAGAATTGGCTGCTTGGTACCCCACCTCTAGCTGGACCACACAATACTCAGCAAGCTGCTGCACCACATGATTACTGTGTGGCCATTGCAACTGAAGGGTGAGCTGTTTTGATTGTTTCTTTCCCTACGCCTTGAAGCTTTGGGGAACTTTTCTTGGAAAGATTTTAAGGATTAGTTTGGCAACAAAACTGGTACTTCTGTCAGAATAGGAATGCATTTTATTAGAAAACATATAGACATGATTGGCAGTAGGGTGAAATTCCTGGATAATCCCAAAACCCAAAGCGGGTGGGAAGGACATTTGGCCTGATACCTTACCTTGTAAGAGTTAAGGTGGTGAAGACACAAGAGCTTTTCGCTTTTTGAGTGTGTACACAATTTATTCATGTGGAACCCAGAATAGTACTATCTTACAAAGTGCGAAACGAAGATAATAGTGAAAAGACTTATCAATACCCAGTAGAGTGTATAGAGAATGGCGACATGAACAGAACATTTGATTGGGCAGTAATGTGGTTGTAGGAGAGGTAGAGAATGAGTGATACTTCTGGATATAAAGTATATGATAAGGTTTATAATGAGACCTTGTGGAAGGTGCTCATAATGTATGGGGTAAATGTTAATTTAATAAATGCAGTAAGGAATTTTGACGTGGAGAGTGAGACATGGGTATGAATAGGAAGGGAGGAGAGTGAATGGTTTGCTGTAAAGGTGGGTCTGTCAAGGATGTGTAGTATCACTATAGTTGTTTCATCTCTTTATGGACAAGATGGTGAGGGAAGTGAATACAGGCTTAAAATTAGAAGCACATGTTTAATCTATAGAGGGTATGGAAAGTATAGTGGTGGACTGCTTGCTGTGTGCAGATAGCGTGGCTCAAGTGGCAAAGTCCAGAAGCAGATGACAGTTTATTATTATGTATGAGAGGAGAAAGCTGAGAGTGAATATAAACAATGATTGATATTATGGTGCAGCTGGGGGATGACACTTGATAATAATTTCTGTAAGTTTAAATGGGTAGAGCTTGGAAGAATTTGAGTGCTTTAGGTACCAAAGGGTGAACATAACAGTGGTTGAAACCAGTGAGAGCAGCCTTAATGCTGCAGGTGCCTCATAAAAGGGGTCCATGGGGTGTACAGTAATAATGATGGTTTTTATGCACATTTGGGTGACATAGAATTTTCTTTGCATTTTTCAGGTTGATGATGGAAAGATGTACACCAGCAGGATGGAGTTTTGCATTGTATTTTGAAATAAAGTTTGATATTGATCTTGTATTTTTAACCACTGTTAGTAGAATTGAAGTACATTTCCATCAGTAGTAACAGCAATGTGAAAAAACTTCAAAGCCTAGGAGTCTTAGTAAAATTGAAGTACATTTCCATCAGTAGTAACAACATTGAAAAAACTTGAAAGTCTAGGAACAGATTGAAAATATTTGGGTAATTTATATTTTCATCATCATTGGTGTTTCTGCAGAGAAGCATTGTCATCTTTTATGTGTGTTTTGCATTTAACTACCATTATGAAGTTTTCCATTGAATAGTGTGGATCGCAAACATACAGCCACTCAGATTTATTGTATGCATCCTTATCCTAAGGTTAGTGTGTTATGTAAATCTTGAAACTGCCTACTTTTTCAACTTGGTCACCACCTCCACACACAATGCCTCCATTGCACCAGATTCCAAATCATTCCTATGTCATCAAAAATATCCCAATCCCACATCTGTCCATTGCTTCCCAGGTTTATCATTCATTCTTGTATCATGGAATACTACTAATTTTTCATATCACCTTTTCACCTGTTATGCATTTGTACATATCATCGTAAAAGACTGAATTGTGAGCCTTTCTAATGTTTTGTTTACCACTCCGGGGCTTTTGTTCTGTGAGTTACTGAAAATCTCCTTTGATCTTGGAGGACTTTTGTCCTCCAGTACTCCCAACTCCTGCGAGGTTTATGCCTTTCACCCCTCATGAACCATTCAAACAGTGGCTGCAGAACTGTCTCATTCCAGAAGACGTATGCCAATTTGTTGCCTCATCTAAGTGTAAGTGATGACATCATCCTCCTCCTGGTTGCCCAACCATGCATGCTGTCTACTCAACACTCCGCTCTTAGGTAAAGATTTTGTTTCTTTATGGTAACATCTGCAACCAATTTGATCTTGAGAATGCATAAAGTAATACATTGAAAGTGATCATTTTCATTGAATACATGAATGTGAAGTGTGTAGGGATGATTGGTGGTTATTTGAAATTACAAAAATTAATATATTTCAGATTTGGTCTGATAATAGATTTCAGAATTTTTTTTTTAATATTAACAGTAATTGTGGTGGAAGTGTGAAAGAGAACATTGTATCTGTTCACGTGATTCGAAGAATAGTGACTGAAATTAAAACAAGTGGTGCACTGGAATGTCCGTCATTTGCATCAGCTGGGAATATAAGGAAAGTTGAACAAGTGTGAAGGTCAGAGCAAAGAGTCATAACAACATTCATCAGTGAAAGGACATGATAAATACAGTAAAGACTCTGTGATGCAGCGGTTAGTGTTCCTGACAGTGATGCATTCATGGGCCTCCAAGGGTTGAGTACATGGGTTTGAATCTTGGGTGTAGCAGTCAGTCCACAGTCAAACCAGCTTTTCATTCACCACTAGGGGGTTGGTTGATAAAAATGAGAACCATGCTTAAGCTAGGGTATATATGTGTTTATATATATTAGCATTAATGAGATGGCCTCGATTTGGGCTTCACTTGCCTGTGTTGTCGTATCTAACATGAAAAGAATAATGAGGTCATTGATACATGAGTAATGATGCAAATGATTGATGTTGGTAAGTCAGTCAAATGCTGTAGACCTTGCATAAATGAATCTATAGAAGACATTTTTTGATAGGGTGATTGAAGTGAATAGCTATAAAGAACTTTTCTGGCTTAAAAAGGCTAAACAAGTTTTCTGGAAGAAGGGAATAAGGAGCTGTAAATGGCTAATTAGAATGCTGTGGAAAAAGTGGAAGCACTGCTAATTAATGAATATGGTTCTTGTAATAATTGGAACACAGTAAGCAGTGTACAGAAAGCTACAGTAAATTGTATAAAATTCTACACAGCAATGCATGACTGTCTGAAAGTCAGTAAATGATGTTGGGGCAGTCATAGTATTTTTATGCTCATCATACAAAAGTAATCTATTTACAGAGGAGATAAAAACTGACATAGAATTGGTGAGGAAGAAAGTGATATGAGACTTGTAAATGAGAAAAATGAAATGAGTTAGAAAAGAACCACAGAAAATGAGGAATTTCGGGTTAGTCAGCCTATCAGTAATTCATCTGTTGATAGACATGTGCTTCCTTTTATTGTGATGTATGTTCTACTGTTATGGAATTGTTGTTGCCACTGTAAAGAGTGTGGTTTTTCCCTTTCCACTCTGAAATCCGATCTTTTGATGTGAAACATTGCTTCTGAAGAGTGTGTCTGGTGAAGTGGAGTTTAAGATTGAGTTGGGACGACATTTGTTTAGTGCTTGACAAGTTATATCAGCGTTTATGTGCTTTGTCAGTTATATTAGTTGACGATGGGGGGATTTTTGAGTAGAAGTTAATGAAGTACTGAGGCAGGGATAATCTTTTATTTGTACTTAGGGGTTGGTAGTTATGGAATAAGTTGGGTGAGAGGGGTCTAGGTAGTGTTGCATAGAACTGTGTACAAAGCATGTAAAGGTGGGACTCTGCTGGGAGGATTTTTCTATCATTGTGTAGGTGCTGAGTGTCTGTGGGTTCTAAGAAGCCAGTGTTTGTTTGAATTGCACTATTTTGTGTGGTTTGTTGTTTATTTGCTTGTGAGAGGGTGGAAGACCAGGCTGGTGAGGCATAAAGTGGAGCATATGAAATATTTGTAGTGGATGCTGAGGGTAGATAGCATTTGGTAGGTTATCACTAACCAGGGAGGTTTATTACCAGTACTACCCCTCTTGGTTATTGAGAGAGTTATTGATGGCTGCATAGTTGGACTGCTGACATTCTGTACACAGACATACAATCTCTCCTTGTCACACATAACACTCAACTCAATCTTTGTAACTAGATTTTCCTGCAGTGAGTATTACTTGATAGCCCTGTCTTTTGACAAAATGGTAGGAGCAATAGATACGTGAAGTAGGTAGGAACATTAAGCAGGAGTATTATGTACTAGTAGTTGGTATGAATGTTAGTTGGGAGGGTTAAGTAGAAGTAATGGGTTGGAGCATTAGGCAGCAACATTTGGTAGACACATTAGGTAGAAGCAGTCTGTAAGAATAGGAAAGAGCCTCGGGAAACACTGTCATTGGCTTGTTAAGGGTTAGGCACTAATGGCTAAGAAGCTGCCATGGAGTTTTCACCATTTATGGAGACTTTTGTCATGGCCACCCCCTTGAAGGACTTTCCCAGAGGGAATGGGTGTATAGATAGATAGACAGCTGGGGTTTTCTTTACTAGTCCAAATCTGGTGCCAGTAAGTGTTCTGGGGGCATTTAGTTTGTGTTGATGTAATTGATATGGGGAATGAATGTTGTGTATATGTCATGTGATGCTTAGAATGGTTGGTGTTTTGTTCAAATGGAGTGTTTATCCTTGAATTTTAGGTGACCAAAGGGTGTGAGCTGGTTTCATGTCAGTCTGGAGTTAAATGTGATTGAATTCTACCTTTAATCTTGGTAAATGTTTTCCCTATATTTAACAAAGCTAATCTGGCTTTATAAGACGAATTTCCTCAAATACAGAAATTGAAATTTTTATTGCCCAAGGCTGTGGATGATGCAAAAGACAGTTTTGTTATTGATTTTGAAAGATGAAACCAAAAAGGTCTGCAGGATATAATAATAGTCTACAGAACCAAGCAGTATATCGAGGAGAGTGATCCTGGAAGACATATCTAGAATTATGACATGTTTCTATGCAGAAATGAAAAATTTTACTGCAATTCATGCTGTCACATTCTTGGGACTTCATTTAAAACATGAAGTGTTTGAAAATGCTGAAGTTGTGGACATAGCTTTGTGAGAAACTGCAAAGTTTTCATCATTGGAATACTTTGTATCTAGATTCCCTCTCCTGAAAGCAATCAAAGTTCCAGATTTAAAAATTTTATTAACTTAGAAGCAGCATTTTTGAATTATAAAACAATTGAAGAAGCATGGCATTTGATATCACAACTGAAGGCAGCAAAAGGGAGTATTAAATACAAAGTGCTTCCTGTACTTGGGAATTTGTCTAATCCATGCAGCAGTGCTGACAGTGAGCACATCTTTATCAAGTTGAGAAAGAATAAGATTTGAGACTAAATTTGTCAGAAAAGGTGATTTACCCTCTGTAACAATATTGAAGGTCTCAGTGAATGTAGGACAGTCTGCCAGGAACATTACCAAAAACAAAAGCCTCAAAAAAGCCAAAAGTGCAACTTGCACATTTGAGAAACTAAAAGGTGAGAAGTGATGGAATCTTTATCATTTAGATGTCATTGTCTTCCCTGAAAAGTTCCTGTTTTTTATTACTTAAATTCCTGTTACACTTGCATTAGGGATGCCATCTTTGGTGGGAATGGGGGCTGCAGACCTTCTTTGTATTTTTCATTTCTAAAAGTTGGAACAGAAGCCAACAAGCCAAGGAGTGCTCATCCTCCTTGAAGGCTCATGCTGGGTGTCTGAATTTGTGTGGATGTAACCAGATAAGATGGGAGAGGTAAGTAGGAAGTTCGAGGAGGGGAACCCGATATTCTAACTCTGAATATAATACTAAAAGGAATGGGGAAGAATGTCTCACGGATGAAGTCAGAGGCTACTGTGAGGGCAAGAGCTTAGTTAGGGGTAGCACTGCTGGTTGAAGAGTTGTGGAAATGTGTGAAAGAATGTAAGGAAGTGAGGCCCAGACTGATATAGGCAATAATGATAGTAGATTACAGGAGGTGGGTGCTTATGCACCTGGAAGTGAGAGAACTAAGGAAGTAAGGAGAGTGCTTTGGGTGGTTCTGACAGTGTCAACAGTTTTGATGCAAGAGATCTAATATTGGAAATGGGTAATTGTGGTCATGCTGTACCTGCTGTTGTAAATAAAAATGAACAGCTTGTAGAGCTGTTTGCTGAAAAGGTCTGTTGACGGGGAATACCTGATTTAAAAGGACAAAGTGATGGTAGCAAAGTGACAAAAACAGTGAGAGAGGGTGAAACTAGTGGTGGCAGGAGTACCAAAAATGAATAGTAGTAGAGGGGATGGCATAGGTGGAGGTGGCAAAAGGGATGAGAGAGAGAGATTGGCTGGCAAGACAGTGGTTTTAGTGTTGACAAAAAGGTTTGTAGCAGTAATGGAAGAGGTGGTACCATAGGTGATCTTAGAGGTATCAGAGGGAAAATGAGGATGGAAGAGATGGTGACACAGGTGGTTGCCGAGATAACCTCAAAATCCAGAGGGACCTGCTCTACCCATTGAGAAACATGACAGGTCTTAATGAAATACATACAGTATAAGTGAGGTTATTGTGGAAACTAATTTATGTATGGCAGTGACTTTAACCTTTGCCCTCAAAGTCCCAAGGGAGCTTCCTAGGTGCAAAGGAAATACGAATGCTTCGTCATAATGAAATCCACCCTGCAGAACTGGATACTTTAGTGCAGCTAAATCATATAGAAGTCTGGCACAAGCACTGACTGACTTCATCACTTCTAAATCAACAGGAAACCTTTCTAGTCCTTTGGCAAACATGCTGAATGATGATGAAATCTGCATTGATGATTTATTGCATGAAAATCAACTGAAAACCCAAAACCAATAACACTTTGTGTTTCTCCAAGTCACTGCAATGTAAAATATATGTCACGATGACCTATGATTGGCTAGTTGCTGAAGTGCATATCAGTATTCATTAGGATATGAAGTTAAACAACCATGCAACAAACAGTTGTCGTGAACTGAATTTGGGCTTAAAATTTGAGCAGTCAATGAAGCATGAAATCTTCAGATGTTCAACTTTTTGGTAATAGGCTTGACCCATTCACTGCAGTTGAGATGGAAATTTCCAAGTATTTCTATTTTCTATTCTATGGATGGGAAGAATATATTTATAACTCAAATTATCTGCTTCTGCCTTGAGGTGAAATGTATGGCCATAAATGCTTGTAGTGGTTTCTTATGCATTGTCACCAGACACTACAGCCTAGATTTTTTTTTCAGACTTTGGTTGGTCTTATATAAAAGTGGCAAGGAGACCTATGCAAGATCAGCTTCATGTTATGTAATGATTTGTAAAGCTGTGACTCTCATACAAGATAGATATTAGTGAGAATAACGCATCTCTTCGTATGTCCAACAGTATTCCTGGAGTATCTATGCCTGGCAGAGGAACAGCATAAGTAAAAGGGTATGTAGCATACATAAACATGTTTCACCAGGTTGAGTTGTGTATCATTTTATTTAGAAAATTGTATTTTAGTTCATCATAATAACAAACCTATGGAGATAATTGAATATATGAGAACATCCTGCACTATTGAAGTGAAAATATTAAGTGCTGATCTACGTGCAACTGCATTAGAAGCTGCATAAATATCCAACAAACAATGGTTGAGACACTCATACCCAAAGCTGAATCAAAGTATGGTTGAAACTCAACCTAAAAGTTAACCAGTCACTGAGACACAAATCATAGGTCAGGATGACCTATGTTAAGTGGGATGCTGAAGCACTCATCAATGTGCATCTCTATGTGAAGTTAAATTATTATACATAAAATAGTGGCCAAGATATACTTGGACATAAAACTATATCAAGGTGTGGCTAAACTCAAAGCTGAAAATTACCCAGGACCATTGAGGCAGGAAACATACATTTGGATGACTTGCTTTTGTTAGAATGTTCAAGTACTCATCAATAAGCATCTGCATATGCCATGACATGACAGAACATCAGACAGTGGCACTGATAAATTTGGACCAAACACGTAGCCAAGGTTTGGATGCTCAGTTGGAGATAGACATAGTTCTACACTTTACAGGGGCAAAACTAAGAATGCAAACAAATATGTAATTGGGATGAGGAATTTAACAAAATGTTTTAAACCATTCAAATGTGCTTTCAAAAATTGAATTTATTGCAAAAAAAATAGATCTCGTTCATAATTTCTAATAATGTGAATGATATGCTTAGAACACAAGATGCTATCAATATTGGTGAAAAAAATACCAGGAAAATAAATATATCACCTATATCAACATACAAGGTGCTTACATAAGACCAACATTGTGCTCATCTGCATCATACATAGCAAATACATCACCAAGCATTTCTGTAGGCACCTCTGACTTTCTGAGCTGCAGTGAGTAGCATGCTTCCTCTACTTTGTGTAAGCTGGACCTAAACACCACCATCTTGTGATAAAGTTCCTTTACTGGAATGTAACCCAGAGACAAGAATCCTCCATGCATTTTCTTGAGTACATCACAAATTTTATAGCACATTTCAAAGTCTCCTGTACTGACACACTTGATACAGAAGCGCATTAGCTCTCCAGTAAGGTCAGCAATACCAAGGATATATTCCTTGGGCTGCACAAGAACACTGATGGGCACTACATCAGTCTGGTCTCCCTGGCCACCGAAGGTTACTCGTCCCTGAATCTCATCATGGCTAATAATGGATTCGGTCTTCAAGAAGTAATGGAATGAAAGGGCTTCTATGTATTCCTGGATACCTATGAATACAGACAAAATATTTAATATGGGTTTATGATACCTGAAAATAAATTATACATTCCAATTCTACATCTTGCTTTCTTTATTCCTCAAAGTTTATTTTGATTATACTTTTAAGTGAATTTAGCATCCTAAATTACTTAACCATTGCAAAGAACTTATGTATTGGAACAATATTGGGCAGTGAGACTTCCTCAGGGGAATTTTATTCTTTTTCTCTTGTCAACATGCAAGGCTTAGAATTGGGTACTCATGTCAGCCAAATGCATTCCCATAAGATTGAACCTTTGTTTTCATCCGATTCCTATGTAAACAGGAATCAAGTTAACATAAGGAAAAACGGTAATATTTATTTTTATGGTGTTGCTTTATAAATATTTTCACATGTTAACCAACTGTATGCTACAAACAAGAAATTTGTGGAGGTAAAATAACTTCCAGTCTTGTAATCCGGATGCAAACCCAAAGAGCTGGGTGGGCTGTAAAGATGAGAAAAAGTTGATTGCAACTGTGACAGACAACCCCAAAATTTTGCTAGGCTAGGGAAGGTCAGTTTTCATTTGATTTGGTTTAAGCAAAAATGGACCAAAGTTTCTTGAATGATATAAGTGGAGAGAAGGCTGGGGAAGCATTCATAATTATGGAGTCACTGCATGGGGTTAGGAAAATGTCTTGTGAATGATAATTCATGAAATTCATTTTAAACATTTCAAATTACCTGGCATTATAGATACATATATTGTGGTCCACTGTTTTCACCTTTAATCACAATGATATTCATAAAATTTTTGTTACACATAGATGTCTCACCAAAATGATGGTGATTTTCTTTTTATAAGAAATACTTAACAATAATGTATGGTAATGTTGAGCAGTAAACCTAAATAATTCAAGGGACACATTTTCAAAGATAATGTAAACTAGACAAAAGCTGTTCTTCACGAAGATAAATGGCATACAAAAATTAACCTGAATTCCTGTATCAGCTGTATTATATTATGTCACCAAATAAAACCAAAATGAATACATAATTCACTGAACAATAAAAACTCTTACAGAATTGTACAAGAATGCTCCACTGGTACTTTGATTTATAGCCATGGATCATTGGTGGAATAAAATTATACAAAATAGGAACTTTTCAGCTGACTCTTGCTGGACTTGGGTCCTGGGTTTGAAGTACTGTATTGTATGTTTGGAGGTCAGGGTGGTGTGGGAAGTGAGAATTTTATTCTAAAATCACTAGACTTGGGTGTTCCTGGTTTTGTAATTCAAAACTTTAAGGAAGGAGTCCCAGTTTGCTGGATGCTTTTCGGTGTCAATGTTGGTAGTAGTGTTGTTTACAGTATGAATTTGTTTTATGGTTTTTACTGAGGGCGAGTGGTGGTGTTTTTTGATCTACCTAATCAGACATTACACTGAAATCCAATACTATATCAAGCCATGAATATTCAATAACTATATATAATATGTACAACAAAATGCTATGTTCTTACCTCCAGTATAAGCATTAACAAACTGGTGAGGATCTTCATCTCTGAGTTCCATTGCAATGTGTTTCAACAACGTCTGCTGAACATCTCTCAGTTCATTTGCAGCAGAACAAAGTAAGTTTCCCTTTTCTTCTTCATCAAGCCTGAAAATTAATGTTAGTAATGAATTATAAGAAAATGAAAATCTACCAACACAATCAAACTAAGTGAACAGGTAAGTACTTGTAAAAGTGAAGAGGAAAAACCATGTATTTTACAGTCGTCTGCAAAAAAAAGTTCCATCTTATACACTCTTCTGAAGGATGTAGGAGTGGGTTTTCAAGTCAATCACTTTATTAGATATAAACAAATATTGGAGTGGTGTGGATTTGAAACTCATGAAGCAAAAAGGGGCTGTAATAATTTTTTTTTGGTCAAACATAACACATAAAGAGGTCCCTGTGTCTGAGGAAACAGCTGTTCATCTGAGACACCATTAGGTATACAATTCAGGTACAATACAGTACAATGAAACAAGTTTTAAGTAACATTTACAGTTGTACATGCATGACTGGCAACTCCTTTTCCCCCTAACTGTACAGGTTGTCTGTGAAAATGGTGATAATTTGAAACACCCTCTAACACTGTTGATCAACAGGTGTCGGTGCATGAGGAAGAGAAACTGAACTAAGCTAACCCTGCTCAAAGAAAGGCTTTCCTGCACAGTAGGACAAGTCACTATAAAAAAATGTAAGTACCATCAAACACAACTATCAAAAATTTACCCTGGAATTCTTTGTAAGGTGAAGATAACTCTCTTGCTGCGAACAGTCACATCTCTGCTGGTCTTGTATATTCTCTCATATTTGTCATTCTTCTCGTCCAATGCCTTAGAATATTCCCGGAAAAGTGTCATAAGCGGAGTGTCCTGGCTAGTGTCGGGTGGTTCCTTTACATTTCGCCGTCCTTGTTCATTAATTGTCAGTCGTAAATCAGCCATGGCTACTGATGATGATGGTGAAAATATTAATCTGTTATCACTGCATACTACTGGTATTGTTACAGCTAAATTTCATCAACAGCTTTATTTATATTAATCTTTACTTAGCAAGTCACACTGCTCATTTTCAAGTCTCCAACATTCACACAGTAACAAACAATCTCCAAATTGGAAAATTGAATATATATAAAAGAAACCAAGAGGCAGAGCCATATTTAGACCTGTGGTGGACCCAAGGCAAATGACATCAGGGTGTGTGGGCGCGATCATTATTCAGTAAGGGCCTCTGTGCATTAAGGTTATGTTTCTGAGAGGACCAAGGGCAGCAGTCTGAAGGCCACATGTTGGTTTCAAGTTGGGAATCTCTATGAACTACAGACTGTACAATTTACACATTTTTTTTTTGTATGAAGAAGAGCTCACAAATAACAATGTCTGATTAATAGGCTGTTTTTTTAACAGCACTGCACATGTAATGTTGGCAATTTTATGTAAACGAATTCCTGGCCATAATATTTGTGTGATGATTTGAATGTGATAAGACCACTGTGAAACATTAGCTCTGACAAAAACCTGATTTTTTCCTTTAATGTCTGCTTTATAGCATTATAAAGTAAGTTATAATATTAAGGAACATAATTTATATTACAGGGGCTCCTAAAGTGTGGGGATGTCAAGGAATCTGCCTCCCTTTACCTCTTTCTTAACATGGCCCTGCCCAGATGGTATGTTTATTATATAAAACTATGTAGTATTTAGACACTTGGATGATCAGTACATAAAATATGCTATGTAGTTATAATTTCAAGTTTCCTAATCTGTTATACAACTAAATTCCAATAATTTTTTGTGTCTTTAGACATAAAATATTAGGATCAAACTTGTGTTTCGCTTGTACTTTTTTGAATGGTACAGACAAATTTCAAAATTACGAATGTACCGTGCAAAATCTACAAAATCAGCAGTAAACAAAGATAATAATAAACCAGCTAATTTAAATTCCATATAGAACCAATAATATATGGGAGAAATGTTCTGACTCAGAAATGTATCTTTTCTCTGTCCACAACCTGGTAAACTTTAATGCTTCCAAAAACCCAATTTTTGCCCATCTCTTTCTCTCTTCTCTCTAAAACCACTCACAACTTTTCATCTCTTTTGACAGATCTGTGGTTTAATCACTTAACATTGCTCAGCGATTGAGCACACAATCATACTCTGTCCCATAAAGACATACTGAATTTTTATGTATTCATTGCTTCCACTACTTTTACTTTTAAAAACATTTCCTGTTTCCCAATTTCTTCAGTTGGAGAAAAAAAAAAAAAAAAAATTTCATACATTCTTCTTTGTCCAAAAAGTGAGGAACTATTACAATATTATGATGATTACACCAACATGCTTTGGCAAAACAATCAAGTTTCCCATTGCATCTTCAACACTGGAAGTGAGAAGGACAATGCATATGCCAGCAAGTTTTAAATAAAAAGAGAGGTAACATAATATAGTTTGATGCAATAACTGATACTCGGCAAATACCATGGTACAGAGATAACTCTGCACTCACCAAACCCATGAGGTAAGTTCAAGCCTGCAGCCACGACAGGTTGGCGGGATGCTATTCACTACAGTGTTTGTGAAGCCAGTCACTCTTATGTCAGGACTCCAGCCTATGCAAACCCCCATTCTGACTGAAGAGTTTGTTGGAGTGGATGTGATGCTGCAGTTCAACATCCTGTTTTAGAAGATTTCTATTGTTATCTTTGTCTCTATAAGAATAACTTACGAATACACCCACAGGGAGAAGCTCACTGTTAATGAATTATATATATGACCGAGTAGGAAAAGGAATTTAAGTGCAAATAGTACACATGTGAGGCAGAAGCTAATAAGAACTCATTTCCCATTAGATATTTTGGAGAACTATTGTTTTCAAAGTAAATTTTTTAAATATGATATATAACATTGGGTTGCATTAGATACTTCAATGAATATGCGTACAATATACCATAAATTCACCAATGAAACTTAAAGAATAAAACCATAAAAGAAAATTTCTAAAAAGGATTCAAGATACTAAAGAAGGAAGTGGTGAGGCTGTATTCAAAAATTGGGAAGAGCTGCCCATACACAATCAAAAGTGAGTCCAATCCTATGAATAACTATTTTAGGTACTTTTCCAGCACTGGATTTCTCAAAGGTCAGTTATTTCTACAAATACAGAATAAGATAAATTTATACAAAAGTAAAATTCTTGTATGTGAATAATCTTACAGAGGCAGCTGACAGGCTGTGGTGGATATTTCGCGAGACAAAGCTTAACATGTGCAAGGAAAGTGTGATGACAGGATGATTTAATTTGAAGCAAGAATTTCTTTGAAAAAAACTATAATATTATATCAAATGACAATAACATATCCTTCCCGGTGGCGACTTTTCACTCGAGGTACAACTTCAGCGGACGAGTCTATAAGCACTCAGTTATATATCACAGCACTTAAAAACAGGGGCATCAGATTACAATCAAAATTCAGCACGGGTAAAAAATATATATATATATTTGGAGAGTCTAAGATATGACCGCCTTCCCCATACGATTACTATTAACACAACGGAAACAAATGATTGCCAGTCCTTGTTAATAGGCATGCCAAGCTTTGGTGATGTATTGCCTACTATCCTTCCTAACTGAGTTTGTGATATAATTAGCAAGCTAAAAGCCCACCGAACCTGATGTCCCCAACCGTATTGTTTACGTACACGTTTGTTTACATTGATCAGGGGTAACATTTTTTCAATATTTTTCGCGACTAGAAAAATGAATTTATATTCTAAAGTATTTCCAGATATTATTTGGTACATTTAGTATTCCTATTATTCATTTTTTATATTGTGCTTAGTTCTTATTTAACAAAAATGGACTAAATATTAAAAGATGACTGGCCGTTCTCAGTGTTCTCTTATGGCTCTCACCAACATAATTATCATATAACACTGCCATTTCGAAATTTATGCACTTCAGTCGTTGATATTGTCTCTGAATTCAATAATTCATATTTACAACATTTGAACTTGTAGTGTCATGGGATATCATTAGATCAGATGTAAAGGTTTACACTTTGTCTTCTCTTGCATTATATATATATATTTATATCTTGTCATATTTTAGTTTTGATGAAAACTAAGAAAAATAAAATGTACTAAATCTTATATTCTTTTTCAGGTATTGTCGTGAACAGCGGTTGGTTTATAATGCCTGCAAGCCATGCTTCTCTCGAAAGGGGTAAGGTAAACACAGGTGACTAAAACCAGGGATCAAATTGTCCTTGACAAATAACAAAATGTCACAAATTTACACGTTTTTTTATGAGGTTGAATTAAGCTGTTTCTTAAACTCACACACAAAATGCGAGAATAGGAAACAAAACATTTATTATTCAATCACAAACAATAGGGTGCTATACTTCTATATATCTTCCATAAATAGTTGAGTTCTTTTTCTAAAAGTCTCATATTTTCTCGCAAATTTTAGGCAAATTATGGAGTTGTTAAATGAGGTCGGACTCAGGGTCTGGTCGTGTTCAGAATGGCGTGGTCTATGGTCGCCTTACCGTGTGGACATCGACCAAGTCTGCCATTTAAATCCTTAGTCTGTTTCTCTGTCGACCATGACGGTCGCCTCGAGAATATTTAAGTTATCCTGTCCCAAGTCTGAATTACGCCTTGATATCACGCTCCAATGTGGCCAGTCCTTTAGGTAACTCTTTCCACCAATTGTATTACTTGGGGAAATGTATTACATTGTATTATTATTATTTATTGCTGTGCCGCGACATCTTTTCATATTCAAGGTGGGGGATTGTAGGCCAAGACATACATTAATGCCTGTGGTTACAGCAATGACTTATTTTTGCAGTGGTGGAATATATTCAACTGGTTAATGGCAGACAACCAAGTACAATAGACTTGTTATATTGCCGGTAAAGTTCGAGTCGTGCTATTTTACCAACACTTGATTGATAGACTTTTCCAGTGGAAGGTAAGGTTTTGGCTATATGAACAGTGGTGCATGTATTTCTAATGAACGAGATCATTTATGATTTGACAAAGTCTTAAGGGTCGTCCAGGGGTGGGGGGGGTGGATGATATTGAAGTGTAGGGAAAGTGTCGTGTGAGAACTATGTGGCTAACCCCCAACTGCAGCGTTTGGGCCTCCAGTAGCACTGTGGCCCCTGTTGACTGGAAGCCTCCACCTCCTCATACTCTACACCAAGCCTACCTCAGTATAACCCAAATATGACCATAGTTTATATGAGTGGTAAAGAAAAAAATGTAGGAAAATGAGTGTTGAGATGATAGCATTTGACACATTTGTACTAATGTAGCTCAGATTATTGGCAGAATATACTACAAATGATGATATGCTTACTTTGAAACATATGTTAGGGACAACATACATGAATCAGATGTTACGTAGTCCAGCATTATCATTATAGAGTAACATTGAGGGTTACGTAAGGTTGTGGTAAACATCCTGTCTTGGCTTCTCTTTTGCATGATTTTGTATTTCTGTATGCAAGGTTTATTTTCAACAGTCATTTATAGGTAATTTGTTTTGTTTCCTTTGCACAGCTAGCTTTATGTTAACATTTCAAAGATGATAAGAGAATGGAAGAGATTATTGCATATTTGCTCATGATTGGCTGATAGTTTTGTTGCCATGCTGTTTTGTATGGAGTTACAAAATGCCTCGGGTTCATAACATCAAAAATAGTGAGGACTGAGGAGATTTGATTGAAGCTTTGGTGATATTTGAGGAAGGAAATTAAAGTTTACCAAGATAATTTGATAAGCACTGAACAGTTGCCTGCTCAGCTAAGTGTTAAACTCCAGCCCACCGCACAAGCACCCACCAGAAACCACATTCCCCATACAAATGTCACATTTTCCCATCTGTGTTCTAGGTACATCCTTTCCACACTTCATGCACTGTTGTAACATCTAAAACCCTTCCTGCCCATGGTGAAACTTCCACACATATCATCACTGTACTATGACCTATGGTTCCAACTGGTTCATGTGGCTGGTATCCTGAGTGTTGCAGGAGCCTTATAGAGATAGAGGGGACTCCTAAAGCAGGAAGTTAAATTTGTATGTATTTATGTTGATAACTATGTCTGATTTACCTACTGCTCATACTGAATAATAAACCATTTCAGATGGCGTGAAGTTGGACCTGGTTTATGGCGAGGATTCATTGGAAATAAACTGTGGACACTTTCTCAAGATGATTCACACATCTTCTATCAGACTCACTCTTCATGCCAAAAGGAGGAGGAAAAGGGAACTCTTTCCAATACATCAAAGAGGAAAAAAAATTCAAACCGAAAAGTTTCATCAGATATTAGTGCATTGAAAAATGACATGAAAGCTACTGAAGATCGTAGAGGTGATATAGTAGATGTTAATGGTGAAGTGACTTTAGAAGCCATGTTGAGAGATTATTTTCAATTGGATATCCCTTTGGGAAAGATGTACTCTGTATGGGCCAAAGCAGATACTAACTTTGCTGCAGTGTGTCCACAGTTCCCTGGTGTGCGCATGTTGAATCAAGATCCGGTTGAAAATGTATTTTCTTTTATATGTTCATCAAATAATAATATTCAGAGGTATGACACTCTTATATGCCGTACTTGTTTATAGATTAAAAGAACAAAATTCATATGTATATGATGTCACATTTATATCTTTACATTTATATTGTAGCAGGGAAGGATAGTGTTAAGTAGTCTTTTCTCTGAAGCCTTTGGAGCAGATGATTAAGAATAGGCTAAAGTAGTTGTGAGTGATCAGTGAAATGAGTTAAGGTTGGTTTTTTGCCATTGTTCTTGTGTGGATTAGATACCTGCATTCTTCTTTATATAGCTTTAATATAATAGTATAACTTTATGAAGTATGGATTTCTGCTGAAAATAGATCCATATGTATTATGAGACCCAAATGATTTTGAGTAAATACTTGTGGACTGTGTAGAAATATCAGCTAATTTTAGTTATTCTCTCGAACTTCAGGATAACCATGTTAGTAGACCGATTGTGTCGACTGTATGGTACCCCTTTAGTTACCGTAGATGGCATCACCTGGTATTCATTTCCAGGAGTTTCATCACTAGCTATGCCAGGAGTAGAAGAAAAACTAAGAGAGCAAGGATTTGGATACAGGTAAGATTTTGAAAACTATTGTGGTTTGACTTTTTCATATTTGCGCAAGATTGCCTTTTTTGGAAGTAGTTTTTCTAACAGCTGTCAGTGGATTGAACCAGGGCATGTGAAGCATCTGGGGTAAACCATGGAAAGTTTTGTAGGGCCTGGATGTGGAAAGGGAGCTGTGGTTTTGGTGCATTATACATGACAGCTAAAGACTGAGTGTGAATGAATGTGGCCTTTGTTGTCTTTTCCTAGCACTACCTTGTGCACATGCAGGGGGAGGGGGTTGTTATTTCATGTGTAGCGGGGTGGTGACGGGAATGAATAAGGGCAGAGAGTATGAATTATGTACATGTGCATATATGTATATGTCTGTGTGTGTATATATATATATACATTGAGATGTATAGGTATTTATATGTGCTGTGTGTGGACGTGTATGTATATACATGTGTATGTGGGTAGGTTGGGCCATTCTTTCGTCTGTTTCCTTGCGCTACCTCGCTAACACGGGAGACAGCGACAAAGTATAATAAAAATAAATTAATAGTTTTTCTGACGTTTACAATTCTTATTGGGCACTAGTTTGATAAATGTTAAAAGAAAATCTAACATGATAATGCTACATGGCTCCCTTTGGTGTTAACTGGAAACTTCAAGCTTGTGGGACCTCTTACTCTCTTTGTCTTTATTGAGGAGGACATGACATTTTTCTTGAAAATTTAAGGTTATATATGTTTACATATATTTCAGTGTACATATATTTCAAATTTTACTTGCAAGATAGTCAAGGCAGGAAGTGTATGCTTTGTTGAAGCTCATACACCTTGAAACAGGTGAATCTAAATGAATCCAAATAATTGCCATTCACATGATAATGTTAGAATTACAACAGTTGGACAGCCTAAGGAATAGCGGCACTTCATAGACTTCCCTTTTAGCCATTTCGTTGCAGAATTCCTGACAGCTACAGGATGTCTCATGTATGAGATATCCTCACTTATTCTAAAAAGAATCTCCTTAAGTTTGTTATTACAATTAGGGTTGACTGGAACAATTATCAAACTTTGTGTATTATTGGTGAATTACTGGGGAAGACCAAGTTAGAGATGGAAGGATAGAGTGAAAAGATGGAAGGTATAGTGAAAAAGATTTTGAGTGCTTGGGGCTTAAACAAGCACCATTCTTTTGGCCTTCCTCTCTCACTCTGCTCTTTTAAATCTAGCTTTCTCTTCAGCTGATCTATCTCAGTGGTTGTTGATGGATCAGTCTCCTCCCTACTTTTTCCATCAACATTGTTGTTCTTCAAAGTTTTGTCCTGTCCCCTACAGTTTTTATCTTTTTTATCAACGATTTTCACTCTTCCACAAAATGATTATTTGTTTGTAGCTTATTCATAAGGATTAGTGCACCATACTTTAAAAATTGTTCTTGTTTCCAGAGCAAAGTTTATCCATAAGTCAGCACAGATGATCATGGAGAAAGGGGGTGAGGCCTGGCTCCACTCGCTCAGATCACTTCCCTATCAGGATTGTCACTCGCAACTTATGTGCCTCAATGGCATTGGTGCTAAAGTAAGACTCTACATGGATCCTAGAGGTAGTAGGAAGGACTGATGTTAGTTTCATATAATTCTTTTTTCTTTTAATGAGTTTTTATCTCTTGAACAACATACTTTGAGCTAACTTGGTTTCAAATTGGTTGACGATATAAATAATTACTTGAAAAGCTTCTAAATAGAATGAGAATTAGATATATTCATAACATATAAAGCAGCTGGGGAGACCACAAAAAGGTCTGTGGAGCCAGGTTGTGTATAAGGGGTTGGGGTATTATTCCATAAGCGAAGGCTGGAGAATGGATGTGAGCAAATGAGGCCATTTCTTTGTTTGTTCCTAGCCCCCCCCCCCTCCCTCTCTCTCTCTCTCTCTCTCTCTCTCTCTCTCTCTCTCTCTCTCTCTCTCTCTCTCTCTCTCTCTCTCTCTCTCTCTCTGGAATCATGAAAGTTTTCGTTAACTATTTCCCAGTAAAGAGTCAAACTTGTGATTAGAATTTCAAATATTCTGGCTCTTACAGAGAAAGATATTGTGAGGAGAAAGAGGAGAAATTTTGTAAACTCTCTCAAATATTGCTTAAGCCAACATGTTACCAGGGACTGACTGTATGACTATATCTCAGAATTTAGATATAGGACGTTGCTCCAAGGAATGCATGTGTTGCATGCTCTGCTGCATAGTGATTTGTAGTGAAATCAAACTGGGTGGAAATAGTGATCCAAAGACACCAAATCGTCTGTATTATGTTCCTTGGTGAAAGATGTAATTTTTTTCAAGATATTAGCCAGATTATGGTAGATTTTGATTAAACACGTAAGGGCCGAACTTGGGCAAAAAATTTAGATTTACGAGTCCTCTACCTTTCAGTACTTTAGATGCTGAGAAACAGCTATATAAAGATGAATAACCTTATATTTAAACTTTTCAAGCTGTAACCAAGAGAAGATTTACTTTAAAGTGTTTTTCATGATGAATGGCAGACAGCAGTAGACAAAGCAGTTGCTAAGTGTCTGTCATGATACAAAAGCAGCACAAAAATTACACCTGTGGCCTTAGAACTCAGTACAGATGTTTTTAATGTTTTCTAGACAATATTTTTATCATTCTGTGACATGCAGAAATAGAATGGAAGAGTACTGGGGGGAACAAAAAAGGCAGAAGAATGCATGGAATAGTTTATGCAAGGGAGGCATGTAAAGACACAGATAAGTGGAGACTATAATGCCATGGCCATCCATCTGATTAGTTCCTAAATGGAACAGGCATCAGAAATGTTCATAGGTTTTTGTTTCACCCTCAGTAACTAAAGGGCATTGCAGGAGAGACAAATGTTCCTCGGAACACTCTTCGAAGTCTAAAATCTTTGGTTATAAGTTAGGTTGAACATCATGACTAATAGAGTTTAAAAAAGTCATCATCCTTATTTTTTGTACTCTGACATTTTCTCTGTATGAGCCAGTATATTTGAAATTCTAACAGTTTTGATCTTTATTGGAAAATTTTATTTAAGAAGAATTTGGTGACCATTAGTGGTGCTTGCATACTATATGAATGTGGTTAGAGAGTAGAACTGTTAACAGCAAAAAGTGCAAGCCCAAACTTATCCACAGAAGTCTTCCATAGGCTACTTAGGTCAGCTGGTATACCACCTATAAGGTATCTCATTTCATGGAAGGTGTAAAGAACTTCTTTTTAATTTCAGCATGCTTCAGTCCCCTTTGTAATGATGATTTGATGAAGAAAGTTGATATGCATAAGAAAGTAGCTGCATCTAAGTTGATGAGGGTCATAAAAATGAGTTTTAAAAGAGGGCACTGTCTTTTACAGGTGAGTGACTGTATCTGCCTTATGTCCATGGGTCACCTTTGTGCCATACCTGTGGATACACATGTGTTCCAGATTGCTGCAAGGGACTACCTGCCTCATTTGCGTTCCTGCAAAACCGTCACAGATAAAGTCTACCGGGAGATTGCTGATCATTTCCGAAGTGTATTTGGAGACTATGCTGGCTGGGCCCATTCGGTAAATAATTGATTTTGATAATTTTCACTGCCATCCTTCATCTGATTTGATTGTGTGCTTATGCCTTTTGACTATATTTTTCAGTCAGCTTATTTATTCTCCCATCTTATGACATGTTTCATCTTTAACTTGATACCTCACTGTCTTTTATTCCTTCTCCAAATTTGTTGACCTCTGATCCTGTGTCTCAAATCTTCAATTGATTTCCCAAGTCTTTTGTTCATTGATGATTCATTCCTTTATCTCGCCTCCCAGTTTTCTTCTTTTAGATTGATTTAATTTGTATTTGTGATTATTGTTTCTGTGTTACAAGTATAGACTTTTACATAAGTATAGCTCTTTCTAATAGTCTTTTCCTGTTTATGTATCATGTCTACACTCTTGTGTACACACACTTACAAAAAAAAGAAAAAAATGTGGTGTCAGACTTCAAAGTGAGCTAAGCTATAAGGAAATGCTATAGGCTTTAGATTTACCCACCATGGAAGAGAGAAAACTGATGGGTGACCTGATCACTACCGTTACGTTTTTAAGAGATTGATGAAGCGGACAGTACTTTACTTTGAGAGATGTAGGGATAGAGCACCCAGAGGACATGACATGAGATTATGTAAGAAACTTGTAGATAAAGAAACAAGTTTATAGTATAAGAAGAGTGGATGAATGGAACACATTGACTGAGGAAATAGTTAATGCAGACAGCATACATAAATTCAGGTTGTTGTATGATAGTAGAGTGTTCAAGAGATGGACGCCCCAGGGTTAAAACCCTCACCTATAGTACAGTTGGTAATTACACACATACATCAACCCAAGCTCTGTGTGTGTGTATGTTTGTCTGTATTTTTATGCATCTTTCCTATGTGTTTTTTTTTTTTAACCACACTGGAAGCAGATAGGTAAACAGATTTATTATCCATATCATGTATGTTAGTCAAAATCAATTTCCTGTCATTCAAACAGGTCTTGTTTAGTGCCGATCTGAAGAAGTTTGAAACACTGAAGACTGAGGATAAACCACCAAAGAGGAGGAAAAAGCAGATGGAAAAAGACATCACATGAGATTATTATGATTAACTCAACCAATTTTATGTTCTTTAGAACAAGTTCATATCTGTAGAATTTTTATAAACATAATTTATTTGTAGGATGACTTTGCTAGCTCTGTATTTCTGTTGACTGGAGAAATACCTTATCACATTATTAATGCCTTATGGTTTTTAGTAAGGAATATTTTACTGTCATTTTTTTCTACATCCGGTAAAATTCCCCACCAGGTCAGGTGCCTTTAAGATGTTTTATTTCTGTGTTCAGTAAGTAGTTTTAACCTTTTAGAACTCATTACTGATGCTGAATGTTCAGCATCCAAAACCTGAAATCAATGCCAGAGACATACATAGTCATTTTAGTAAAACTCATCTCATGTTTCTTTGGGTCATTAAGATACCCTGGTTTATTCATATATACTGGGACTCTCTTTAATGGGGTATTACATAGATATAGAAGAATAAGTATTTTACAGCCTATAAGTGTCTGTGAATGAAGAGACGCATCATGATTTTACCGAGAAAATCATAGGAAAAGACATTATAATCAAAAGCTATTGTATTTTTTTACATTAAAGCCACTATATTTTATAGTGTGAATTTTGTGCTAACCCTGTGAATTTTCTGATTAAGATTATAATTTTATATTTTGAATTGTTTTATAATAAGGGAAAATTAGATGGTAAAGCTTGGGGAATGATAGCATGGAACTTTCTGGGGCACTCTAAAGAAAAAAAATTGTTTGTATTAGAAAGAGAACTGCTATGGCAGGCATGTTGTAGTCATGGATGGGCATCAGTCACCCCATCTCCATAACTTGCTTTATGCTCACCTCTTATCTGTTTAATGCTATAAACTCAGATTTGTTGTGAGCCTGTTATATTTTGCTCTTGCCATAGCATGTTGGATGAAATATAAAGTGATTTTACTAAATGATGTGAATTGTGAGGAAATGTGTCCACATGATATATGAAAATAAATGGAGGTTTTGGTAATTTTTTCCTGTCAGCAGCAATGAAGAGAGGTATGACAGCTTATGCATACTGGAAGGTATTTTTTGAAAACTTTCTGGAAGTTTTAGAGACCAAGATATGAAGTTTAAGCACCGCACAGTAAAAGGTAAAGAGCAGATTAGTTTGACTATTAGAGCCTGTGACCAAGAACCAGTGGCATTTTCCCATCAGTATATGAAAAGTTTTAACTTGCTATCATCTCCTTTCTCATTAGTTGAACCCTTGTTCCTCTCTTTCATACACATATACCTGTCATCATTAACCTGTTGCATACTAAGAAACCAAATGAAGGAATAACATTGAAAGAATTTATAGTGAACTTCCACAGAAATAGTCATAAAGTACCTAATATGACTTTGTTGGTATCTTGCCATCCTGTCCCAGATGTTCCATCTATCCATATGAGACTCCTGCAGCACTCAGGAATCTGGCCAGGACCTCGGGTCATTAAATGTTGCAAGGCATGGGCTGTAGATGAGGATATAGGAAAAGTATGAATGTTTTGGGATTGAAATGTTTGAGAACAATATGTGATGTAAGGAGGGTTGATCAAGTAAGTAATGACAGGGTGAAAGACAGATGTTGTAACAAAAAGTATGGTTGAGAGTATGAAGCAAGTTTGCTGAAGTGATTTAGACATAAAAGAATGAGTAAGAGGTTGGCGAAGAGGTTATGTGTCAGAAGTGGAAGGAACAAGAAAGTGAAAATCAAATTTGAGGTGGATGAATGAAGTGAATAAGAATTTGAGAGCCTAGGGATTGAACATGCAAGAGGGTGGAAGGCATACACAGGATAGAGTGAATTGGAGTGACTTGTTTCAGAGTTTTACTGACTTTGCTAAATTCAGAGGGTTTGATATACCTTCAAAATCAGATCTTGTCATGGAATGTACTAAATTAGAAATATGATTTAGGATACACTGACTGAAAAAAGTATCATACAGGGCTTAAGTTTGATTATGCAGTTAATGAGGACAAAAGGATAAAAAGGAAACCAGACTTGAGATGTACAGGGTAACTGTGGAAAATACAAAGAGCTAAACAATTTCTTTGAGAATAGGAGTTGGGCAATTGAGTTCAGAAGCAAAAATAAAGATAATTCTTATGGAAGGTTTTGTGAGCATGGGTATCTTTTAATTGCAAAAAGAGAGATGTCTCTGAATAGAACACGTGAAAAGGCAGGAAAAGTTAGGGATCTACGTTGGATGATATATTGGGTGCGCATCAGCCAGGTAGTATTTGAAAGGTAGCAATAAGAGAGTAAGGAACTTGGCAGCTTGGAGTAAATCCTGTCTCCTAATATATTTATTTATTTATTATACTTTGTCGCTGTCTCCCGCGTTTGCGAGGTAGCGCAAGGAAACAGACGAAAGAAATGGCCCAACCCCCCCCCATACACATGTATATACATACGTCCACACACGCAAATATACACACCTACATAGCTTTCCATGGTTTACCCCAGACGCTTCACATGCCTTGATTCAATCCACTGACAGCACGTCAACCACGGTATACCACATCGCTCCAATTTACTCTATTCCTTGCCCTCCTTTCACCCTCCTGCATGTTCAGGCCCCGATCACACAAAATCTTTTTCACTCCATCTTTCCACCTCCAATTTGGTCTCCCTCTTCTCCTCGTTCCCTCCACCTCCGACACATATATCCTCTTGGTCAATCTTTCCTCACTCATTCTTTCCATGTGCCCAAACCACTTCAAAACACCCTCTTCTGCTCTCTCAACCACGTTCTTTTTATTTCCACACATCTCTCTCACCTTACGTTACTCACTCGATCAAACCACCTCACACCACACATTGTCCTCAAACATCTCATTTCCAGCACATCCATCCTCCTGCGCACAACTCTATCCATAGCCCACGCCTCACAACCATACAACATTGTTGGAACCACTATTCCTTCAAACATACCCATTTTTGCTTTCCGAGATAATGTTCTCGACTTCCACACATTCTTCAAGGCCCCCAGAATTTTTGCCCCCTCCCCCACCCTATGATCCACTTCCGCTTCCATGGTTCCATCCGCTGCCAGATCCACTCCCAGATATCTAAAACACTTCACTTCCTCCAGTTTTTCTCCATTCAAACTCACCTCCCAATTGACTTGACCCTCAACCCTACTATACCTAATACCCTTGCTCTTTTTCACATTTACTCTTAACTTTCTTCTTCCACACACTTTACCAAACTCAGTCACCAGCTTCTGCAGTTTCTCACATGAATCAGCCACCAGCGCTGTATCATCAGCGAACAACAACTGACTCACTTCCCAAGCTCTCTCATCCCCAACAGACTTCATACTTGCCCCTCTTTCCAAAACTCTTGCATTTACCTCCCTAACAACCCCATCCATAAACAAATTAAACAACCATGTAGGTGATATTAATTTTGAATATAAAATGACCTCTACAGTGCCCCTGTGTAAGTGGAATGTGTGAGGAATTGTGGTATCAATGTTGCACCTAACTCATTACTGCAGGAATGTGTAAGGGACTTGGGAAGCGATGTAACAGCCTGTTGCCGGAGTCCCACCTGAGAATAATAAAGATAAATTCTGATTGCAAACAGTTGCATTAAAGTATGTAAATAAGGAAACATTTACTAACCTATTCACGTCCTACGTATGGCAAAAACTAGTGGTCACCACAACTGAAGAAGGCAATAGAGCCAGCAGAAAAGATCTTGAGGGTAACAAAGATGGTACCAGAAATAAGAGAGCTGCAGAAAGAGAGATAATGAGAATCCCTACTATGGATGAGACAATAAAGAATAACTGATAGCGACCAGTTCTCTGAAAGGTTCAAAAAGTAGATTATTGATAAAATTAACTGAAAAAGTAAATGCTGGCACTCTGCAAATTTTGCTTACATTATTGTATAGTATGATAAATACTGAGATGTTACCAAAGTGCCGAGTGCTACTGGTACCACAGGGGTCAGTCGCCAGTCACAGCAGCACATCCCATAGGCCAATGTGAGGGAGAGGAATCTGAACCACTGTACAACCTGACCTTATTCGTACTTCCCCGCACATAATTAGCACAATCATCGCCAGCCAGGACCTCAGCCCACGTGGCATCTTGCAACCTGTAGGCGTGGTGAACGTGAGGTTAGGGTTGAAGATAGTGAGGGGTGAAGATAAGGTGACCTAAATTGCTCTCTTTCCATATTTGCCTGTGTAGTGGCGCCGTTAATATTCAGGCCCCCTGTTACTCAGTATTGTAGAAACGGTAGAGATTATGTAAACAATCTACTTGTAAATCAACAGTTGGATTAATTACAGAAAAAAAACAAAAAAATGTTTGAGGTCTTTGGCTTTGTCATGCCCTTGGGTTTTGGACAGCCCAGACTCCTCCTCTCTGCCTAATATGATAAGTCGACTCGAGGCGACTAGTTCCCCTTGACAAGGATTACTTTTTCCACAGCCTGTTAATAGTGCAGTCAGGGATTGAATGCCTGTGGTAGGATACTCAAGATCTTGAAGTTTATACATTGATAATATCATGATCATAAAGATACGTGGTTTTTCTCACCATAATATGTCTTTTTCTAATAAACCAAGTTATACCATAATCTGTGAACTGATTTCTAATGACTGTAGTCATCGGTTCATAATGAAGCCATTGCCATTAGACGTACAAAGGTACGTAGTAAGAACAGGGCATACAATGAGAGAAAATATGTTCATCTTAAGAAGTTCGTCGTTTAAGTTTGGCGGGCTGGTGGCGGAGCGGCGCAGGTGGTTGGCTGGAGTGCGCAACATAATGAAGAAAAATCGATATTCGTGAATCTTCTCTCTTCCAGGCCGAAGTATTCAGCCAGCCGTCTTGCTACCAGAAAATAGTATTTTATTTCTATTGTTCCCCGGCCATCAAGAAAGGATGATAAGCGTGGGGAGGTGCGGTAATTAGCAGTGGCAGGGAGCAAGGCCGCTGCGTGCCCTGGTTGCGCACGGCGGCCATGTTTGTTGTGATGTGTTGAGGCGGGGATTCGTGTTTTGCTGGTCCGGATTAGGTGAGTTTCATGCAATTTGCCGTGTCTTGGCTTCCCTGGCGGCTAAAGGCACTCCCGTCAGGGTAAGCGAGAGCGGGTCTTACTGCCGGAGAGAGTGTCATGAGGCCCGATGTCGTTGGAGGAAGGGAAATGGGGAGAACGTGAGGGTTAGAGAGGCCGTCCGCCCTCGCTACTCTGCCTCTTCAAACTCGTACCTCCACGTCTTCCTTTGTCTTCCAAGCCTTGGGATGCCACGATAATTTCGCCTGGCACGGAAAGAATCTTCCCACTCTCGAAGTGCCATGATTTACTTTATAATAATAAAACATAACGGCTAATTTAGGAGAAAGTGGCTATGTTAAGGGCAAACCATTTCCATGTGACTCCCCCCGAGATCCCATGATCGCTGGAGTGATAATTCCCCTTGCCGAGGGAAGCACAGCTCATTGAAATCGTTGCATTTTGGTTTATAATTATGATATTAATGAATTATTATAAAAGGGAATGATAATCTGAGGTGGTAGGGTCAACCACAGTTTTGTACCCAGGGCCGAGTTCAGGCACGTGGGGGGGGGGGGGGGGGTGCAGACCAGTGAACCTTAATAAACAGGTCCATTGAAGTACTGGAAAAAGAACCACTTTGCTTAAATGAAAGCATTGTGAACCCTAATGAAGCCATTATGTGCATGAAAGGCAGTAGATGACATCGAGATGATGTTGCCATGAATAGTGGAAGTTGTAATAGGAAGAATTTTTATATGACCTTCCCAGTCGCCGCCGTTGACATGGCCAAAAACTGAATAAATGTCATATTGAAATTATATATACCTCTTAGGTATACACATTTAAAGAAGTAATGGTGATAGGTGGAACAAGGTTATTTATATGTGATACAAGGGTGTATTTATATGAGGCATTGGGTGTAGAAGGGGTTTGTGCTAATGAAATGAACTTATGTGTTGGTTGGTGAAACTGAATGCCAGACAATGCAATGCTTACTGTTATCTTTATAATATGCAATAACTATTTTTCGGTTTTGATTATCAGTAAAATAAAGTACTTTTTCATTCTTACTCCATTTCCTACATAGAGGGGTTAGGACTAGGAAAGGACAAGGTGCAGCTTAATTTGCCTATACACACACTCTTGTTCACTATGGAGAAACCTGAGTCGTCTATGCAGAGCCAAACCTTGCAGACTTCTCATTTCTCCTTACTGCCTCCAATGACCGGGTTAAGCTCCCAGACAGCAAAAGACCTATTGCGTACCATATTGCTACAAGCACTTGAAGTATATCTTATTTCAGGCTTTTGCTTCCTCTTTGGTTGTCTGTCCTTTCTTGTTCCATCCATTTCTGACATGTTTGCTCTCATAGTCAGCCTGTCCTCACTTCTCACCATTTTGGCACAACCTCTTCAGATTTCCTTTACGTACTCTTTCCTGGTCAGCCTTTCTCAAAATACAGGTATGTTTGCAACCCTCCTGCAGTCCAGTTTCTATTCTGGTAAATGAGTTCTGTGTTAGTGGTTAGGGTATGGTACAGTTTATTAAGTGATGTTATTGCAGTTATCTGGTTTTCTGTGTGGTGAAAAAAATGAAATATTAAATTGCTAAATAAGCTCCAATTTAGTATTCCTAGCCGAAATTACAGGTTTAGACCCAGAATTAATTTCAAAGTCTGGAAACAATTTACCAAGTTAAGACAAATGTTGGGGACAAACATAGTTTAGTTTTGCCACCTTATTAGCAATTGTTTAACATGCCATATAGAAGAAAAGCTATTGAAAATATCATAAAATGGATGAAGAAGGTGAGGGGGGAATACTTTCTTTAAGAAATTACTGTCCAGTAGATGTCAGAGAGTGGCTAGCTAGATTTTTTGAATTATTGTGTCAAACATCAGTGGGATGTCTTGATGTTGGCTGGGGTAAGGGGGCATGATAGTTGAACCTGTTTGGTTGAGGGTTAGGTGAGGTTGATTAGACAACACTGTCCTCTACTGACAATTTGTACTGTGGGTTGGGTTTGATTTGGGTAGACTTGATTAGGTTAGGCTTACCAATAGCAAGCTTTTGCCACACATTCTGGTGTTGGCATGTCTTCCCAGGTGGCACTCGGGTATTTTATACATTGAACTACCACTCCTACACATGCCTCATATATATAAACCCTAGTCTGCATTTCTCTATTGCTTCTGAAGACTTTTATATGGTTTCATTATAACTTTTATTATGGTATTCATTTGGAATTTGGTAGATTTTAATGTTTACAGAGACCCTTAAAAGCACATTTTCTCTTGTATTGCTATTGCCATATTTAACCCCGTTTGCTGCAACATTCCTAATATCTAATTTACATTCTTTGTTGGAGGTTCTCAAATATTGTAAGAAGATATTAAGCTTGTCATTGCAGTTAACAAGAATGTGACTTTTCAAATAAAATTTGACACAACTTGACTTGGTGAGACTTTGTTTATATTTCACTGATGCTGCTTTGGCTGCATAAGATTACTCCAAGAGTATTTTCAGACATACATAGTGGGATATGTCGTATTTTTGAAAATCATTTTGTCATATGCATATAGGATTACTATGGGTTGTTATCCATAATATCCATTTCTTTTTAAGAATGACACGGTGACAAAGAATATTACGTAATGTGAAGGTGTTGATCTTTTACTGGGTTCCTTGGCATCTCCACATATATTGACCAATGTATGGAAGAAATTTATGTTGTAGTGACAGGATAGATATATAAACATTTGCACCATTACTTTGTTATAGTAAGACATATCCAAAGTTCAAGTGGTTGCCTTAGTGGAGCATTAAGAAAGATTGTATTTTGGTATGTTGTTGCACATAGTGTCTATTAACCTATGATTTACATCATGAATCATGATGTTGGCAGGGCATTTAGTGTTTGCGTGCTTTGTAACTGAAATAAGGGATGAGTTTAGAAAGTTCGTTAATAGGGGATGAGTTTGGAAAGGTTGTATTTAATCAAAGTATATCCAAAAGAGTTGTTTTAAGGTTATATTTGGATATCAGCTGGTACTAGAGCATTGCTAAGCTTTCAGTTTTGTCATGTTATGCATAAATTTTGTGATAATTTTGTGAACTGTGTATCAGATGTTAATGTCTTTTTCTGTTTTTACAGAGACCAAACAAATTCTTCATAAGGGACCAATCAAGGTAATGTGAAGATTTATTTCTTATGGTTGAAACTTACTTGTCACCTCTTCTCTTGGTTTCATTTGTACACTTTCTTCTTGATTATACATCTTTATGTTTTACATTTTCCATGAAGATCATTGTCAAAAAGATTATTTGTCATAAGCATGGTTTAGATTACTTTTTTTTCAAATTTGTATGATTTTGAATTATGTGTGAGTGATATAATTGATTGTGTCATATTGAAAACTAAGAAGTTTTGAATATTGTTGATTTCGATTTGATGCTACTCATTATATTGATATGAAAATTATGACTGAACTGAACTTTGATTATGTATTTGAAAGAAAAGTTTACGTTTCATCATACTGTACTTGTTCTTTCATGTGTGCATGCTGTTTCCTTTATGAGCGAGGTAGCGTTTCCAGAACTGAGCCTTAGAGGATTAAAGAACCTCATTTAGCTCAATCCTTTACTGGTATATTTTTTGATGAAAAGGATTATTCTTCTGACCTTATGAGGGTTAGCAGATCTGCTGAGATATAGACTGCAGTGCCATAGGTTTATCTTTTGTAGATGTGGTATTTGAAAGAGTTAAAGAATATTTCACGTAAAGTTAGATATTTTTTTCCATTTTATAAAGTTCTAAGGTAATTGCGTGGGAATTTAACTTTTAAATTATAATTATTTGCTTGAAGTAAATTGTGTAAATGAGCCTTTCTGTGAATGTGTTATGTCTAGTTTCTTCATCGTAGAATGTCAAGAATGTTAAAAGGGTAAATTGACTTTCATCATTTCTGCATGAGTTCAAACATACATGAATTCTCTGAAAATGCAGTAAGTTAACAACGATGTGTTTGAAAACACCTCAGTAATTCTTGGAAATCTTTAACTTGAAAACTTACCTTCTCATGGAAATAACTGTTACTTTTGGTGCTGGCCAAAATTAACTCAAATTTTCATCCGATACTTTTTTATATTGTAGATATGACTTGCATGCATGTTGATAATTCATTTTTTTAGAAGAGTAGCAAGATACTGTATGTTCAAAGCAGAAAATTTTGCTTAAACTGTAAAATATGGTGTCATTGTTCAATATGGTGACTGTAGCATCTGTTCGGGCTCATTTGCTCAGAGTGCTCTTAATGTTGCAGGGGCTTGCAGTTAATGGTATGGAAGCTAGGAAAAGTATGCTGACTGGGTCATAATTAGTTGGTGAATTGAGCTCTGTCCAAGCACAAACAAAACTTAGAGTCCTGAAATAACTTGAGAGGATACTGGGTAGTTGGAGGTTGAATGAACTTGGCTGGAGTAGGTGGGGATTTTCCTTTGCTGCCCTTTTGTCCAGTGCTCTGTCTAAACCTCTGCAGCACTGCATAACCTGATTGAAATTAAAGAACACTGTGCTTCACTCAAAGTTTGGATCATCATTGTGTGCCACCTCCTTGGCCTCTAGGGTGCAATAGTTGGGTCTTGCGGCATCTGCACAATGTAATTAAGCATTTCTCTCATGTCTTCTAGCAGAGGTTACCGTTGCACTACTCACTCGTTTACTATCAAGAGAATGTAGTACACTGAAAATCCATTTATGGGTAAACAAGCATTTATGCATAGTGACTGCTCCATTGTAAGCACTAATGTGTGTGAAGCAACAATTGGGCCCAGCATGAATGGGCATGATGGACATTTGAATTAGCACTTGTTAACTTGTGGGGATGTTTTGTAAACCTACCAAAAATATGGAAGAAATTAAAACTGCTGACATTTCGAGTATACCTGTACAGTAAAAGCACTTCACATCAGACATTTAAGGATGTTACACTGTTGTATAGAAAATTGAAGACCACCTGTTTATACTTTAAAAAAAGATGCTACTGTTAACATTTATGTTGATAGTCTTTGTATTATCACAGTTAGATGTACATATGCTTACAGGGCTGCTTGGTCAAGGGAAGTTATTTATTTATTTTCATTCTAGGCTGAAAGCGAAGATGCTGAATAAATGTTAAGGGGCAGAGGACATCAGGACATGCCGTTATTGCCAGCAGATAATCTTGACTTCAGAAAATGTTTTAGACCAAATGAGTTGGAATACTTAGGTTAATTAACTTGAAGGCATGATACCATAATGGTGTGAAAGTTACTAAGATGCCTTGCCATGTTCATAGCTTGTCAAATTGGGAGGCTTATTTCCAACTTATTGTTTAGAAATTTTATGGTGAGCCTTCCTGACTACCTACCCTATGGAGGCCTTTAGGCTGCTTGGCTAGGCAGGTTAAGCATTAAGTGGACAGAAAAAGTCAAGTGTTTTTTTTCCTTAACCATAGGGTTTTTTGGATAAAGTATAGGGAATTAGCTAAAGTTTGTTTGATTGATAACTCTTGAGATAATGGAGTATGTACGGTAATGCTATGGGAAACTTGGAAATTAGGCCTGAGATCATCCTCAGTGACAGGTATATTGTGAGATTATAGGCTCTGGTTAGAGCTCTAACATAGGAGGAGAGCTGAGACCATAGTTTGTGGCAATTGGTGGATGAGATTGGACCACAGGCTGTGGGGGCTACGTGTGCCTGAGGGCATGGTGCATCCAACATTCTTGTTGAGTAACAACTGGAGATTTCCAGGGGAATGGATAGTATTGCTCTCCTGTTGTGATTTTTTTTTTATCAGTGCATTATTGTATGCATTGAAGTACATATTTGCAAAGCGTAAAAGCCAGATTAGTTTGATCATTTATTTTTTGTGATGGCTAGCTTAGAAATGTAGGAATGATAGTTAGCTATGCTATAGTATTAATACGAGTTTTGCATGAAATTGAGTGTTTATTACATCATTAAAGATTCCCCATTGTTGTCAAGTTCTCGTGAATAACACTGACGGCTCCTAAGTAGACAAATATGAATAGTTTATTTCCTTCATTGTACTGATAATGATCTTTGTTAGTTTCCTGTATATATCGTTTGGAGGATCTTTATCAATTTATATTTTTTGACATATTGGGATTTATATTTTTTGACATATTGGATGTGACGTTTTTTTCCTTGTGGGATCTTTAGCATGAGCTTCAAATTTAATCGTTGTGTCTAGGGTAACATTTGGTGTTGTTGTTTTTGTTTGTTAAAGATGACCTTCATTTCTTTTTTATGGAAAATTTGGAATGACTTTATGTCACCTCATTATCTATATTGGTTTAATGATGACCTTCACCATCACATCATATCCTGTTTTAGGACTTGTACCACACATTTGTGTATAATATGTGATTCCTATGGTTCTGGTGTTAGGTTAGGATGATAAATCAGGAAGTCATGATTTCCTTTGTTAGGGTTAGGATACATGAACCATTTTTTATTACTGGATTTGCTTTAAAGATTTGTCCCTTTTTCAATGGCACACCAGTTTTATTTCAAACTGAGATGAGAGTTGCACCAGGATTGGTAAATGTGAGAGTGAGAGAATTGGGTAATTTGAAGTGGCGTACGCGTGCTCAGCTGGGTTGTTCCATCGCCCCTCTTAGTGGAACTTTAGGGTACAGTACGTCTTTGATTCTTGACACTTTTCTCTCTTTATAATGACATTTGAGATCAAATCTTTTAACATAAGTGTAAAGTATGGACAGTTTTTCCTCTAACTTAAATGTAATATTGTAAATTACAAAGTTTAAGCTGTTTCAGGTCATGACCAGAAGTAGATAAGAAATGCATTAAGCCAGTGTGTGAACCCAGCACCTTGGAAAGACCTGTTTAGTTTTTTACTTGCTACACTGTTGTATTTCCATCTGCATTGGGGATACAGTTGTGCAGGGTTCTTACAGGACTGTAGGCACTTGCTTTTTACTGCTGTGGGTGTTAGTACACTTGCTTTTTACTGATGTGGGTGTTAGTACACTTGCTTATGTTGAAGAAGGGGGTTCCTGCTTGCTCAAGGTTTATGTACATTAGGAGTTGGGGAGGTAGGAACTGAGGGCCCCCGCTTTTCTTGTATTTTTGGCAGAAAATGGATTTCTCTCTTTTTACTGTTTGGGGAAAATATTCAAGTTTTATCCTTGTGTCTCCATTTACCCTTTCTTTCTCTGTTTGCAATTCATTAATTACCGTTGTGTACTTTTTCTCCATTTTGTGTGCTTTTGTCTCTCTTTCACTGGAGTTCATGCCTCCTGTGCTTCTCCACCCATTCATTCCCCCATCTCCAGCTTCCTGTCGTTCTCTCTCTTTGTTTGGTATTTCATATTCATCTCAGTGATCATCCGTCTTTCCAGCGTTCTCTTTACAGTCTCTCTCTCTCTCTCTCTCTCTCTCTCTCTCTCTCTCTCTCTCTCTCTCTCTCTCTCTCTCTCACTGTAAATCCATTATCTCCGACGAGCGTGCCTTTGTGTAGGCAACACCTGTGTAGTGTTGTTTATGTGTGTATGTATATGATTACTGTTTGAGTTACTGGTGTGTTGGCTTAATGCACACATGGCTTGCTCTTGTGTATGTACACGCATCAACCGCACAGCCCAGTTTGTGCCTGGCACCCATTCATCAACGAGAGGGGGTAGGTTGGGGGCGAAGGGGAGGGTGGAGATGAACAGCTGAGTTGGCTGTTCGCTAGCTGTTGGCTGCCCTGTGCGGTGCTGGAACCTGCGCCCGTGAGATTGGCGGCCAGCAACACCTAACCGCTGTGCCACGGTGTGTGTAATTACCTGTTTGCCCTGTACGGGGAAGTGTTTTTTCACTCGTGGGGGCCCATGTGTTGGATCCTTTTCCGCTTGTATTATAGCTTTTTAAGACCTGTCTAAGCTGTGTAGTGTACACTCTCAGTTTCATAATTCGGTTTATTCCATTCATCCACTGATCTTACAGTATAAAAGTAATTCTTTACGTAATCTTATGGTGTATTTTTTTATTGATTTCATGTTATGGCCTTTGGTTGTTGTATCTTTTTTTTAAGGTCTCTGTAGGGTCAGCTGGCCTAAGGTCAGTGTTTATTCGTGGGTCAGCTGGCTGGATGTCACTTTGTCGAAGTCAGGAAGAGGTTGGGGGGAAGGGGGGTCACACTTCGTCACTGGGTCACCGCAAAGGGTCACCGCTCTTCTCTGGGTCAACGAGGGTCACTGTCACTGGGTGAGCCAAGGGTCAGTCACCAGTCGGTCGATCTGGGCCAGGGAGTACAACGTCCTCCTGTATACCATGCTAGTAGTGTTGACCACGGTAGTCAGCCGTGCCTCACTGGGTCTCTTCCCTCCTGTACCTTCCCTTGCCGAACTCCCTCTCCGTGTCCTCTTCCCAACTACCCAGTACGGAGGGAGAACTAATTACGTATCAAGGGTGCTTGCTCTTGCTGCTCTTCCTGTCCCACGGATGTGTAGGGGAGGGGGAAAGGAAAGGTTATGTGTAGGGGAGGGGGACAGGTGAGATGATGAAGAAGGGTTAAGGGAAGGGAGGGTGAGATGATTGAGGTAAAAAAAAAAAATGAATAAGGGAAGTAAAGCAGGAGGGTGGAATAAAGGAAGCGTAAGGCAGAGACCCCCCCTGGATAACGGTGAGTCCTGTGGAGGTTTACGGTGGGGAATAGGGGGATGTTGCCCGTTGGTATGGAAGCGTAAACAGCAAGGAGAGAAGGTGGGGGTGAGGGAGGTGTGGGAGCGTGTGTCAGGGCCAACTGAACGCCGTCGAAAGGTCAGCCAGCCAGGTTGCTGTGAAGAAGTGGACATTGATTTTTTTGGTGTGTGTGTGTGTGTGTGTGTAGGGAGAGGGTGGAATGGAACGAGGGGGATGGAGACGGATGAGACGTCTGGGGAGGAAAGATTTAAGGTGGGGAGGGTGAGGAGGATGAGGAGGAGGGAGAATCCTTCCTCTATCTCATCTTGCAGTGAGCAGTTGCGAGGGAGGCGTAGGGATGGGAGTAATCTTGTGTGGGAGGAAGAGATGGTTCAAGAGTACCCTGGGGAAATGATTGCGCTGGGAGGTCAGATAATGTGGACGGAGAGGAGCGGGCGGCGAGAGCCACGATGGTTTACGACGGAGGTGATCCTGTTGGAGGAGGACGAAGTGGGAGCGGATCTTAGCACATGGCTGACCTGTATTGATAGTTAGGGCAGAGGGCTCTTCTTTCCACTACTTCTCCCAGCATATCAGCCGTCGGGAACATGTTACGTAGGGAGAATATATTGGACATGGTAGTTTTGTAAGAAGGGTTGAATGGAAAATATATTTGGTTGATGTTACAACTGCTGGTTACTGTGTTTGGTGGCAGAGCCCGAGGGGACTAGAGTTCAAAAAAAAAAAGTATATCTTTGATTATGTAGCCATATTTTAGCCGATATATAGTGGGGTCATATGTTACTTCTTAATCGATAATATCGTTGCTCTAAAAGAATGGTGCGTCGTGCTTTTAGTATATGTGTGTGTGTGTGTGTGTGTGTATATATATATATATATATATATATATATATATATATATATATATATATATATATATATATATAGCTTAAAGGAACGGCGAGTCGTGTGTGTTTTTAGTATATAGATAGCCTTAGTGTGAACAGTATCTTCACGATAGATTATAGATAATTATTCTCGTATTTTCGTATCTTGCTGGTGTAAGTAGTGTCATTGTCTCCAGTGCATTTCCTTCACTGCTAACCTCATACCGACGTATCTGGTCAGGTGTGTGCGTCGGTGTCGTAAAAGAAAATGGGTTTGGTGGTATCGATTTTTTGTTTTCTTAATAGCATTATGAGAAGTTTGGGTGGACATCGAGGTGTACCTTCTATTTTATTTTGTTTGTAGAATGTTTTAGGTGCCATGGTTTGACTTTTAAGCTGTGGGGGGAAATAATTTTGTTGGTCTCTCCCGGATTTGGTCGACTGCCTTTGTTTAGCGCATTCTCGTTGGTGTGTGTGTGTGTGTGTGTGTGTGTGTGTGTGTGTGATTCGGGGCCGTTGTTTATAGTTGAAGCTTCGAGGTGTGTAAGGTTTCGTTGTTTGCTCTCTTGATGTTAGAGAGAGAGAGAGAGAGAGAGAGAGAGAGAGAGAGAGAGAGAGAGAGAGAGAGAGAGAGGAGAGAGAGAGAGAGAGGATACTAGGTGTTGGTGAGTCAGAAGTGTGTGTGTGTGTGTGTGTGGTGGCTTCCTCACACCGCCATAACATAGCCGACGCTTCACATTCTGCCTCCCTCATCCCGCCACCGCCGCCGGTGCAGACCAGCGAGAATGGCTTGTTATCATAGCAGTGTGTGTGTGTGTGTGTGTGTGTGTGTGGCTGCTTCACCTAGTGTATTGCTGGCCAGGTGTGGTCACGTATATTGTTTCATTCTTCAGTCAGGATGGGTTTTGGTATATATATATATATATATATATATATATATATATATATATATATATATATATATATATATATATATATAAGAATTACGGCCTTGTTGCACATACAGTGCTCGTACGACTGTGTGCGTTGTCTTGCCTGCGACAGGAACTGACGGGCAGACAAAGGCAGTGCTTGTGTTGCTTGGGCCAAGGGGGGCGTCGGGCTAGACGTATACTTGACTTTGTGTTTTATGGCACACGGACACACACACACCCACCCCCTCACGTGACCCCCGTTAGCCTTCTGTTATGGTGTGTCTCTCTCTCTTCCCCCCCTTCCCTTCCCCGCCTCATGTATGAAATAGAATATTTTTTTTTCTTTAGATATTTACGTGTCTTCTTGAAGGGGTTGTGGAGGCTACGTCCAAGTTATGAGTATCGGCATATGTCGTGAGATGGCACGCCTTCAGGATATTGCCCTAGACCAAGACTAGGTGCTGCACCCCAGTCCACGCGAGCGTTGGGCCAGAGGGTGGCTTGCGTAACCCTCGGGCTTGGGGGGGGTCATATCCCGAGCACCCCTATGGTGGCCAGATTGACGCGAGAGGATGGAATGATGAGGCACTCACTCGACCTGAGGCACGTCGCGCCGCCCGCCCGCCCGCCCGCCCGTCGCCCGCTCGCCCGTCGCCCGCTCTCCCCCCAAGGAGCTTGCCCCTAGGTTTATATGGCGTGCGCCAGTCACGCCGCACACGTAGGGAAGCTGTGATGAACCAGCGCCTGGGTCCCGGGTGCATATAACGACGCGCCAGACGCTAGGAAAGGTGGACGTTGGTACCTTGCTGAGTGAGAGTCAGCACTCAAAACAGTTCCGTCTTTTTACTCAGCGCCCTAAACAGTTTTCCCCTCCTCCCCTCCCCTTTGCCGTCAGTCCCCCCCTCCTCTACTCAGCATTGTAGACGGTTCTCGGATAACGGACAGAGGGAGAGACGGGTCGCCAATTATATACAGAAGCGCTATTATTGTACCCGTCTTAACCCTTTCTTTCCTCTCTCGCTGAAACATCGCGTCGGCTAAACGTGACATGTTTTGCTCCTTTGAGTTTCAGTCGTCGCAAAGGGGAATTGTATTTATTTAAGTCTCCCGACTTGTGTGTTTGTGTTCCGTATTTAGGGTTTGTGTGAATGTGGTCATGTGTTGTGATGATGTCAGCTGCTGTAGGGTTCAACCAGGGGTCAGCGTGACGCTCTTGAACTTGCCAGTAGTTCCACTGCAGTAACAGAGGTAGTTTAGAACTGTGTTACGAAAAGAGTGGTTACCCCCTTGTCGCGTTGTGACGAAGAGTGGTTACCCCCCCTTGTCGCGTTGTTACGAAGAGTGGTTACCCCTTGTCGCGTTGTTACGAAGAGTGGTTACCCCCTTGTCGCGTTGTGACGAAGAGTGGTTACCCCCCCTTGTCGCGTTGTGACGAAGAGTGGTTACCCCTTGTCGCGTTGTGACGAAGAGTGGTTACCCCCTTGTCGCGTTGTGACGAAGAGTGGTTACCCCTTGTCACGTTGTTACGAAGAGTGGTTACCCCTTGTCGCGTTGTTACGAAGAGTGGTTACCCCCTTGTCGCGTTGTGACGAAGAGTGGTTACCCCCCCTTGTCGCGTTGTGACGAAGAGTGGTTACCCCTTGTCGCGTTGTGACGAAGAGTGGTTACCCCCCCTTGTCGCGTTGTGACGAAGAGTGGTTACCCCCCTTGTCGCGTTGTTACGAAGAGTGGTTACCCCCTTGTCGCGTTGTGACGAAGAGTGGTTACCCCCCCTTGTCGCGTTGTTACGAAGAGTGGTTACCCCTTGTCGCGTTGTGACGAAGAGTGGTTACCCCGTGTCGCGAGGATGGGTTGTGTGGGGGCGAGAGGCGGCTGGAGTGGACGAACGGCCGGGGTGGTGTGGATGACGATGATGCGATATGCCGCCGGCGGTCGAGGCCGCTGTGATGGAAGTGTTGTAATAGGCTGTTGAGGGCCTATGACGGGCAAGTAATGAAGCTAGTATTGTGGGAGTGAATGGGAGCCTGCCTGGCGGCTGGCTCTCTCTCTCTCTCTCTCTCTCTCTCTCTCTCTCTCTCTCTCTCTCTCTCTCTCTCTCTCTCTCTCTCTCTCTCGAGCGGCACGCGCCCAACCTGGTTCTGATTTCGCGGTCAAAACCTCTTTTTTTTTTCTTTCTTCTTCTTGGCCTGGTCACCACTCCATGCGACGCGTCATCAAGAGAGGCTGGACGTGTTGAAAAGTCAGTTCCTGTTTACGCATATAGTTGTAGATATGTGTTGTGTGTGTGTGTGTGTGTGTGTGTGTGTGTGTGTGTGTGTGTGCAGACGAATGCAAATATAGATAGACATGTGCCACACGACGAATGCAAATATAGATAGACATGTGCCAGTTCCAAGAAGTGGGTTGTGTTGACCAAAGTTATTCAGTACATAACAGTCTACAGGGTAGTAGAGTCCCCATGAGTATGGGTATTGTATGTAGATGGGTATGATCGTAGAGGTATTTGGCTTCAGTATATTTTGTGTGTGTGGTTTAATTTGTCATTTGTTTGCGATAGTAGACGGGTGTAAGTAGATGACGGGAGGGCCTTGAATATATGCAGTTGAGGATGTGGAACGGGATAGTGTGTGTGTGTGTGTGTGTGTGTGTGTGTGTGTGTGTGTGTGTGTGTGACGAGGCCTGGATATGGTGCAGCTGACGTGGCCACGCATAACCCAGTGACCCTCCCGGGTTCGATGTATTTTCCTCGAACGCGTCTTCGTCACTTAAAACCTTCAACTGGGTTTTTGCTTCCATGACAGATACCGGGTGTTCGACTTGCTGTGGGTCTCCCTTAATGTGCTGTGGGTCTCTCTTAATGTACTGTGGGTCTCCCTTAATGTGCTGTGGGTCTCCCTTAATGTGCTGTGGGTCTCCCTTAATGTGCTGTGGGTCTCCCTTAATGTGCTGTGGGTCTCTCTTAATGTGCTGTGGGTCTCCCTTAATGTGCTGTGGGTCTCCCTTAATGTGCTGTGGGTCTCCCTTAATGTGCTGTGGGTCTCCCTGAATGTGCTGTGGGTCTCCCTTAATGTGCTGTGGGTCTCCCTTAATGTGCTGTGGGTCTCCCTTAATGTGCTGTGGGTCTCCCTGAATGTGCTGTGGGTCTCCCTTAATGTGCTGTGGGTCTCCCTTAATGTGCTGTGGGTCTCCCTTAATGTGCTGTGGGTCTCCCTTAATGTGCTGTGGGTCTCCCTTAATGTGCTGTGGGTCTCCCTTAATGTTATGTAGAGAGGGACAAATTATTTTTTTTCCCTCAGATAAAGTAACAGTCTCGGTATTTATTTGTGTGTGTGTGTGTGTGTGTGTGTTGGCAGGTCGCACCTCTGGTGATGGATGTTACTTGTTGAAATGTTTTTTTTTTTTATATATATATATATACCAGGATCCGCCAGTTTAGTTTTTGCCGAGGTAAGAAAACAACCCCCTGATGCCATGTTGAATTGTATAGCAGGATGTGCTGTGTTTATACATCCTGGCGCCGTGGTTCGTTTGTCTGTGATAACTATGTTAACATAGCGAGTACTGTACCGAATACAGTGGCAATAATATTTTTATTTTACTTTGTCGCTGTCTCCCGCGTTTGCGAGGTAGCGCAAGGAAACAGACGAAAGAAATGGCCCAACCCCCCCCCCATACACATGTATATACATACGTCCACACACGCAAATATACATACCTACACAGCCTTTCCACGGTTTACCCCAGACGCCTCACATGCCCTGCTTCAATCCACTGACAGCACGTCAACCCCGGTGGCAATAATGTTGTCTATATTTTTTATACATAGATTTATTGTGTATTGGATATAGCATTTTGTACGTATTATCAATACGGTGTTGTAGATGTATTTTGTATTTTGTTGAGAGAGACACACACACAGAGGTAATTCGTTGTGTATTTTTTTTTGTGTGGAGGTAATGTAATGTGTAAGAGTACGTTACGCTGCGCTCGGGCGGTATTGCTGAACCTGTCTTATGGGACTGCGCTCGGTGGTAATGCTCATCTAATGGGACTACGCTACGCTGCGCTCGGCGGTAATGCTCATCTAATGGGACTACGCTACGCTGCGCTCGGCGGTAATGCTCAAACCTGTCTTATGGGACTGCGCTACGCTGCGCTCGGGCGGTATTGCTCAAACCTGTCTTATGGGACTGCGCTACGCTGCGCTCGGGCGGTAATGCTCATCTAATGGGACTACGCTACGCTGCGCTGGGGCGGTAATGCTCATCTAATGGGACTACGCTACGCTGCGCTCGGCGGTAATGCTCATCTAATGGGACTACGCTACGCTGCGCTCGGCGGTAATGCTCATCTAATGGGACTACGCTACGCTGCGCTCGGGCGGTAATGCTCATCTAATGGGACTACGCTACGCTGCGCTCGGCGGTAATGCTCATCTAATGGGACTACGCTACGCTGCGCTCAGGCGGTAATGCTCAACTAATGGACTGCGCTACGCTGCGCCCGGCTGTAATGTTCAACAGTTTATGAAGTGTATATAAAGGCTTCGGTGTTGGAGTGGGTGCACAGGATAATTACAGGTCGTAAAGTAGAGATGGACTCCGCAGCCAACACGGGTGGTGAGGGGGAGGAGGTGATGGGTATATGTGTGGATTGTCCATCCACCCTCCTCCCGTCTCTCATCCCCCCCAACCACCACAAGGTAACGTTCGCACGAAACACTGGACGTTTATCCACAGACGCTAACGTTTGGCGAGGGGGGGGGGGAACGTTTTCAATTTATTTATTTTTTTATTTACCGCTCAGAGGGGACCTGATCTCAGGTTAGAGCCATTATACGGGGAACAATGGCGTTTTCTGTATGTTATCATCATCTCGCCCGAGGGCGGGGGTATCACGGAAGACCAGTGAGTGTCCCAGCTGTAGGGATAACTTAATATCTTTTAGGCTTGTGGCTGGCCCGCCTCGCCGCCGCTGGCTACAGAGAGAGAGAGAGAGAGAGAGAGAGAGAGAGAGAGAGAGAGAGAGAGAGAGAGAGAGAGAGAGAGATTAGCCGCTCTCTGCGTTGTGGCAGCAGTGCCAAAAGGAGGGCAGAATCACAGAATGCAGAGAGAGTGGAGGGAAACCCCTAAGTGCCACTATTGTTACTAACAGGAAACGGGTGAGGGGGTTAACAGCCATTAAACTTTACAGGTGGAGTGGTGGCCGGCCCCTGTTTCTCCCTCCGCCTGCTCCCTCGTCCACGGAGGCTGGGGCCCCCCGGCCTGCCTTTGCTATTTCCATACGTAGAAATATATAGTCTGCGGTGTGGCTTGGCAGCGCTGCCCTCCCTAACCTGATTTCTAGAGGCGGGGGAGGGAGGGAGGTGGGTGGGGGTGTTGTTGGTGGAATTGGCTGGTTTCTAAGTGGATGTGGTGGCGGCTGTGGAGGGGTTGGGGGGGGGGAGCAGATTGTGGCACCTGTGGACGGTTAGTTTAGGGCCACGGGTGGGTGGAGGGGGGCCCGCGCAAAGACCAGGGCACTGTGGGTTTGGTGGTGGGTGCCAGGTGTGTGTGAGAGGGACAGAATGTGACGCCTAGGGTGGGTTATTGGGGGTGTGGGGCAAGGCCACACGGGGGGGGGGAAGGGAAGAGCATGGTTCCAGCTGCGTGTGTGTGTGTGTGTGTGTGTGTCTGTGTTGGGAGGCCGAGTGACGAGAGGGTGGGTGTTAGGCCATGGGAGGGAGGGACTTTGGGGTTACGGTAGAATTGGACAGGTTGTTGAGATGGGCGGTGTCAGCTGTCTCGGGAGTGAGTGAGTGAGTCTGCCACCCACTGTTAAGGGCACCTCCTCCTCCTCCTCCACCTCCCCGATGGTGCCCACAGTGTTCAGGCCGCTCCTCACTGACGGTCTTCATTAAGCGTCCGGCTGACAGAATGTTCTCTACCTGTCATGTCTTGTCTTGGAGTGGTGGGTGCAGTGTGCTCCTCCTCCTCTTCCTCTTCCTCTTCCTCCTCCTCCAACCCACCCACTCCTCCAACCCACACACCCACTCCAACCCACCCACTCCTCCTCCAACCCACCCACTCCTCCTCCAACCCACCCACTCCTCCTCCTCCTCCTCCTCTTCCTCTTCCTCTTCTTCTTCCTCTTCCTCCTCCTCCTCCTCCAACCCACCCACTCCTCCAACCCACATACCCACTCCAACCCACCCACTCCTCCAACCCACATACCACTCCAACCCACTCCAACCCACCTACTCCTCCAACCCACCCACCCACTCCTCCTCCTCCTCCTCCTCCTCCTCCTCCTCCTCCTCCTCCTCCTCCCTTCTACTAACCCCTTTAAAAGGGCATATATATATTCCACTTACTCCAAAACAAACCTGAAAAATTGTACGTCTTTCTCTGACCCGTGTCATGAATCGGTGGAAGGGGAAGTCTTGATCGGGGCATTTGTGCATGACACCTGACCTCCGGCTCATGTTCTAGTGATGAGAATGGTCGTTACTAGGATGCGCCACGTCTCCTGTGCATCTGTCTGCGGCCTGTCTCCCTTGTACTCTCCTGTATTCTCCTTTGTACTCTCTTGTATCCTCCCTTGTACTCTCCTGTATTCTCCTTTGTACTCTCTTGTATCCTCCCTTGTTCTCTCTTGTATTCTCCCTTGTACTCTCTTGTATTATCCTGTATTCTCCCTTGTACTCTTGTGTTCTTTGTATTCTTCCTTGTACTCTCCTGTATTCTCCCTTGTACTTTCCTGTATTTACCCCTGTACTCTCCTGTATTCTCCCTTGTACTCTTCTGTATTCTCCCTTGTACTCTCCTGTATTCTCCCTTGTACTTTCCTGTATTTACCCCTGTACTCTCCTGTATTCTCCCTTGTACTCTTCTGTATTCTCCCTTGTATTCTCATGTATTCTTGTACTTTCATGTATTCTCCCTTGTACTCTCATGTATTCTCCCTTGTACTCTCCTGTATTCTCCCTTGTACTCTTCTGTATTCTCCCTTGTACTCTTCTGAATTCTCATGTATTCTTGTACTCTCATGTATTTTCCCTTGTGCTCTCCTGTATTCTCCCTTGTACTCTCCTGTATTCTCCCTTATACTCTCCTGTATTCTCCCCTGTACTAACCAGTAGCCCTCCCTTGTGTGAGGTAACTAATTGGTACACAGCCACTGACCAGGGAGGTAATACCCCGCCTTGGTGTGTCGGTAGGGTGAGCAACGGGTAGCGCCGTGCGCCCAGCACTTCAGTGGCTGTCAAGTTTCATTCCTCTGGCCCAGGTAGCTGTCTTTTTTTTTTCTGCTTCACTCCACACTTGGGGCTCCTTGTTTCCAGTCCACAAGAACACACAGAGTCTCTCTCTCCATCTCATAATACATCACACTTGCTAGCACTACTCTCACATCGTAACACCATCATCCTGCGGCGAGCACTACGCGCTAACCTCTGCCACAGGGGCAGAATCTCCTCGTAAAGTACTTGTAAGTAATTACTTCACTGGAAACCCTCCTTGTAGTGTCTGTAGTAGAATAGTAGTAAGCCAGTGTTACTTTTATAAGTAAAGTGTTCCTCTGGCGTTCGCGTAGATTCATGTAGTCTTGTTTTCGGGCCACGGTGTTGTTGCCCTCCCGTGGGGGTTGGGGTCGGCTGCAGTAGGTCCCCTGCTGTAGCCATCTTCGACCTGGCTTATGGCCTCCCCAGCGGGGCGGCTGCAGTAGGTCCCCTGCTGTAGCCATCTTCGACCTGGCTTGTGGCCTCCCCAGCGGGGCGGCTGCAGTAGGTCCCCTGCTGTAGCCATCTTCGACCTGGCTTATGGCCTCCCCAGCGGGGCGGCTGCAGTAGGTCCCCTGCTGTAGCCATCTTCGACCTGGCTTATGGCCTCCCCAGCGACCGCCTTAGCCCGGATCAACAGGGTTGACGTGAGGCGGTCGAGCTCATTTCTGCGGTAATAGATGGTAAATTGGTCTGAGCCGGCGGGCCACAGACACCCGGACTCCTGGGGGGGTCACGCGGGGCGCCCCAGGGACTCCGCCTCGCCCCCAGACCCCTGGGGACGCCCCTGTGGATGTTACCATCCCCGGCTCGGGGGGCGACTCCCCCGTGACGCTACCATTCCAGGCCTGGGAGCTCCCAAGGACGTCACTGTCTCAGTTCCTGGATGTCCCCCTAGGGACGTTACCATCCCAGGGAACGCCCCTGGAACGTCACCATCCCAGGGGACGCCCCTAAGGTGTGCTACTATCTCAGGACCCGGGCGTAGTCGCCCCCCGAATGTCACCGTGCCAGGCCCCCCGGGGGACGACGCACGCCTTTCGTAAACCTTCCTTCCCCCACCACCACCACCATAACCCAGCAGGACGCATTCTACACCCGTTACCTCATCACCCATCGTTCACAAGGCTCTTAATGTCTCGTTTGCTCGCGAGGTTCAGCTGCGTCATGTGTGTTTCTCTGATTCGGTCGTAGTACGGGGCTCACCCCTCCGTCATCGAGGCGAGCGAGGCAGGGCCTCCCGAAGGCGAGCAAGGACTCCCTCCCTACCAACGAGGCGAGGCCTCCCGAAGGCCCTCGAGGACTACCCTACCAGCCACCGAGTCGAGCGAGGCGAGGCCTCCCGAAGGCTCTCGAGGATTCCCTCCCTACCAGCGAAGCGAGGCCTCCCGAAGGCCCTCGAGGACTACCCTACCAGCCACCGAGGCGAGGCCTCCCGAAGGCTCTCGAGGACTACCTCCCTACCAGCGAGGCGAGGCCTCCCGAAGGCCCTCGAGGACTTCCTCGTTGCCACCGAGGCGAGCGAGGCGAGGCCTCCCGAAGGCCCTCGAGTACTACCCTACCACCGAGGCGAGCGAGGCGAGGCCTCCCGAAGGCTCTCGAGTACTACCCTACTACCGAGGCGAGCGAGGCGAGGCCTCCCGAAGGCCCTCGAGGATTCCCTCCCTGCCACCACCACCACCACAGTGGCCGAGTCTGGAGGTGGTGGCGGTGTTTTACCCTAGGTAGACGAAGGTGCGGACGCTTGGATACGTGGTCGATAACTCCCTGTATCTCCTGGATGGTCGGGCGCGCTTGACAAGCCTGACCTCAAAAGTGTGTCTGTCATGACCTTGGATGGTCGGGGGCGCTTGACAGGTGTGACCTCAGGTGTGTCTCTTGTCATGACCTCATCTTGGATGGTCCGGGGCGCTTGACAGGTGTGACCTCAAAAACGTCTCTGTCATGACCTCATCTTGGATGGTCGGGGGCGCTTGACAAGCGTGACCTCAGCTGTGACGTCGTTGACCTCATGTTTCGTTCGTCACAGCTGACCTGGCAGCGGTTTATGGCTTGGGATGGTGTCCCTGTAGGGCCTGGCGAAGGGCATCACATGGAAGCCGGGGTCAGGGATATTGAAGCCGCCCTCGCCAGCGTCGTGTGATGGACAGCGATGGTGTGTGTGTGTGTGTGTGTGTGTGTGTGTGTGTGTGTGTGTGTGTGTGTGTGTGTGTGTGTGTTTGAGTCATTACTCCCCCGGTATATAGTGTGTAGGGAGGCTGTACTGTGAGGTATGAGAGCCCTCCTGCCGCCGTTATGAGGCGCGGTGCTTCATCCTCTCACTCATGAGGGAAAAGCGCCCGTCCAATTATTATGAGTTAGAGGGGAATTTGCCCTCACTCACTCCCCCCTCTTCTTACCCCTCATCTCTCTCTCTCCCACAAGGGGAAGGGAGAAGGGAGGGAGTGGGGGAGATGCTTGCTGTGCCGTGCCTTCTCCCCACACCCGTCCTCTCCCCACCCACTGTTGCCTCCCTCATTACATGAGAGGTGTTTGTGGGGGAGTAACTCTAGCTCCCGTAGTGTGGAGGGAAGATTACCTTTTCCCCAGCGCCCCCCACAGCCCGCCACCACCACCCTTCTCCCCCTCATTACGTGGGAGGGTAGTAAGTCCAGCTCCCTTACTGTAAGGGGAGACACTCCGGACTGCATAGTCCCCCCTCCACACACTACCATTCATTACTAGAGGGAGGAAGGGACGGAGGGAAGGGGAGAAGCAATTCTTAACTTCCTTGCTGTCGGGGAAGACCTCTTCTTCCTCCCATCCCTCCCTCCCTCCTTGCCCCTCCCTCCTTGCCCCTCCCTCCCTCCCTCCCGTACACGCCTCGCCTTTTGTAATAATGAAGATGTTGGTTTCCCTCCCCCCCGCTTGCCAGCTGTAGCTCTCCCCCTCTCCCATTTGAGGAGGGTTGTAGGAAACCCAAACCTTCCTTCCTTCCTTCCACTGAATGGGGTGCGTGCACCTCCTTCTTAGGACCCCACTCCCCGTGATGTGGACGACGGGGGTTTGGGTCGTCTTCCGTCCTTGCGAGTGCTGAAGGTTGTGGTGGTGTAAGAAGTCCCATTCTTACAAGGAGCGAGGTGCTTGGCATTCCCAAGGGCTTTATGAGGTGAAAGGAGGCCTCCTCCTCCACCTCATTATGGAGATGGAAGGACTTCTTCTTTCTCTCTCTCTCCTCCTCCTCCTCCTCCTCCTTCCCGTATCGTAAAGTGTGGGACCCCTTGATGACCCCATGTGGTAGGGTGTTTTGTCTCGTAGTTAATGAGGGGAGGTGAGGTGGGGGGGGGGAATCTTTGGTCGGCTAGTTATGAGGAGGGAGGGAATCCTTCTTGGCCTGCTAGGTATGAGGGAGAGGGAGTCCTTGGTTTGCTAGTAATGAGGGAAGGGGAATCCATGATCTCATTTATGAGGGAGAGGGAGTCCTTGGTCAGCCAGTTATGAGGGGTGAGGTGAACCCAGCGTGCCTTATTGGTTATTATTTGATATTTTTGACGATACACCCAGCAAGTTTATAGTGGCTCCCATGCTCATCCGGCGAGCGGTAGCGCAGAAAAAAGGATTACACAGGTCACAGTGGGTCATTGTCAGACCCTCCAGTGGGTCAGTGTTACATAGGGTTGTTACAGAGTTGATTCATGAACTCCGTCTCATATACATAGGTTGATTCATGTACTCCATCACATACACTACAGAGGTTGATGTGGTAAGATGCACCGACCTTTTAAGGGGGTTGGAGGGAAGCCTTTGGCTTGCCCTGACCTTGTGGGAGGAGGAGGAGGAGGGAGCAGACGACCACCACATGACCCACAGACTAAACTGGACGAAGGCGACATCTACCCCCATTTCACTCCCTCCCAGTGTCACCGGTTTTGCTCCCAAAACTGGTGGTTCCAGCCGTGGCATTGTGGTGGTGAGGGGAGAGTGGGAGGAGGGTGAGACTGGCACCCTGGTGTGGGGGAGGCCCTGCAACCCCAGTCAGTCTCTCTCTCCTGCAGTTGGTCCTCGCGCCCACCGTAGCCATGTCCCCCCCACACTCGGGAGGAGGAGGAAGAGGAGGGCGGGGTGGGTGTCTCAGCTGTGATTCATGTCCTCAGACGGAGGAGAACTTGATTAAGAAGGGCCCAGTCCCTTCCCCCAGAGAGGCCGGTCGAGAGAGAAGACGTCACGATGGCGGACGCTGTGAGTGACATCAAGCGACCACTCTTGACATCATCATTAGGACTCCAGAAGCAAGACTGCTCGATCGTGCCCTTGTTTCCGTGATCAGCATTGTCGGTATTCCGGCGCGGGAGGAATCAAGAGTAGAAATGTGTATTGGGCTCACACATGTCACGTGTGTGTTAAGTTGGGTACATATAGACGCTACAGGTGTTTATAACGCTAAATAGGTAGGCCACTTTACACCAGCAACATCCCGAATGTGTGATTGGAGGATTTTTTTTTTGCTTTTTATGTAGATTTGTAATTTTACATACGCGACCATTATGGGCAAGTACTTTCTCTCGTCCCCGCGTGCATCCGTGACAAGGGGCGTGTGTGTGTGTGTGTGTGTGTGTGTGTGTGTGTGTGTGTGTGTGTGTGTGCGCGCGCGCGCCTAGCGGGCAGGGGTCATACTGCTTCCCTCTGTTCCCCTGTCTTTCCTCCTCGTCCTCCACCAATGGTACCGCTGCCTGTACCCTCCCTCCCTTTCCTCCTCTTCCTTCCCCAACAACAACCAAATTAGTGGTGTTTGTAAGCCGGTAACCTCCTCCCTTAGGGGGCGAGGGGGGCTGGTACGGTACCTATTGATCTACTACGGTCGTTAGGGCTAGACTTGTCAGCAGTGTTGGGGCTGCTGCCTGGTCTCCGGACAAGTCTCCTATATAATCTCTCCTAGACGTGGTGGTGTTCAGCCTTCGCCATGACTAAGAAGCCTTTATCATCGAAGTCTTCGAGGGTACAGAAGATGCCATGGCTAGAAGCCTTTATCGTCGAAGTCTTCGAGGGTACATAAGATGCCATGGCTAGAAGCCTTTATCGTCGAAGTCTTCGAGGGTACAGAAGATGCCATGGCTAGAAGCCTTTATCATCGAAGTCTTCGAAGGTACAGAAGATGCCATGGCTAGAAGCCTTTATCATCGAAGTCTTCGAGGGTACATAAGATGCCATGGCTAGAAGCCTTTATCATCGAAGTCTTCGAGGGTACTGAAGATGCCATGGCTAGAAGCCTTTATCATCGAAGTCTTCGAGGGTACAGAAGATGCCAAGGCTAGAAGCCTTTATCATCGAAGTCTTCGAGGGCACCAAAGAGTAATAGTTGACAGGGCCTTGATAGCTTGCTTCATCCGCGTGGAGAGGAGCGTAAAGTGATAGATCGGCCAGGGCGTGTAGTCTTGTAATGTGTTTACTGGTTGGGGTGGTGTGGCGAGGAGGGGCGGGGAAACCCGTGTAAGTAAGGCAGTGTGGTGGACCACTGCGGTAGCTAGCGCTGGCGAGGGTTGACTGTCCACTAGGGAATGGTAAAGTGGACCCTTGTAAGTGAGTTGGCAATCCTTAACTGGTATTACTATTGTGGCCTTGCTCGTCTGGCAGAAGCGTCCCAACCCATGGCCTGTTCGTGTGGCTGATCTGATAGGCTGTACGTGAACACGTGTGTGTGTGTGTGTGTGTGTGTGTGTGTGGGTCTGCATTGGCTTCAGTCACCATGTAAACCCCCATTATTGGGGGTTGTTTGTACCTGAAAGATCCTCTGGGGAAAGATGATAGTGGTACACACTCCGTGAGGTCCCGACGCAGGCGATGGCGAGACCAGGTAATGTGGTTTACCTCGATGGCAGACGGACGGCCGTGGTGGTGGTGAGGGAGTGTTGGGTGTCCTTGACCTCACCCACTGAACGTCCCTCCACTGTGGGGAAAGACAATCCCCCCGTAGCTCAGGACGTTCCACAGTGGGGAAAGACAACCCCTCCGTAGCTAAGGACGTTCCACAGTGGGGAAAGACAACCCCCCCGTAGCTCAGGACGTTCCACAGTGGGGAAAGACAATCCCCCCGTAGCTTAGGACGTTCCACAGTGGGGAAAGACGATCCCCAGTAGCTCAGGACGTTCCACAGTGGGGAAAGACAATCCCCCCGTAGCTCAGGACGTTCCACAGTGGGGAAAGACAACCCCCTTCCCCCTTAGCTCAGGGGGGTAGCTAAGTACTTTACAGTGAAAGGAAGTACATTTTACCTCGACCTGAAGACACTCGCGTGTACAGTGGTAATTACATTCATTCTTTGACGGATTTACCTTGTAGAGTACGGGAGAAGGTACGGCGGCTTGTACACTTGTACCTTGTAGGCCCCCTGTTATGCAATAGACTTGTTGTGTGTTGCGCCAGGGGAACCCCGGAAGTTTGAGAGGTGTGTTTCCGTCACTTGACGAGCTGGTGGTACCACCCTTGTGTGTTGTTGCGCCCCGCCAGACCTGTGAGAGCATCTACGAGATGATTAAGCAAGCATATCCAGGGCGGGCAGCCACCCACCACTCACACACCCGCCCATACCCCTCACACAACCGTGTTCACTCACAGTGTCTCTTACTACGAACACATCTGTGTTCTCCCACGTTGCCGTCGCGTTATTACGTCAGCTGTGGAGGTATTGAATTGCTGTAGATGAAAAAGAGGTTGCGTAGATATTTACGTGATAATGATGGGTTATTTACTGGCGTGTGAGGAGGGTGGTGGGTAGACCTGTTGCTTGTGGTCATAATGTGGCGAGAGGCGAGGCCTGGTGTGGTGGTGCTGGGTCACTTGCCAGCTGGACGTGTTACAGTGTCCTCCCAGTGGTTGTGTGACCTGCTTCAGTGGATCAAAAGGCTTATCATGTATATATATATATATATATATATATATATATATATATATATATATATATATATATATATATATAGAGCTTCGTCTCTTCGATGTATATCAACTGACTTATATTTCTCTCCTGTGTCTCCCCTGATGATGTGATTATTACACGAAAGTGCACTTGGGAACTTATCGTGTTTCATTTTCCCCCTGGACTCGTAGGAATATCTTGATCACGCGCAAAATTGTGATCCTTTCCAATATTTTTATATATATATACATATATTTTTCCTACTTTTCCACCCCCTCCGCCTCCATCTTGAAAGCTACGTAGGAAATGTGGAAAGGTTAGGGAGGCTGAGGGAGTGGAAGGGGGTTTGTTGTGCTGTGGGACGGGACCTTCCCCCCCCTCTCCTCCTGCTTCTCTCTCTCTCTCTCTCTCTCTCTCTCTCTCTCTCTCTCTCTCTCTCTCTCTCTCTCTCTCTCTCTCTCTCTCTCTCCACCAGAGCTGGCTTGCACCGGTTCCCTTGACCTACCGTGGCCTGGCGTCGTCTTGAAGTGGCCTTGTTTCCTTACTTCCCGGCATTTAGTCCCTAGGACCGACCCCCGCCCGCCGACCCCCCTTAGTCTTTGTAGTTACCTCCTCCTCCTCCTCCTCCTCTCATCCACGGTCGTCTCTCTCTCTCTCTCTCTCTCTCTCTCTCTCTCTCTCTCTCTCTCTCTCTCTCTCTCTCTCTCTCTCTCTCTCTCTCCTGTGACTGTCTTGGGGGAAGTAGAAGAGACTGGGGGGTGGCGTTGGGGGTGTGAGGCGAAGCCCCTGGGGGTGAGGATGGGCAGGCTGTGTGCCTCCGCTGTAGTGATGACAGGGAGGGGGAAGGAGGGAGGGCAGATATCCAGGCAATCCTGGTGTTAGTATAGTATAGAAGGGGACATTGCTGCTAGCCATGTGTGGATGTGGAGCCCTGGGTTGTGTTGTGTGTGGATGTGGAGCCCTGGGTTGTGGTGGATGTGGAACCCTGGGTTGTGGTGTGCTTTGTGTGGATGTGGAGCCCTGGGTTGTGGTGTGTGTGGATGTGGAACCCTGGGTTATGGTGTTTGTGGATGTGGAACCATGGGTTGTGGTGTGTTGTGTGTGGATGTGGAGCCCGGGGTTGTGGTGTGTTGTGTGTGGATGTGGAGCCCGGGGTTGTGGTGGGTTGTGTGTGGATGTGGAGCCCTGGGTTGTGGTGGGTTGTGTGTGGATGTGGAGCCCTGGGTTGTGGTGTGTTGTGTGTGGATGTGGAGCCCGGGGTTGTGGTGTGTTGTGTGTGGATGTGGAACCATGGGTTGTGGTGTGCTTTGTGTGGATGTGGAAGTAACCCTGGGTTGTGGTGTGCTGTGTGTGGATGTGGAGCCCTGGGTTTTGGTGTATTTTGTGTGGATGTGGAGCCCTGGCTTGTGATGTGTTGTGTGTGGATGTGTAGCCCTGGGTGTGGATATCAGCCTTGGTTGCACGGTGTGGGAAGGCTGTGTGGTGGATGAGGGAAGGCAGAATGTGGATGAGAGACGGGAGGGAGAGGGGCCGACGCCGCAGGGCTAGGGGGAGCTGTGATGGTAATGGAAATTAGGGGGGGGCGGAGTAGGTGAGGTGAGTAGGCAGGTCGTGGTGAAGAGCCAGGCTTTAGTAGGCGGGGGAGAGGAGCTGAAGATTGGGGTGACGAGGGAGAGGAGGCTAAGATTGGGGTGACGAGGGAGAGGAGCTGAAGATTGGGGTGACGAGGGAGAGGAGCCGAAGATTGGGGTGGCGAGGGAGAGGAGCCAAAGATTGGGGTGGCGAGGGAGAGGAGCCGAAGATTGGGGTGACGAGGGAGAGGAGGCGAAGATTGGGGCGACGAGGGAGAGGAGTCGAAGATTGGGGTGACGAGGGAGAGGAGCCTAAGATTGGGGTGGCGAGGGAGAGGAGGCGAAGATTGGGGTGACGAGGGAGAGGAGCCGAAGATTGGGATGGCGAGGGAGAGGTGCTGAAGATTGGGGTGACGAGGGAGAGGAGCCGAAGATTGGGGTGGCGAGGGAGAGGAGGCGAAGATTGGGGTGACGAGGGAGAGGAGCCGAAGATTGGGGTGGCGAGGGAGAGGAGGTGAAGATTGGGGTGACGAGGGAGAGGAGGCGAAGATTGGGGTGACGAGGGAGAGGAGCCTAAGATTGGGGTGACGAGGGAGAGGGAGCGAAGATTGGGGTGACGAGGGAGAGGAGGCGAAGATTGGGGTGGCGAGGGAGAGGAGGCGAAGATTGGGGTGACGAGGGAGAGGAGGCGAAGATTGGGGTGACGAGGGAGAGGAGCCGAAGATTGGGGTGACGAGGGAGAGGAGGCGAAGATTGGGGTGACGAGGGAGAGGAGCCGAAGATTGGGGTGACGAGGGAGAGGAGCCGAAGATTGGGGTGACGAGGGAGAGGAGGCGAAGATTGGGGTGACGAGGGAGAGGAGGCGAAGATTGGGATTAAGAGAGATAAGGTTAAGGCGGTGAGGAGGGGTGATAATTAAGGTGGAGGTGGGAATTTGATGAGGAGGTGAGATGTAGCGATGGGGTGATGATGGGTATGTGGGTGAAGGGGGGGGGAGTGATAATGAAGGGGTGTTGTGGGGGGGGGTTGGTGGAGGAGCATTGGTGGCAGTTGACGTACAGACAGTGTGAGGGATGATGGGATAGGGGGACAGTGTGAGGGATGGCGGGATAAGGGGGAAGGGGGTCGGTAAGGTAGGCTAAGGATGGGAAGGGGGTTTCGGTGTACACAACTGACGGGAGCGTGTGGTAGCTCCCCCGCCCATCCCCTCTTTCTCCCCTTTCTCCTCTCCTCCTCCTTCCCCTCGGGTGAGAGGCCGACGCTCTCACTTGGAAAGAAGGGGAGATCCAGGCCAGGCCTGGAAATCGAGAGGGGAGGAGGGGGGTGATGTGTGCTCGAGCCGGAGGGGGCAAGGTTGTGTCGGAGACGGATGGCTCTCCAGAGCTGTAGGAGGGAGAGTCCTTCAGGAGGAGGAGGAGGAGGCAGCTTGGGAGAGGCTTATCCAGTAGGAGGGGACGGAAGAATGCCTCTCCGGGAGAAAGATGGTGTGGAAGTGGACTCCTCCTGGAGTAGGGTGCACCACCACCTCCAGCAGGAGGAGGAGGAGGCCGACTATGCCAAGGTGGGCACTCTGGCGGGAGGAGCGGGGCGCAGGGTGTAGCCACTGTTATCCCCCCCTCTCTCCCCTACAGGCGTAGCCCGTCAGGTCGCCACTTGCCAAAGTGGCTTGTCCAGGTGTGATTCTCTCTCTCTCTCTCTCTCTCTCTCTCTCTCTCTCTCTCTCTCTCTCTCTCTCTCTCTCTCTCTCTCTCTCTCCCAGGGGGAGGGCTGTGGAACAGGGCGCTGGGGCGGTATGGTGAGACCTTTCCGGCGGCAGGAGAGGGTGAACGTGACGCTGTATGAATGACAGGCGACGGAAAATTTACTGGTGGTCAGGGGAGTTATGGTGGAGCCGAGAGAGAGAGAGAGAGAGAGAGAGAGAGAGAGAGAGAGAGAGAGAGAGAGAGAGAGAGAGAGTACGCCTTTCATGGTCGGAGGGTCGAGGTCAGGTTATAAGTTGGAAGATTAAGGGGGTTCGTGAGGTAGGTGCTGTGGATGTGAGTTGGGGGTCAGGTTGTAGGTAGTGTTAGAACGGTTCCTGCTGAAGGTGTCCGTGTAGGTAAACACACGTAGAACGCGGCTCCTGGTGGTAGGGTTGTGTGGTGGAACGCTTGTAGTACGGCGGAACGCTGGTAGTACGGCTGCTGGTGGTAGGGTTGTGTGGCGGAACGCTGGTAGTATGGCTGCTGGTAGATAGAGTTAAGTATGTCATCGGGTTGGCTCTGTGTAAGAGGGGTCGGGTTGATGAATGCAGCGGTGGTCGGAGGGGAGCGTCGTCGCGAGCTGTTGGTTGGGGGGGAGAGGCTTACCTTCGCATATGGTGGGCCCACGTTGATGAATGGGGGAGGAGGTAGGATGATGAGGGTGTGTGGAGAGAGGTGAGCGGTGATTGGACGCCAGGGAGAGGAAGGGGTGGTGGTCGGACGCGGTGGCGGTATACAGGTATTTGGATGTCTTGTTGACCGGGAGAAACTGATCGCCGTAATTGTATTTCAGTTTTATTAATGTTTTCCTAGATATTGGCACAGTATTTTGTGATACAGTGGGTTAAGATGACACAGCTGTGGGGTAAGTAGAGGGAAAGCGTAGGGGCTAATATAGGGTATGTTACTTCGACGTAGGAGGAGGATACGTGCGCCCTATTAGACCCAGGGCTTAGTGCTGTGGGTCGTGAGAACTGGGGCGGGTGTTGTGTGGGAGGAGGAGCTCGGTTTTAGGGAGGGGTTGGGGGGGGGACAGGAGGAGAAGGATTGGTCTTTTCAAGCGCTGACGCACCGCCGGACGTCAGGAAGGACATTACTGGACATGACTTAGCCTCGTCGCCAGACTGGGAAAGAGCGGCAGATGAGGACGATATCGCCGCAAACCTGAGGCTGCAGGTGACATCGGGGAAATACGCAGTGTGTGTGTGTGTGTGTGTGTGTGTGTGTGTGTGTGTGTGTGTGTGTGGAGGGAGAGGAGTGAGGAAGTCTGTGATCGGTGAGGAAGTGGAGCAGAGGGCGTCGTGGTTGCTATGGAAGCCGCAGTACCGACAACATTCAGGGCTCCGCCGGGACGAGCTGTGGTGCTGTGCTCCCGGGCTTCGGCCGTCTCGGGTTGCATGCAGTTGGGGATGGGGGGGTCAGCGAGGCAACGGCGTATGCACGGGTAATCCCCTGAGGGGGGGGGGGGGGCGCCAGGGTTGCCCCAGGTATGTCCGGTCGTCAGATGTGGAGGGGAACGAGAGATGGCAGGAGGGGGAATATTGGTTAAAAATATAAAGACTTTGAATCGAGTGTGGAGGAGGAGGAGGGGAGAACGGACGGTGTGAGAGCGTAGGAGGCCAAGTGGCCTCTCGTAAGGCAGGAAGAACAATAGCTAGAGCTGAAAGTAATCGATATCCACCAGGCAAGCAGTTCCCGTACCCCCAGAAGAGTTTGGGAGCACGCCGATGTCTTGAGGCAGGTGCTGCACTTTGGCCGGGTAGAACAGGTCCCGGGGTGGGACGCCTTGGGCGGGGAGGACATTCGACGGACAGCGTAACAGGAGACCAAGATGGGCCATGACGAGGTTATCCGTAACCACTGTCTGAATTGCGGTGGGGGGGAAAAAAAGAATTGTCGTAAGGCTAAAGACGTTCCTCCCTTCCCACCACGCCCTCTGGCTCAACAGCTGGTAGGGAGGGGGGGAGGAAAGAATGCAAAGAAACACCATGTATGGAAGAAAGTATACTGCCACGGATCTGGGAAAGTGAGGCCATTAGTGGGGTAGAATTAGGCCCGGATGGGCGCCGGAGGGGAGGAGGTAGGGTAGCGACACCATTGTTGGACCGAGCAGAGAGAGAGAGAGAGAGAGAGAGAGAGAGAGAGAGAGAGAGAGAGAGAGAGAGAGAGAGAGAGAGTTGACCTAGGGCCAAGTTTCGAGTTGGTGGTGGTGGGTGAAGGGGTAGGAGGCACATTGTGACTCAGTGATGGGGATCGCCTGGACCATGGACGTGGCTGGGGGATCACCACTCGTCCCCATAGCATATTGTCACCATCCTCCTAGACACTTCCCGTCACCATCATCTGTAGTCAAGCTACGTGAGGGTTGTAGGGGGGGGGGAACGAGAACGTGTCGGGGATGGTGCGCGGGAGCAGGGGTGAAAACGGGTGCGCTCTGGGTAGATAAAAGACGATTGTTGATGGTGCCTCAGAGAGAGAGAGAGAGAGAGAGAGAGAGAGAGAGAGAGAGAGAGAGAGAGAGAGAGAGAGCTACGCCACCTTAACCACGCCACAAGCCAGCACCAAACATCCTCGCTGGAGATCACGCAACGCACACAATTCTCGTCTTAACTGTAAATTTTTCCTAGGGCAAGATGGCACCTTTTATCGGGCAGTGGTGTTGAAGGTCATACGAAATGGAATGTGTTCTTCAGGAGCCATGGGGGGTGTGGGTTCATGGCCGTCTTGGGGCTATATCTTGGTTGTATTTAAGGGCGAGGAAGTTTATGTGGGAGAGGTTCAACGTTCTGATGAGGGATGGTCCACGATTACCAGAAGCTGATGGTATTTTGAACATGGGAGACGGTGTGTGTGTGTGTGTGGATGAAGGGAGGCACGTGTGTGTGTATGTGTGTGTGGAGAGAGGGAGAGGCGCATGTGGGTTGTGTGTGTGAGGGAGGGAGTTGGATGGGGAGGATAGGTAGGTAAGTTAGCGGTGGGATGGTCGGTTGACGAGGTAATGATGCCAGGTAAACAGCCGCTGGGATCAACGCTCTGATTCCCGAGTCCCGGCCAGGCGGGCGGCCCCGATCGATCACCACCACCGCTGCGGCCCTTCCTCCTCCTCCTCCTCCGCTCCTGACGACCATACCACCACGACCTGCTCTTGCCCGCGGGGCACTGGCCACCACAATTAACCCGACCGCCCTCTGGTAGGCGATGGGGAAAAAAACCAAGCCGTCGCTCCAGTCCACTCCTCAAAACCCGGGAGCCCACTCCAGACGCGGTAAGAACTCCCTCTTCATCCACCTTGATCCCCGGGGAGCCAGCCACCTCGGGGAAGGAGGAAGGTCATCCACGGTGGGGAAGGACCACCATGGTGTTCGTGCAACCCCTCCACCGTACCGGTACGGCCGTGCGAGAGCCCCAGTCATCCCTTCCGTTAAACCAGCGCACCAATCACGGGGATGGCTTTACCCCAGCCGACCCACTCGGTCATCCCCCGATCCATCACAGCAGTTACGAGTCGGGGGGAGACGTCCCCTCCGTCTCGGGTTATGGCCAGCCGCCTCAGCCCCCTCACCGCTGGGCAGAGGTCACCGCCCCTCATTCTTAGGTCACCGTTGTGGTGAGGTCACCAGTTCATTCTAAGGCCACCGTGGAGGACAGACCACCATCTCAGGCTACCGTTGAGAACAGATCACCATCTCAAGCCAAGACCTGTCTGTAGATGATGAGAGGTCACCACCTTAGCCTAAGGTCACCACTGAGGATAGGGCATCACTCCATGAACCTTAGGTCACCGAAATGAGGAGAGGACACCGCAAATGAGCTAAGGTCACGGAAATGGAGAGGGGGAGGTTATCAGGAAATTGAACCGAGTTCACAGCTGTGGAGAGGAGGGAGGGAGGAAGGGAGGGATAAGAAATGATTAGCATATCGTGGGGGGGAAGGGGTGAAGAAGAGACACGATCAGAAAAATGACGTAATTAATGAGAACTGTTAAATGAAGTGGGTATCGACTGCGTTGGTTAAACGAGCTGGTGTGTGTGTGTGTGTGTGTGTGTGTGTGTGTGTGTGTGTGTGTGTGTGTGGAGGACGTTTTCGCACCACTCGACCCTTACCTGACGGAGTGTCCCCTCAACCAGAGATTGTATATAGGCACTCCAGCAAGATGGCAACGCGACGCGACGTTTTCATGAACACCCTCTGCCATCATCATCATCTTCATCATCATCATCTCCTCCTCCTCTCCTCTCCTCCTCCTCCAAGATGCCTGTGATTGTGAGAATTATGAACAGTTATCCGAGGTTCCTTGATTTTGTGTGAAGTCCTTTTTTCTGTGTGAATTCCTTGTTTTTTTTTTTTGTTTTTCAGTAACTTTCTATTTCTCGAGGCAACGCTGATGTATCATTGTCTCGTACATTCTTGCGTTACTTGCGACCACTTTGCAAGACGCTTAAGCACCCACCATATTACCGGGCCGGTTGTGATGTAGCCTTTTTGCCCTGCTCTCATGCACCCCCACTGAGCATGAGCTGATATGCTGTTGTCGTACCGTGTGAATGAGGCGACATTGTATATCAGGTTCCTGTTCGTTGAACGATCCATGCTAATCCCTTGCCCACAAGAACTCTGGCTGGGCCCCAGGCAAGCTCGTGGGGTAGGGTTAGCGTCATCACCTCCGACACATCCCTATCGACGTGATAAGTCACCCCGGCTGTTTAAAGACATTTAGTCCCCAGTCCTCATTCCTCAATCCCCAGTCCTCAGTCTCCAGTCCTCAGTCCTCAATCCCCAGTCCTCAGTCTCCAGTGCCCAGTCCTCAGTCTCCAGTACCCAGTCCTCAGTCTCCAGTCCTCAGTCTCCAGTACCCAGTCCTCAGTCTCCAGTCCTCAGCCCTCAATCCCCAGTCCTCAGTCTCCAGTACCCAGTCCTCAGTCTCCAGTCCTCAGTCCTCAATCCCCAGTCCTCAGTCTCCAGTCCTCAGTCTCCAGTACCCAGTCCTCAGTCTCCAGTCCCCAGTCCTTGCCTGTGGGGAGCAACTGTGGCTTCCCTCTCCCACGTGTGAAATAGCACCCATCCCTTTTTTTTTCCATTCAGGATGGGAGGGAGGGAGGAAGAGGGAGTGAGGGGGGTTTGACAGGGGGAGAGGTAACATTGAGAAACTTGAAAGGTAGTTCTGGGGGATGTAAAAAAAAAAAAAGAGAGACGTAAGGTATGGGTTTGTTAGAGATGGGAGTCTCCCTTCTCGACTACTCCCCTCTCCACTCTCTCTCTCTCTCTCTCTCTCTCTCTCTCTCTCTCTCTCTCTCTCTCTCTCTCTCTCTCTCTCTCTCTCTCTCCCTCCCTCCCTCCCTCCCTCCCTCCCTCCCCCCTCTCTCTATCTCCCCCCCCCCCCCTCTCTCTCTCTCTCTCTCTCTCTCTCTCTCTCTCTCTCTCTCTCTCTCTCTCTCTCTCTCTCTCTCTCTCTCTCTCCTTCCAGGGAACTAACACCTCTTCAGCTTGGCTACACACCAGATTTGTCGCTGCGGCAAGTGTCCCCCCCCCATCACTAACCACCCCTCTCCCCCCCAAAAAATAAGGGGGAGGAGGTAGAAGGGCCCGTGCCCCAGCCGCCCCCGACACCGTAATATTTCTCCATCTTCGTAAGAACAGAAGGGTGGACGGACGCAAGACAGCGCGAGGGGTGCCATACAACCCAGGTGCTTAACTCCAGGATTGGCAGAGGGGGGAGGGCGGATAGGTGTGTATCCTCATAGGGTGTGGGCTGGTGGGAGAGGGACGATGTGGTGGTGGTGATGAGGATAGGCAGGAGAGGAGGCTGGTTGACTGGTTAGGGCCCGGGTGCTTAAGAGAAACAGGGGAGGTTCCTCCCTGGATGATCGAAGGATGCAGGGCTAGAGGGGGGAGGGCGGATAGGTGTGTATCTTCATAGGGTGTGGGCTGGTGGGAGAGGGACGATGTGGTGGTGGTGATGAGGATAGGCAGGAGAGGAGGCTGGTTGACTGGTTAGGGCCCGGGTGCTTAAGAGAAACACGGGAGGTTCCTCCCTGGATGATCGAAGGATGCAGGGCTAGAGGGGGGAGGGGAGAAAGATGGCAGAAGACTATGGGGAAGGGGGGAGGTCATTCGTTGCTGGGGGAATTGAAACCAGTCGAATTTACGCCACTGGTAATAGGCCCCTCCACCCCCGTGGGGAATTTACAAAAGGCGTTGAGGAGGAGGAGGAGGAGGTGTACTGCATCTATGGCGGAAGGTGTGTGTGTGTGTGTGTGTGTGTGTGTGTGTGTGTGTGTGTGTGTGTGTGTGTGTGTGTTGATGGCCTCAAGCGGGCCGGGCGAGGACAGTATTAGCAGCGGCGGGGTAAATGTCCAGACCCCCCGGAGGAGATAAATGGGTCGGGGGTTGATATGGTTAAAGGCGCAGTGTGGCGCCGGGGAGGACGTGGCGACGATCAGGAGGGAGGTGGGCCCGGGGCCACTTGACCCCCTCTGTGTGAGGGAGGGAGGAGTTGGTCATGGCGCAGTGCTTCCCGCCCCTCCCTCCTAGCTTCGTCACTTCCATGTATATCAACTGACTGTTACATTTCTCTCTTGTGTCTCCCCGGATGATGTGATTATTACACGAAAGTGCACTTGGGAACTCATCGAGGAAAAGCGGCCTGCAGCGGATCTAGCAAATCGTCGTCTTTGCTCTTTGTGTTTTTATTGATGCATATGTTAGCCTGTTTCCATCGTGTATGTGTGTGTGTGTGTGTGTGTGTGTGTGTGTGTGTGAAGTTACCTTTTCTTCCCCCTCTCATCTTTTTTTTACGGGTATCATTTCCGACTGGGTTGGACCTGCGTGCGGCGCGCGCGAGTGACCGATGCTTCCCGCGCTTTGTGTTGTGTGGTGGTGGCGACCAGGTGCACGAGGAGGAGGAGGAGCTCTTATGATGATGATGATGCCTTCACCCACCCACCTCCTCACCCACTCAACCCCCGCACACAGCGAAGATATGTGGCGCTTCCCTTCCCCTCTTCTTTCCTCCTCCTTCTCCTCCGCTTCCTCCTCCTCCTCCTCCTCCTCCTCCTCCTCCTCCTCCTCCTCCTCCTCCTCCTCCTCCTCCTCCTCAAGCTTCCGTTTCGTCGTTCCGCTGTCAGCTGTGTGGTCATCCAGTACCCGAGGAAGTCCAGCATTAACGTATACGTCTTAGTATTTTGATGTAATCATGTGGTTTCCCTTTCTGTTGATGTATGACACACACACACACACACACACACACACACACACACACACACACACACACAGGCGCCCTGATCGCCTGTCGTGCTTACGCTCGTTTTCTTTCGTGATTGTGGATGCGATGGGTGGGACCGCCTGTGTCCGTACATTAAGAGGTGGTTGACGAACCTAAGTGTGGTCGTGGTTGTGGTGGTGAGGTGAGGTACTCTTGACACTTGACGTTTTTGAAAACGTTGGCGGCGCTGGAGTTTTGCTCCCCAAGACTGGTGTATGGCGAGAATTTCTTCCCATTTTTTGTTATGGAAGAATGAGAGTTTTTTTCAGGGGTGACTTGTGTGTTAGCGAGGCTCTTGGTTTTACGGAGTTGGAGAGTGAGTTTTGCTCTCTCCAAGACTGGTGTATGGCGAGAATTTCTTCCCATTTTTTGTTATGGAAGAATGAGTTTTTTTTTTCAGGGGTGACCTGTGTGTTAGCGAGGCTCTTGGTTTTACGGAGTTTGGAGAGTGAGTTTTGCTCTCTCTAAGACTGGTGTATGGCGGGAATTTCTTCCCATTTTGTTTATTATGGAAGAATGAGATTTTTTATTTATATTTTTCAAGGGGTGACAGAGAATTTATTTTTTTTTTTCAAGGGGTGACTGCGTGTGTTAGCGAGGTTATAAGCGAGTTGGATAGCGAGGCACTGGTAATGTGTTGATCTGAGTTGTGGCTTGTGGGGCGGGGCGGGGCGGGGCGGGGGCGGGCGACCAACTGGCTCTTATCTTGTAGCTTGTAGGAGATTTTGTCGACTTGTATTTCATGTCATTAATGATATCCTTTTCCTCTCTATTTTGCAGGTATGTGTGACGCGTCCGTTGCCCTGACTGTTTACCTTCGGGTAAGTGATTCGGCATATTGTGTATTGGGTCAGACGATGTTTACACGTGCGGTGAGGGGTGGTGCGAGGCGGAGGTCGTGTGCGCGTTGGTGTATATGTTGTCATATTATCCAGTCGTCACGTGGGCTGTGTGTGGCTGTGATTATTGATCGGCCACGAGAGGGTCGGCAACACACGAGGTTCCTGCTTTATCTCCTCCTCCTCCTCCTCCCGACGCACCCTCTCGCAAGATGCCACCAGTCTGGGGTCGGTCCTAGCCACCCACCCGTGTTAGTCCAGCGCGGGGCATCCTCCTCCTCCTCCTCATCATCATCATCATCATCATCATCATCATCATCATCATTATGAGTGAGGCCTGAAGGACCCAGCCAAGGGTGACGGATTGGGGGAAGGTTGGTGGAGCTGTGTCTTTGGACCGGCAGCGTGATGCGTGAGGGAGGTGAGGATGGGAGATGGTGCAAGACCATATGGGGAAAAGGATGATTATTGGGCCAGAGAGGCGTTGGGTGGAGAGGGTGTATTTTCTGTGTGTGTGTGGATGCTCGATTGATTATTTGCGATGGGTTGGGGGAGGAGTAGGAGGGTTGGGGGGGTTCGTTGGACGTGGAGCGGTTGTGGTTGTGGTGGAAGGGGTTGTGGGTCTCCCTCCGCCGTATTTGGACGGGTTGTATAGTCATGGTGGAGGAAGACGTCAGTCATGGTCGTCCTCGTTGTTGTGGTGGTGACGGAGGCGAGGAGGCAGTGTGGTTACGTTCCTGTTCTCAAGTAGAGCAGTAGTGCCTCCAGTGTGCGCATAGGGACACTGACGTAACTCTCTATTGTCATAGTTTCACACAGGACACTGACGTAACTCTCTATTGTCATAGTTTCACACAGGACACTCACGTAACTCTCTATTGTCGTAGTTTCACACAGGACACTCACGTAACTCTCTATTGTCGTAGTTTCACACAGCACACTCACGTAACTCTCTATTGTCGTAGTTTACCTTTTCCCGCCTTTGGCGAGGTAGCGCTGCGAGTGTGAACGAACAGTGGGGCTTCACCTCCACCCGTTCCATCCTCCCCGTGTCTCATGTATGATGTACAGTGTCCAGGGGCTTACCGTCCATAACAGCAGAGGCCCCCCCCCCCCCCCCAACACACACACACACACACACACACTCACACACACACACACACACACACACACACACACACACACACACACACAGGCTACTTCCAATTGATTATATTGACGTCACGTACCTTGATAGAATGGTCGACATTCCCACCTGATTATCAGGCCTCATTAACCAAAGGAATGAAGATGTGTCGTCTGCGTTCTTCCCCCGTATATACATACACACGGGGCTACGTGCACAGGCGGGAGACCAGTGGGATGCACGTGCATTGGGCACGTATGGCAGTGGGGCGCGGTCGTGCTCCTGCCACTTTACAAGCGGTAACAGCAGCTAGCAGCAGCAACACACACACTCACCCCTTCTCATTATACAGGGTCGTGCAGGAGCAAGTGTCTCGGGTGTTCTTGTGTTCGCGATGTAAATTCATGTGGCTGGCAGAGACCGGTCGTTTATTGCCCCGCACCTCCTCATAACCAGAACGGGTCTTGACTTCCCACGGTGTGTGTGGGTGTGTGTGTGGCCTGTCGTCACGCACGTACGGTGGGCCCTGGTTCTCCTGAAGTGGATGGGTTGAGGTTCGCGTGGCAGCCTTTTGGGTCGAGTGGCGGTGACGAGTGGACGAGAGTGTTAGGCCTGGTTGCACTGCCTGGTAGTGTTAGGTAGGTTGGTGCCCCTGGTTGATGCCCCAGGTTGGTGCCCCCCCCGACACAGCTCGACTGGTGACCGTTGCGTGGTATTTAAGACGGTGTCACGATGCGTTCTTACTCGTATTTCTGTCTGGTTTCAGTTTTGTTCCCCCTCGTGTCGTTTCTCCGGTGCCTTCCGCTGCCGTTTACTTCCCCTCCGTTTCCCCACTCGGCGTCCTTGGCGACTCTGTCCATCCTCCTGGCCCTGACGTAGCACCCCCCCTCCAAACTCCCACCTCATCCCTTTCTCCCTCTCTCCTCATTCTCTCTCTCCCTCTCTCTCTCTCTCTCTCTCTCTCTCTCTCTCTCTCTCTCTCTCTCTCTCTCTCTCTCTCTCTCTCTCTCTCTCTCTCGGTGCTTCTCCATCAGGCAGCTCCTGCAGTTGTAGAACATTACTGAAAGACCGTCGGCCAAGATTTACGATGCTGGGGGCTTCCCGCCGTCCCCTCCGTCATGCAGGGGGGGTCTGGCCGTAGTGACGTCCTGCGATGGTGGGTAGTGGGCGCTGTGTGTGTGTGTGTGTGTGTGTGACGTCGGCCCAGGCTGATGGGCATAGCGCCACGCCGTCCAGGCTGGTAGGTGGGTAGGGTGGTGTAAGGGCGTAGCGTAACGAAGCAGTAGCTGCTGGTGGGGGGTAGGTGTTGGGCTCTTGGGTCGCCGCTGCCGTTGGGGTGAGGTGGATAGAGAGTGGCCTCACCTGTGGTGGTGGTGGTGGCTGACCTCCATTGTTTGGTGAGTACGCCCTTACCCTGGGTGTCGTCCCTCCCTCCTCGCGCTCCCTCTCCCCCTCCTCATACCTCACATTTTTCGTCGTACTCCCTCATTCTGTCTCCCTCATACTTTTTGTTTTCCCCCCTTCTCACGTCGTACTTTCTTCACCCCCCCCCCCCCCAACGCCTCATCGTTCCTCCGGCGACGCATTCCTGCACCAGTCTTACCTTTAGGGTGGTGGTGGCCCGACGGGAGGGGTCGAAGAGGCAGTGGTGGGCCCCTCTGGGCTGGTGGTTGAGGGGTGTGGTGGGTGGGAGAGAGGTCTCGGCTAAGTTGAATCACTTGGGTGGCCGCCCGCCCCCCTGCTCCAGTCTTTGTGTTTGAGGCTCACGGATTCGTTTGGAGGAGCCGGGAGGAGACGTGTCACTTCATTATTTATATCGCCGGGGCAACCCCTCTCTGTGCGTCCCGTCCCTCCCTCCCTCCGTGCTGACACCGGCAGTGTAGGCTGACACGAGAGATGCTGCTGCTGCTACCACTGCTCCTCCACCTCCTCTTCCTCCTCCTGCTGACGCTTAAGGACCTGGACTGTCATGGGTCCAGAGGTGCTGAGCCGCTGATACTGCTGACGCCAGAGGTCTAGGCTGACGACAGCTGGGCTATTCCTTCCGTCCCCTTCCCCCCTTCTCTCTCTCTTGCTGACACAGAGACAGCAATGAGTGCTTGCTCCTGACATCCTCCTGAGTGGGTTAATGGTAGCGTTTCAGCTGGTGCCGGGGCTCCCGACGCTGACCAGACCGCCGTGGGTAGGCTGACTATTGCCTGGGGGTGGGTGCTGAAGCCCCTACAGACGAGGGCGGGCGTATGGGTAGCTTGGGGGAAGGGGCTGACTACTGGTGTCCAGACTCCGCCAACCACCACCGGAGGAGCTGGCTGAAGAAGTTGGTGTTCTGGTTATTTTCAAGAGGAGAGCTGTGGTCGCCCGCCCTCGCTCCGCCCGGACTCCTCCAGTCTCTCCTTGAGGCTCAGTTCGATGTCCCGCCTTTGGCCTCGCGGGTCACGCCGCCGCCGCTGCTGAGAAGGTTATAAGTGGCAAACGTTTTAGTCCATACATTTACGGAGATCCGTTCCTCCCTCCCTTGTGCACCAGAGTGGAGGGAAGGGTGTCCAGCGTCCCACGTTCCCTTGCCTCCCTCCATGGATCCATCTCGTCCCCATCTCGTCCACCGGGCCAGATTCGCTCCCTGTACACTTTCACTCTCCCTTATACCCCGGAAGCTCACCCTGGTTGTACACTCCTCCCTGCCGACCCATCACAACGAAGTCTCGTTTTTATAACCTTTTCTGGAATTTTTGCTGTGCAGGGAGGTAGCGTTTTTATCCAAGATGAAATTTTGTTGAATGTTTCGTCTATTTCTCAGGCTTAACGTAGTTTGTATACACACACACACGCACACACACACACACACACACACACACACACACACACACACACGCGCACACACACACAGAGATGTCTGTTTGTCACCTGTCTATTGGCGCCCCCAAGTCTTGCAAGCCGATGATGACATGTCGGTGGTGGGTGTGCAGTCTGGGTGTGCCGTCACCAGTCATTTCTCTACCGCGTGTGTCACCCGGCGTCGCTCGTCTGTTGTGATGACTGTGCCTGAGCAACACGCGGGTCTTGCTGGAGTGTGCCTAGGGTCGCTGTGGTCCAACTGCCTATCACTGTAGACTCGTCAGCCTTCATCACCATCTCTGCTCCTTCAGTCAGCGATTGCTTGGTCTCGCCTCCCACCGTGGTGAAGTGAACATGTCAGGTTGTGGTTCCACTCGTCTTGGACCCCACTCCCCACAGTGGTGATATGGACAGCAGGCTGTGTACCTCCTCGTCTTGGTCCCCACTCCCCACAGTGGTGATATGGACAGCAGGCTGTGTACCTTCTCGCCTTGGACCCCACTCCCCACAGTGGTGATATGGACACAGGAGGCTGTGTACCTCCTCGCCTTGGTCCCCACTTCCCATAATGGTGAGGTAGACACGGCAGGTTGTGATCCCTTTTTCCTCTGTATCCTACGGGAGGGATTCGACTTTTAGAAAGACCTCCTCCCCATCCCCTGGGTCTCCTCCTGCTGCGTCGCAGTGGTCAGGGTAGGTTGTGCCCTCCTTACTTGGCTCTTCCCACCACATTCAGGGGCGGGGGGTTCGCTTCTCGGTGGCCGTGGTTCCCTACAGAGGCATTGTGGCCTGGGAGAGGATTGGTAGCCTGCCCAGGTTCGGGAGGACAGAGGAAGGGGCGTGGTTTTACCAGGAGGAGGCCCCCCGCCCCTCTCTTTGCGCCGTTCCCTCGCCGGTGCCCTCTCTGGCGCCAGGGGAGGGAGGGGGGGGACCATCATCCCCTCCACTCAGTGGGACTCTTGCCAGCTCGAAATTCCCCACACGGGATTTCGGTTCACTTCCAGGCTGCAGTGTCGTCATATCTGTGGTGTTCAGAGGTCGGTGCGGGCTCGGGTGCGCGCCGTTGTGTGCTCTTGAGGGTGTTTTGAAGGAGTGGTGTGTGTGCTGGCTAGTGCACAGAGGGTGTCGTGGGTGTGGGGTGTTCTGGCTTCCATAGAGAGGGTGTCTTGTGTGTGTGTGTGTGTGTGTGTGTGCTGGACTGCCTGCCTGGCTAGCTGGTGTCTTGGATGGGAGGTTCTGCCATGTCACTCGCCCCCAGGGCTGGTTCGGGGCTGGTATGCATTCCTCGAGCGATCCTCTGTCGGACATTTTCAGGAAGAAGGACACTTGGCTGCCTTCCAGGTGGGTCGGACGCAGATCATGGCTTTGCGTAATGCGACGTGTCTTCACGACCTGTTCGCGACGTAACGAGTAATTCATTTTCTTTTTTTTCTTTTTTTATTCTCTTTTTTTTTTTTCGTCACGCGGGCTTGCGTGGAGGTCAGGCAGTCCTCAATACGGTGGCTGACCCTTGAATATGTGAGGTGTTAGCACTGGGTAATCATTATGGTCGTAAAGAGAGAGAGAGAGAGAGAGAGAGAGAGAGAGAGAGAGAGAGAGAGAGAGAGAGAGAGAGAGAGAGAGAGAGAGAGATTGTGGCGACTGAGGGTCTGGCAGATGGCAGCGCTAATAAAGTTGGTGGGTGCCTCACCCACCCCCACCTTCCGCAGCCGCCAACTTTAGACCGGAATTTTGGGCTGTCAGTGATGGTCTGGTATGATGGGAGGCTGTCAGGGTTGGCCCAGTATGATGGGAGGCTGTCAGGGATGGCCCAGTATGATGGGAGGCTGTCAGGGATGGTCTGGTATGATGGGAGGAGGCTGTCAGGGATGGTCTGGTATGATGGGAGGCTGTCAGGGATGGTTTGGTGTGATGGGAGGCTGTCAGGTTTGGTCTAGTATGATGGGAGGCTGTCATGGATGATCTTGTATGATGGGAGGCTGTCAGGGATGGCCCAGTATGTTGGGAGGCTGTCAGGGATGGCCCAGTATGTTGGGAGGCTGTCAGGGATGGCCTAGTATGATGGGAGGAGACTGTCAGGGATGGTCTTGTATGATGGGAGGCTGTCAGGGATGGTCTTCGATGATAATGGGGCTGTCAGGGATGGTCTTCGATGGTCGTGCGGCTGTAATATGATGGTCCCCTGTGATCGGAGGTAGTCCAGAGGAGTTCAGCCGGTGATGATATATAGTGGACCAGGTTGTGGTCCGTGACCCACGTAGACCCACTCGTCAACCAGGGGACAGGGCCCCTCCTCCTCCTTCTCTGGCTCTTATATAAAAACCTTGGCCTGTTTCCTGCCCCTTCTTCCCGGCCTCCGGCAGCAGGATATCGCACGGATCCCATGTTGGGGCAAGACGTGGCTCGAGGTCTTCTATCTTGGGATCGAGTTGCGGTGAGCTGATTCACAAGGTCCGCCAGGACTCTCTGAAGTACTCCTGAAGGGTCGAGTGTTACCGTCCCTCTGCTTAAGAGGACAGTCGTCTAGAGGGTCGAGTGTTACCGTCCCTCTGCTTAAGAGGACAGTCGTCTAGAGGGTCGAGTGTTACCGTCCCTCTGCTTAAGAGGACAGTCGTCTAGAGGGTCGAGTGTTACCGTCCCTCTGCTTAAGAGGACAGTCGTCTAGAGGGTCGAGTGTTACCGTCCCTCTGCTTAAGAGGACAGTCGTCTAGAAGGTCGAGTGTTAGCGTCCCTCTGCTTAAGAGGACAGTCGTCTAGAGTGTCGAGTGTTACCCTTCCTCTGCTTAAGAGGACAGTCGTCTAGAGGGTCGAGTGTTACTGTCCCTCTGCTTAAGAGGATAATCGTCTAGAGGGTCGAGTGTTACCGTCCCTCTGCTTAAGAGGACAGTCGTCTAGAGGGTCGAGTGTTACCGTCCCTCTGCTTAAGAGGACAGTCGTCTAGAGGGTCGAGTGTTACCGTCCCTCTGCTTAAGAGGACAGTCGTCTAGAAGGTCGAGTGTTAGCGTCCCTCTGCTTAAGAGGACAGTCGTCTAGAGGGTCGAGTGTTACCGTCCCTCTTCTTCAGAGGACAGTCGTCCCGTGGAGAGCAAGACAGCGGACGCCGGTCTTCCGTATTAAAGCCACTCTGCTGCCCGAAAGCAGCTGGCAGTGTTGGGTGGGGTGAACGTTGGGTCTTGATGGAGAATGTTTGCATGGTGAGCGGCTGACCTTCTACACGGCGGCGGTAACCTCTTAATATTTGATGTCTCCCATTATACGTCACTAGGGCGAGTGGGCTTGGAGGGGGGTGGGGAACCTGTCTCCCCCAGCCACAGATCCCGGAGCAGCAGCAGCGGCGGCGGCGGCGGCGGCAACAGCTTCCCGGGACACTGTCGAGTGTGGCGGCGGTGGAGGTTCCAGGCAGCCTCCCCCTCAGTGTTTGGCTCCAGTCCAGGGAGAGCGCTCTCCAGACCCCCCGCTCCTGCCAGCCCGCGGCGCCCACACGGCCATCCTTCGTTATCAGCTGTCTCCACCTCGTTATTTACCGCTGGGTAGAGGCAAGGGGGTGGCAAGGCACTGATGCGACTGCCCCGCCCGCAGCACCCACGGATCCCTGCTAACCGTGGGGCTTGGACGTGACACTTACAACCGCAGCTGCTGCCTTACTGGCTCCCGCGTACGAGCCAGTTCGTTGAGGCAGACTTGCGCTGCTTCGCGGTGGAGACTGTGTTGATCTAGTGGAGGTTCCTCTCGTGGGTTAACAGTGTCGGTGAGCATTAGTGAGAAGTTGTCAGTGCAGCAAGACGACCTTTTATTGTCCTAGTGTGACCGGGGGGACTTGCCCCTGCGTACGTGTGGGGTGCCTGCCGCCTGCTCGGGGGTACAAGGCTTGTTCCCTTCCTGTGCTAGCGTGAGGAGGTAGGCAGTAATCCCTCCATCCCCTCAGGGACTCGGATAGCACGGCCTGCCAGGCCTCCTGTGGCCTGCAGGAGGAAGAGGTGGGAGTCGCTGGCCTCACAGCTCGCCACAGGGAGGTGAGAACACCTGTCAATCTCTCCCCTTCTCCCTGTACACACACATACCCACGTCGCGTCGTGATTTACGTAAACAAGTGGTAGTTGTGTGTGTGTGGGGTGGAGTGGTCGTGTGGAACAGCGTAGTTTTACCGGTGGAGGTCGTGGCTCTTGTCGCTCCACCGTAAGTCACCCCGAAACTTTATCCATTGCCACTTTTATTGGCGTTGAGAATTGGGCCTCACGCACGCCCTGGCCAGTGAGAACGCCTAGTGTGTAACCCCGCCACAACCCCATAGGTTGACCTCAGTTGACTTGACCCCGGGACTCGTTGGTCGGCCTGAGCTTGGGAAGTCGCCTGGCCCGTTGCCCGTGGTAAGTACCCACCTTATGTGCTGTCTAATACACTCGTATTGTTGGCTCTCCATGTGCAAGGTAGAGTATTGACACTAGGGGACCTAAATTGAGCGAAGTTTGGCCGCAGGCCGGGCCAAGTTAGGCCATTTAACTTTTATTACGGTCGTTATCGTAGTTCAGCAGGGTTGGGCGGCAGTGGCGCTGTTTGTTATGCATCAGAAAGTGAACTTCACCGGGACATGAGTGCCCGGAGGAAGGCGGGAGGAGGGTGCTGCTGCTGGGAGGCAGGCAGGATCGTGGACAGCTGTAAATAGGGGAGGATGAGGAGGCTAATAGGGTGGTATGGGGAGAGGATGGTGGCCAGTGGTAGGTAGGTGGAGGAAGGTAGCCTGGGATAATGAGAGGATGATGATAGGTCGGGATGGTGAGAGAGTGATGGCCTCAAGTGGATAGGGTAGGATTAGGAGGATGGTGGCCGGCGTTAGGTAGGATTGGGGGTGTAGGATAGTGGCTAATGGTACGTAGGGTTGAATGGAGGATGAAAGTGGCTTGCGATAGATAGGGGAGGATAGTGGCTATCAGCAGGTAGGTAGAAGAGAGAACAGGAGACCTTATGGTCCATGACGAGGTTATTTGTGCCGTGGTTCAGGAATGGGGGGAGAGCGCAAAGCAGAGGGCACCGACCTCCCCATCCACCTCTCCCTCCGGCTCAATTAATGAGTGGGGGAGAAAAAAAAATGCAATCTTGTGGTTAGATGCCGTCATGGAGAGTTTAAAGGATAATGTGGACTGGGAAAAGTTCCCGTTGAGTTTGATGACATCTGCTGTGTGGCTGGATTCCGATAAAAGAAGAAAAAAAAGAGATAATTATCTCACTGAAAAGAGATGTCGGTGAAGTATTTGCCCAGCCAGGATTTTAAAGGTATTCATAGTCTCTGCATTCACTACAATGGGAGGTAGTTTAGTCCAGTTCTCCGCCACTCTGTATGAGGAAAGAGAAAATGGAATTTAAAAAGGCTCTGCGAACCAGCGTTATCTGAAAACAGCAGCGTTGTTTGATTTACAGAAGGCAGTGACATTACCTCACGGGAAAGGATGAGCTATCCAGGCAGACTGTTGTGGTTGAGTGACGTTTCTGAATTGGAATTTAAAGGTGAGGGTGGTAGTGAGGGGCTTGAGAGTATGTCGCAGTTATTCGTCATTTTTTAGTGATGATTTGGACAATCGCATGTTTACCAAATGGCGTCCTAGCTTCGTCTCTTCGATGTATATCAACGAACTGTTATATTTCTCCCTTGTGTCTCACCCCCGATGATGTGATCACGACACGAAAGTGCACTTGGGAACTTATCGTGTTTCATTTTCCCCCGTGGACTCATAGGAATATATATATATATATATATATATATATAGATAAATTATCCTGTGAGGTACCTGCGAGAGACTGATGCAGTACACTCGCCCCCCCAAAAAAAAGTATCCCTCCTCCCCACACACTTGGCCTGGCCTTTCGAATGATCAACAGCTCCTCGAGCGAGATTAAAACTTGACTCTTCGCTAACACCCCCTTGACGTCGTTGTGAACTCCGCATCAGGGTGTGGTAGCGGAGCCAAGTTTTGATCTCTCGGTCGGCCCATTGTAGATCATTAGAAACTTTATGACCCCAAGGAACCGATACCCTTTTTTGTGGGTGGGTGGGTGGGTGGGAGAGTGTTATTCATGTGCAGGTGATGTCATCCACCGCTGCCGCTGCTCCCTACCACACCGTCATCTTGATAACGCACGACGTTCCCCACTGCCGCTCCTTCGCCAAACTGGACTGTTCACCGGGTATCTCGTCTCTCGGCCCACACACCACCACCACCACCACATCCGACAACCCCTGTCATCTGTCATATTCATCAGTCAGTCAAAATAGTCGTACTCCTCTCTCTCTTTTTCACCTCTTCTTTTCTCTCCCTTACCACTTCTCCATTTGACACTCCCATCACATATTTTCCTCCCCCCAGTTACTCCTTATCATTCTCCTGTCACTGTTACTCACTTCATTTGTGAACCGTTTTCGTATTTTTCCCTGAAATTCATCGATTTTCTCTCGTCATCGGCGGTTTGTCCTCTTGCACTGCATCTGTGCCTTCCTCTCGACCTCCTGACGCTTTCTTTTGTACTCCACCCAATCACTCGCGCCCCTTCCCTGCGGGTACCGTCTGCATACATCAATCATGTCAGTGAATATATATATATATATATATATATATATATATATATATATATATATATATATATATATATATATATATATATACACACATATAATATAAAAATATATATATGTAAGTGAAGTTGAATTTCCATTTTCGAAACTTTGACACACATATGTTTCACTTGCATGAAAAGTTGTAACTAATGGTAGAAAAGTTGTAACTAATGGTGGCAGTTGTGGTACGAGTGTGATCATGACAGCTTTGGTTCGCGTTCACAGCTCACCACCTGGAAATGTTGGCCCCCCCGTTGTGAGTATTACTTTACCGAGTGTCTCCCCTTTACTGTGGGATATATATGTATATGTATACGAATAAAGTGTATATGAACACGCACCTTCATAGAACATACAAAGCTCCAACTGCCAGGATCGAACCTGGGACCCCTTGTATATATATATATATATATATATATATATATATATATATATATATATATATATATGCCACTTAGTCTCTCTCTCTCTCTCTCTCTCTCTCTCTCTCTCTCTCTCTCTCTCTCTCTCTCTCTCTCTCTCTCTCTCTCTCTCTCTCTCTCTCTCTCTCTCTCTCTCTCTCTCCCTCTCTCCCCTCCTCGTCCTCCTCTCTCTCTCTCTCTCTCTCTCTCTCTCTCTCTCTCTCTCTCTCTCTCTCTCTCTCTCTCCCCTCCTCCTCGTCGTCCTCCTCTCTCTCTCTCTCTCTCTCTCTCTCTCTCTCTCTCTCTCTCTCTCTCTCTCTCTCTCTCTCTCTCTCTCTCTCACTCTCGGCGCAAACCGTGTGAGGTATAGCCTTACGCCTCACTTGAAAAGAAAACCAAATTGATGACAGTCGTTGCTTCGATTCGTCGCCATGACCTGTGTGTTGTATCTCGGTTCGTTGCGATACTTCATGTTGTATTTTCTCATGGGTTATCGCCAATGGCTTTTTTTAGTATTATTATTATTATTATTATGGGCGATTGAACGTGCATATTTATCCGGACTCGGCCACTCTTGTTTTATCCGGACTCAGCCATTCTTGTTTTATCCGGACTCGGCCATTCTTGCTTTATCCGGACTCGGCCACTCTTGTTTTATCCGGACTCGGCCATTCTTGTTTTATCCGGACTCGGCCACTCTTATTTTATCTGGACGCGGCCACTCTTTGTTTTATCCGGACTCGGCCATTCTTGTTTTATCCGGACTCGGCCATTCTTATTTTATCCGGACTCGGCCATTCTTGTTTTATCCGGACTCGGCCATTCTTGTTTTATCCGGACTCGGCCACTCTTGTTTTATCCGGACTCGGCCATTCTTGTGCTGTGGGTCCGATCGTGCCGTGGTACCTTACGCCGGAGTGTGGATGAAGCACATTATAGACTAGGGGGAGAGTATCGCTGCGCACCCACTGTTTAGGGGGGCGGGCGTGGTGTCCCCACGTCGACACACCCACACACCACACCCACACACACCACACCCACACACACCACACCCGCACACACCACACCCACACACACCACACCCACACACACCACACCCGCACACACCACACCCACACACACCACACCCACACACACCACACCCGCACACACCACACCCACACACACCACACCCACACACACCACACCCACACACACCACACCCACACACACACCCACACACACCACACCCGCACACACCACACCCACACACACCACACCCACACACACCACACCCGCACACACCACACCCACACACACCACACCCACACACACCACACCCGCACACACCACACCCACACACACCACACCCACACACACCACACCCACACACACCACACCCACACACACCACACCCACACACACCACACCCACACACACCACACCCGCACACACCACACCCACACACACCACACCCACACACACCACACCCACACACACCACACCCACACACACCACACCCACACACACCACACCACGCCGACCTACCGGATGTCTCCCTACTCCCACCTTTATGGCGAAGACGACCTTTTTTTTTTTCTTTTAAACCCACTCCGGATCCACCCTTTTCTTATTGTCCACTAGCATGACGGACGGGGCGACCCTCTCCGTCCACGACCGCGCTGCTGCCTGCCCCCACTTGCATGACAAGGAGGAGGAGGACGACGACAACAACCCTCCTCCTCCTCCTCCTCCTCCT